>NC_067250.2:211333983-211637013 GCF_019359855.2 Lolium perenne | reverse complement strand
ATTTTATTTTTGGTATTTCGATGTACTTACAACAATAGTTACGTGGAGTATACACAAAACCTCTTGTAACTATTTCACGAGAACGGACTAAACGAGATACCGATGATCGATCGAGAGAGCCTTGCACTTTTCAACGTGCAACATTATGTTCTACATTTGAGACAGGAAATACTGCCTGACAAGATGAAAGCACGCTTACTATGATGCCCCTCTGGCCTATACAAGGTCTGTCCCAAAAGCTACGCCTTAAACCCATTAACATGTTACTTGTCCTGGAAAACTCTCATTGATTGTTCACCGGCCACGATGTGCATGCGGGCATGTAACAAAGCAAGTTGTTCAACAAGTCGTTGGGTAGGTCCTGCTTCCATTTATCCAAAACTAGCCGCACGTTCTCTTACCTTGCTTAATCAAGCCAATTGTCAAGGGACCCATCAGGATCTTTAGGCATCCAATAGGCTGCCGCAGAATTGAGTTGGTTCTGGAATGTGATAGGGCAAAGGTATCCGATCTTTCGATGAAGTGAAGATGGATCGATTTGTTGGTGGAGTTCGTTCTTGACGATCCGACTACACGTGCAAAGCTCGTGCGTCAATGCAATCGCTAGGACAATCTCCGAGAGTTACTGATCTTGCGGATACGCGATCAGCCTGACCACGAGGGTCTTCATTCCTACCTGAAATCGAGAACAAGTAAGAACTAATGATGCAATCAGAATATTGCGGATATAGATGAAAGCTTTATTGAAAAGGTGGGATTCCGAATAGTCGGTCTTGTTCTGGGCGTTGGCCTCAAAAGAAGTACACGAGAGTTACAGCAATGGCTAACTTTTAGTCTAATCAAAATCCGAGTGTAAACGTGACGGCTATGGGCGTATTTAAAGGAGGAAAAGGTGGGGTTTCGGCCAGCCATACGTATGGTGACCGAACCAAACCCTAGAAGGCCTTTCCCCCTTCAATACGGACTCTAAAAAGTAGCTGACTTAATTCCTGCGAAAATGACATGGGCCTGACCCAAAACTAAAGGTGACGCAGCACCATATTAAACTATGGACGAAATTATGAGGTGGAGAACTCTATATTTCGTCCATGTCTTCATCTCTTCTTATGGTGGCTTCAAAGTTCTGAAATCTCCACTTGTGGTGTCCTCTTCAATCCGCAAACGCTTGATGCCATCTCCTCCATGTGTGATCATGCTCCAATGCTTGTCCTCATCATCCACGCAAGGTCCATCATTCCTAAGAGTAACAAACAAATCTGATTTAGGCAGCATCATATTCTCATGTATGTGAGGAATAGTTCCAACAAACGAAAGTACATGATAGTTAAGTTGTTTGGCACGAGCTCGAGTGATTGGTCCTTGTATTTGAGTGGCTGTAGGTACAACAGTTGTATCAATAGATGGGATGTCCTCATCATGCCCCCCTTCTTGAATTGAAGTCGTCCTCGACGAAAGCTCCTCTTCTTCACCAAAGTAAGGCTTCAAATCTGCAATGTTAAATGTAGGACTAACCGGACCCAATTCTGCAGGAAGTTCAAGTTTATATGCATTATCATTTATTTTCTCTAACACCTTAAAAGGACCAGAAGCGCGTGGCATTAGTTTAGACTTGCGCAATTCAGGAAAACGATCTTTGCGCAAATGCAACCAAACAAGATCACCAATATCAAACACAACATGCTTTTGTCCTCTATCCCCAGCAATTTTATATTTAGCATTCATGCGTTCTATGTTATCTTTAGTAGTCTCATGCAATTTAAGTATCAATTCAGCACGGTCTGTACCATCCAATTTATTTTGCACCGAAGATGGTAAAGGCAACAAATCAATAGGTGCACGTGGTACAAAACCATACACAATCTCAAAAGGGCATTTCTTAGTGGTAGAATGCAGCGAACGATTGTAAGCAAATTCAATATGAGGTAAACATTCTTCCCACAATTTTAAGTTCTTCTTCAAAACAGCCGTCAACATAGTAGACAATGTTCTATTTATTATTTCAGTTTGTCCATCAGTTTGGGGATGACATGTAGTACTAAACAGAAATTTAGTCCCCAACTTAGCCCATAAACATCTCCAAAAGTGGCTAAAAAACTTAGTATCACGATCAGAAACAATAATATTTGGCACATCATCTAAACGAACAATTTTGCGAAAGAACAAATCAGCAGCATGTGTAGCATCATCAGTCTTGTGACATGGAATAAAGTGTACCATCTTATAAAACCGATCCACAACAACAAAGATACTATCCCTCCCTTCTGTGTACAAAGAAAACCCAAAATGAAATACATAGAAATATCCTCCCAAGGTACACTAGGAATAGGAAGAGGCATATATAAACCATGTGGATTAAGTCGAGACTTAGCTTTTTGACATGTAGTGCAGCGTGCCACAAATCTCTCAACATCTCGACGCATACGTGGCCAAAAGAAATGTGCAGCAAGTACATCCTCCGTCTTCTTCACACCAAAGTGACCCATCAATCCTCCTCCATGCGCCTTCTGCAACAAAAAAAAGACGAATGGAACAATCTGGGATGCATAGCTTGTTAGCACGGAACACAATTCCATCATTGAGGACGAATTTATTCCATGTTCTACCATCTCTACAATCCAGCAACACATCTTTAAAATCAGCATCATGCAAGTATTGTTCCTTTATGGTTTCTAATCCAAAAATCTTGAATTTAAGTTGAGATAGCATAGTATATCGGCGCGACAAAGCATCAACAATAACATTATCTTTACCCTTTTTGTGTTTGATAACATAAGGAAAAGACTCAATAAACTAAACCCACTTTGCATGGCGACGATTCAACTTAGTTTGACTACGAATATGCTTCAAAGATTCATGATCAGAATGTATAACAAATTCTTTAGGCCATAAATAATGTTGCCAAGTTTCTAATGTCCGAACCAGTGCATATAATTCTTTATCATAATTAGAATAGTTCAGACTAGGCCCACTCAATTTCTCACTAAAATATGCAACAGGTTTGCCCTCTTGTAATAACACACCTCCCAAACCAATTCCACTAGCATCACATTCAAGCTCAAAAGTCTTATTGAAATTAGGAAGTTGGAATAATGGAGCATGTGTTAACTTATCTTTCAGAATCATGAAGGCTTCTTGTTGTGCATCGCCCCACGCAAAGGGCACATCCTTCTTGGTAAGCTCATTCAGCGGCGCAGCAATGGATCCAAAATCTTTCACAAAGCGCCTATAGAAACCAGCGAGGCCAAGAAAACTCCTCACTTGTGTGACCGTCTTTGGCTGCGGCCAACTCTCAATTGCCTCAATCTTGGCTGGATCAACATCAATTCCCTGCGCAGTAACAACATAGCCAAGAAACGCAACTCGATTGGTGCAAAAGGTGCACTTCTCAAGATTACCATACAAACGTGCATCACGTAAAGCATTGAAAACAGCACGTAAATGATCCAAATGATCCTCCAAAGATTTGCTATAAATCAGAATATCATCAAAGTATACCACCACAAAACATCCAATAAATGCACGTAAAACTTCGTTCATCAGTCTCATGAAAGTACTAGGTGCATTAGTTAAACTAAAAGGAATTACTAACCACTCATATAAACCGAACTTAGTTTTAAATGATGTTTTCCATTCATCTCCTAATTGCATACGAATCTGGTGGTAACCACTACGCAAATCAACTTTAGAGAACATAATAGAACCACTCAATTCATCAAGCATATCATCTAAATGAGGTATAGGATGACGGTATTGAATGGTAATATTATTAATAGCTCTACAATCAGTACACATGCGTGAAGAACCATCTTTCTTAGGTACCAAGATAATAGGAACAACACATGTGCTAAGAGACTCACGAATGTAACCTTTATCTTGGAGAACCTGAATTTGTCGCTGAATCTCTTTGGTCTCTTCAGGATTGGTACGATATGGCGCACGGTTGGGCAGCGAAGCTCCTGGAATCAAGTCAATCTGGTGTTTTATCCCACGAATAGGTGGTAATCCAGGTGGAACATCTTGTGGGAACACATCAATGAATTCCTCCAAAAGGTTAGCAACCGCAGGTGGCAAAGAAGCAGGCATATCCCCAAATGAAAACAGAACTTCTTTGCAAATCATAGCATAGCATTGAGTAGTGTTCACATCAAGTTCAGCAATATCAGATTTGCTAGCAAGCAAACAAGGATTTTTCAAACGAATTTCAGTAGCATGGTTCGAATCAGATTTAGTATTAGTCTTATGTGGCACAAAATATGCAGCAACAATCTGATTTTCACACTTATGTTTCTCCTCATTTTTTACTCTATCTAGCTCTAGCAAGATCATCTTTTACTATTTGTTCAGGAGTCATAGGTTTGAGGCCAATTTTCTTTCCATCATGCATAAGAGAATACTGATTAGTTCTACCATTATGAACATATTCTCTATCAAATTGCCAAGGTCTACCAAGTAACAAATAACAAGCTTGCATAGGTACAACATCATAATCAACAAAATCAGAATATGTACCAATAGTAAAATGCACACGTGTAGTTCTTGTTACCTTGAGCTTCCGAGAGCTCTCAAACCATTGAATGTAATATGGATGTGTGCGCTGTCTCGTAGGTAGAGAAAGCTTCTCCACCATGTCAACGCTGGCCAGATTATTACAGCTCCCTCCATCAATGATGATCCTTATAGCTCGCTCTTTTACAACGCCTCTTGTTTGAAACAGATTGTGGCGTTGATCATGCTCAGATTTGCTCAATTGCACGCTCAACACACATTGTGCAACTAAGATCTTGTACTGATCAGCAGTGTCAGCTTCCATTACCTCCATCTCTATCTCAGAATCAGAATTGGCACCATCACGTGCAGCAATAAGGGCCAATGTATCTTCATCAAAGTCACTTGCAGAATCATATTCTCCATCGTCACACACCAACATCACACGCTTGATTCTGCATTCTCTCTCTATGTGTCTGATACGTCTCCAACGTATTCATAATTTCTGATGTTCCATGCTAGTTTTATGATGATACTCACTTGTTTTGTACACACTTTATGTCATTATTATGCATTTTCCGGCACTAACCTATTGACGAGATGTCGAAGGGCCAGTTGCTGTTTTCTGCTGTTTTTGGTTTCAGAAATCCTACAAAGGAAATATTCTCGGAATTCGACGAAATCAACGCCCAATATCTTATTTTTCCCAGAAGCTTCCAGAGCACCGAAGAGGGACCAGAGGGGAGCCAATGGGGCCCCACCCCACCTGGCGGTGCGGCCAAGGGGGGCGCCCCCCTATGGTGTGGGTCCCCCAGGACCCCTCCGAGGCTGCCCTTCCGCCTACTTAAAGCCTCCGTCGCGAAAACCCTAAAAAGATAAGCCACGATACGAGAAAAGTTCCAGAGCCGCCGCCATCGCGAAGCCAAGATTCGGGGGATAGAAGTCTCTGTTCCGGCACGCCGCCAGGACGGGGAAGTGCCCCCGGAAGCCATCTCCATCGACACCACCGCCATCTTCATCGCCATTGCTGTCTCCCATGATGAGGAGGGAGTAGTTCTCCCCCGAGGCTGAGGGCTCTACCAGTAGCTATGTGGTTCATCTCTCTCTCCCATGTGATCTTTATGTGATCATGAGCTTTGTACCACTATTAATCTATGAGCTACTCTAGTGATGTTATTAAAGTAGTCTATTCCTCCTCCATGATGTAATGTTGACAGTGTGTGCATCATGTAGTACTTGGCGTAGGTTATGATTGTAATCTCTTGTAGATTATGAAGTTAACTATTACTATGATAGTATTGATGCGATCTATTCCCCCTTTCATAGCTATTGTTGACAGTGTGTATGCTATGTTAGTACTCGGTCTAAATTGCAGCGGTCTATTATGCACTCTAAAGGTTACTTTAATATGAACTTCGGATGTTGTGGAGCTTGTTTACTCCGGCTTGAGGTGTGCTTTTGTAGCCCTACACAATGAATGGTGTTTGTTATCCAACAAGAGAGTGTGAGAAAGTAGCATTAATTTATTCAGTTATGTGATCATTGTTGAGAGTGTCCACTAGTGAAAGTATGATCCCTAGGCCTTATTTCTAAGCATTGAAACACCGTTTCCAACAAGTTCTGCTACATGTTTGCTTGTTGTCATCTTTATTTCAGATTGCGATTCCCACTTACAATCATCCATATTACTTGTATTTCACTATCTCTTCGCCGAACTAGTGCACCTATACATCTGACAAATGTATTAGGTGTGTTGGGGACACAAGAGACTTCTTGTATCGTAATTGCAGGGTTGCTTGAGAGGGATATCTTTGACCTCTACCTCCCCGAGTTCGATAAACCTTTGGTGATTCACTTAAGGGAAACTTGCTGCTGTTCTACAAACCTCTGCTCTTGGAGGCCCAACACTGTCTACAGGAATAGAAGCGTGCGTAGACATCAAGCTATTTTCTGGCGCCGTTGCCGGGGAGGTAAGGTAAAAGGTATTCACATCCTCCGACTACTAAGCTATTTCCTAGCACTGTTGCCGGTGTGTGAGTGCTCGAAGCTATTTCCTTTAGATCCTGCAATTGCATCTTTTTGTTTCTTGTTTTTATTTCACTAGTTAGGCTTAATGAAAAACAACAAAAAAGTTAGAGATCTTTATGAACTTTATATTGAATTAGGACATGATGTGTTTGAAGAGAGAGTTAAAAAACCCATGGAACTTTGTTTGCAAAATAATTGTAGCAATGTTATTAGCATGAACTCTTTGAACACTATTATTGCTAATGCTATGGAAGAATTTAAGCTTGGGGAAGCTGGTTTTGATGAGCATGATATTTTTAGTCCCCCAAGCATGGAGGAGAAAATTTACTTTGATGATACTTTGCCTCCTATTTATGATGATTATAATGATAGTGGTATTTTGGTGCCACCTACTATGGAGGATAAAGTTTATTATGATTACAATATGCCTCCTACATTTGATGATTATGGTGATGAGAATAATAATGATAGCTACTTTGTTGAATTTGCTCCCACTACAATTAATAAGAATGACTATGCTTATGTTGGGAGTAGTAATTATTTTATGCATGAGACTCATGATAAGAATGCTTTATGTGATAGTTATATTGTTGAGTTTGTTCATGATGCTACTGAAAGTTATTATGAGAGAGGAAAATATGGTTGTAGAAATTTGCATGGTACTAAAACACCTCTCTATATGCCGAAAATTTTGAAGTTACTCTTGTTTTATCTTCCTATGCTTGTCACTTTATTCTTCATGAATTTATTTGTGTACAAGATTCCTATGGATAGGAAGTGGATTAGGCTTAAATTTGTTTTGAATTTGCTTCTTGATGCTCTCTTTTGCTTCAACTCTTATTTCTTGCGTGAGCATCATTGAAATTACTGAGCCCATCTTAATGGCTATAAAGAAAGCACATCTTGGGAGATAACCCATATTTTATTTTACTACAGCAATTTTTGTTTTATATTTGTGTCTTGGAAGTTGTTACTACTGTAGCAACCTCTCCTTATCTTTATTTTATTGCATTTTTGTGCCAAGTAAAGTCTTTGATGGTAAGGTTGATGCTAGATTTGGATTACTGCGCCGAAACAGAATTCTTACTGTCACGAATTTGAGCCGCCCCTTCTGTAGGTAACTCCGAAAAATCTGCCAATTTACGTGCGTGATCCTCAGATATGTACGCAAATTTCATTGAATTTGAGCATTTTCATCTGACAAAGCCGAGTGCCTCTAAAAAATCGTCTTTACGTACTGTTCTGTTTTGACAGATTCTGCCTTTTATTTCGCATTGCCTGTTTTGCTATGTTTGATGGATTTCTTTGTTCCATTAACTTTCAGTAGCTTTGGGCAATGTCCAGAAGTGTTAAGAATGATTGTGTCACCTCTGAATATGTGAATTTTTGATTATGCACTAACCCTCTAATGAGATTGTTTTGAGTTTGGTGTGGAGGAAGTTTTCAAGGATCAAGAGAGGAGGATGATACAATATGATCAAGAAGAGTGAAAACTCTAAGCTTGGGGATGCCCAAGTGGTTCATCCCTGCATATTTCAAGAAGACTCAAGCATCTAAGCTTGGGGATGCCCAAGGCATCCCCTTCTTCATCGACCATTTATCAGGTCACCTCTAGTGAAACTATATTTTTATTCTGTCACATCTTATGTGCTTTACTTGGAGCGTCTGTGTGCTTTTATTTTCGTTTTGTTATTTTCATTCTCTGAATAAATTCATGCTTATGTGGGAGAGAGACACGCTCCGCTTGTTCATATGAACACTGGTGTTCTTACCTTTACTTTTAATGTTCATGGCGAAGGTTGAAACTGCTTCGTTCATTGCTATTTGGTTGGAAACAGAAAATGCTTCATGTGGTAATTGGTATATTGTCTTGAATAATTTGATACTTGGCAATTGTTGTGCTCAAATAGATCATGTTTAAGCTCTTGCATCATGTACTTTGCACCTATTAATGAAGAAATACTATAGATCTTGTTGAAATTTGGTTTGCATGATTGGTCTCTCTAAAGTCTAGATATTTTCTGGTGAGGGTTTGAACAACAAGGAAGATAGTGTAGAGTCTTATAATGCTTGCAATATGTTCTTATGTAAGTTTTGCTGTACCGGTTCATACTTGTGTTTGCTTCAAACAACCTTGCTAGCCAAAGGCTTGTACTGAGAGGGAATACTTCTCGTGCATCCAAATCCTTGAGCCAAAAACCATGCCATTTGTGTCCACCATACCTACCTACTACATAGTATTTCTCTGCCATTCCAAAGTAAATTTCTTGAGTGCTACCTTTAAAATTTCATTCCTTTGTCTTTGCAATATATAGCTCATGGGAAAATTAGCTTAAAAACTATTGTGGTATTGAATATGTACTTATGTATCTTATTTCTTATAAGTTGCTTGTTGAGCGGTAACCATGTTCCTGGGGACGCCATCAACTATTTTACCTTTGTTGAATATCATGTGAGTTGCTATGCATGTTCGTCTTGTCTGAAGTAAGGGAGATTTATCATGATCAAATGGTTTGAGTATGCGTATTGTCAGAGAAGAACATTGGGCCGCTAACTAAAGCCATGATCCATGGTGGAAGTTTCAGTTTGGACATTAATCCTCAATCTCTTATGAGAATATTATCTATTGTTGAATGCTTATGCATTAAAGAGGAGTCCATTATCTGTTGTCTATGTTGTCCCGGTATGGATGTCTAAGTTGAGAATAATCAAAAGCGAGAAATCCAATGCGAGCTTTCTCCTTAGACCTTTGTACAGGCGGTATAGAGCTACCCCTTTGTGACACTTGGTTGAAACATATGCTATGCAATGATAATCCTTGTAAGTCCAAGCTAATTAGGACAAGGTGCGGGCACTATTGGTAATCTATGCATGAGGCTTGCAACTTATAAGATGTCTTATACATAACACATATGAATTATTACTACCGTTGACAAAATTGTTTCTATGTTTTCAAAATAAAAGCTCTAGCACAAATATAGCAATCCATGCTTCCCTCTGCGAAGGGCCTTTCTTTTACTTTATGTTGAGTCAGTTTACCTACTTCTTTCTATTTTAGAAGCAAACACTTGTGTCAACCGTGTGCATTGATTCCTACATACTTGCTTATTTGCATTCATCATATTACTTTGTGTTGACAATTATCCATGAGATAAACATGTTGAAGTTGAAAGCAACTGCTGAAACTTATATCTTACTTTGTGTTGCTTCAAAACTTTCTACTAAGAATCTATTGCTTTATGAGTTAACTCTTATGCAAGACTTATTGATGCTTGTCTTGAAAGTACTAGTCATGAAAAGTCTTTGTTACATGATTCAGTTGTTTAATCATTATCTTTACCATTGCTTTGAATCACTTCATTTATCTCATATGCTTTACAATAGAATTGATCAAGATTATGATAGCATGTCACTTCAGAAATTATCCTTGTTATCGTTTACCTACTCGAGGGCGAGTAGGAACTAAGCTTGGGGATGCTGATACGTCTCCAACGTATCCATAATTTCTGATGTTCCATGCTAGTTTTATGATGATACTCACATGTTTTATACACACTTTATGTCATTATTATGCATTTTCCGGCACTAACCTATTGACGAGATGCCGAAGGGCCAGTTGCTGTTTTCTGCTGTTTTTGGTTTCAGAAATCCTACAAAGGAAATATTCTCGGAATTCGACGAAACCAATGCCCAATATCTTATTTTTCCCGGAAGCTTCCAGAGCACCGAAGAGGGACCAGAGGGGAGCCAAGGGGGCCCCACCCCACCTGGTGGCGTGGCCAAGGGGGGGCGCCCCCGTATGGTGTGGGACCCCCAGGACCCCTCCGAGGCTGCCCTTCCGCCTACTTAAAGCCTCCGTCGCGAAAACCCTAAAAAGATAAGCCACGATACGAGAAAAGTTCCAGAGCCGCCGCCATCGTGAAGCCAAGATTCGGGGGACAGAAGTCTCTATTCCGGCACGCCGCCGGGACGGGGAAGTGCCCCCGGAAGCCATCTCCATCGACACCACCGCCATCTTCATCGCCATTGTTGTCTCCCATGATGAGGAGAGAGTAGTTCTCCCCCGAGGCTGAGGGCTCTACTGGTAGCTATGTGGTTCATCTCTCTCTTCCATGTGATCTTTATGTGATCATGAGCTTTGTATCACTATGTTATCACCAGAATTTGACCGAGTCAGAGGTGGGCCGCGATCGAGATGGGCTTGAAGAATATTACATGGAAGAAATACGTGAATCGGCCTTTATATGCAAAGTTTGGGCTAGTTTCCCTTGTATCTGTAACATAGTAGGATACGTGTCGGTTAGTTAGAATTTGTCTCGTGCACGGTTGGGATTATTCCCACGTTAGAAAGTCTACGGACTATAAATATGTATCTAGGGTTTATGAAATAAACAACAATCATCGTTCACCACAAATCAATCTAGGCGCATCGCCAACTCCTTCGTCTCGAGGGTTTCTTCCGGGTAAGCATCATGCTGCCTAGATCGCATCTTGCGATCTAGGCAGTACAAGTTTATTCGTTGTCATGCGTTGCTCGTACTGAAGCCCTTTTGATGGCGAGCAACGTAGTTATCTTAGATGTGTTAGGGTTAGCATTGTTCTTCGTATCATATGCTATCGTCGTGCAACCCTTAGACATCTAGCCGCCCTTACACCTATCTTAGGTGTAGGGGCGGCACCCCGCTTGATCATTATTTAGTAGATCCGATCCGTTACGGTTGCTCCTTGTTCTTCAAGGATTAGTTTAATATCTGCAATAGTTAGGCCTTACAAAGGGTTGGAGGATCCAGCGACGCGTAGGGTGAAGTTTGCTAGCCCTAGACAGGATGTTCTGGGGATCAACCTCGTGTTGGTTTTTAGGCCTTGTCTAGGATCGGCTTACGATCACCGTGCGTGACCGCGAGGCCCAATCGTGAGTAGGATGTTCCGATTATGCAGTGAAAACCCTAAATCGTAGTAGATCGCTTTAGTTTTATCTTGATCAAGCATGACCACCATATATTCGTACACCTCGTGCAAATCATGGGTGGATCGGCTCCTTGAGCCGATTCACAGGACAACCTGAGAGCCGATCGAGGCTCGTATTTAATGTTTACGTGTATGCCATGCAAGAAACTAAGCGAGGCATCTTCATCACCTTCCTGACCAGGTATAGGTCAGGTGGCACGCCCTTGCACCAGCATCGGACGTGCGTGCCGGAGTCTTTGCGGGCCGTCGCTCGGAGGGACCAGGGCCAGCCGCAGCCCTAAGTTGGTCCCGGCTCTCCTGTGTTGCCCGTCGTTGCTCGCCGGTGGGTTTCTGACCGCAACACATTCTGGCACGCCCGGTGGGACAATCTTCGACATCAACCACATCGCCATCTACATCTGAGATGGCGGACGGCACCCCAGTCACGTACGAGGATCTGACCGACGAGCTCAAGAAGAAGTATGACGAGGTCAAAGCTATCCTCGAGGCCGACCTCATCGGCTCTTTTCACAGAACCCGTTCACATGGCATCAGGTGGAAAGGGTTCTCGCCTGATGGTGCGCTCGATGGAATAGACCTGTCCGCCCCGTCAGAAGAACGCACCAGGTCCCTGCGTCAGGAGATTAACTACATGGTGGCTCACTCGCTGCACCGCCACTCTGAGAACCTGGTGAACACTTTGGAGCGTGTCGCTCTTCGGGTGATCCAGGAGATCATGAGGCACCAGTACTCTCCGTCAGGACCAGCTCTCGGGACATACCAGGGAGAGATGCCACTCCAGTCCCGTCCACCGCTGCCATTTGCGTTGGCAGCACCAGAAGTGCCGAATTCACCGGCATTCGTCGTCTACAAGATCGGTGGTGACCCTAGTGACTGCCAGTTCTTGCATGAGGCGCCTAAGGAGATCCCTCACGGGTACATGTGCACATACGTGCCAGACTGCGGTAACTGGGCGCTCACAAACCAGGCCGCAACAGCAGGGACTTCTGGAAAAGCAGGAGGAACTTCAGCAACAGATCTTGAGAAGCAGACGTGGCTAGCTAAGTACGCCACTCCAACAAACCTCCAGAGCGCAGCTCCTGCAGTTGGCTCAGAGCTGGAAAAGCAAGCATGGCTGGCTAAGTATGCCACTCCGACGAATCTTCAGAGTTCGACTCCTGCAGCCAACACCGCGGATCAAATCAGTACGATCCTGAGAGACCAGTTCGGCATGCTGCCGAAAAGGAGGACAATCGGCTATTCCAAGCCGTATCCCGACGAGTACGAGTTGGTCCCGCTACCACCCAAATATTGGCTCCCTGATTTCTCCAAATTTAATGGATCAGATGGTTACAGCTCCATCGAGCATGTGAGCCGATATTTGGCACAGCTAGGAACGGCCTCAGCATCGGATCCGCTACGCGTGAGGTTCTTCACACAGTCCCTCACGGGATCGGCTTTCGGGTGGTATACTTCGTTGCCACCAGACTCGATCCGGACTTGGAAGCAGTTGGAAGAACAGTTCCACATGCAGTTTCACTCAGAAGCTTCCGAGGCCGGCATTGCCGATCTAG
Organism: Lolium perenne; assembly: GCF_019359855.2. Taxonomy (NCBI): domain Eukaryota; kingdom Viridiplantae; phylum Streptophyta; class Magnoliopsida; order Poales; family Poaceae; genus Lolium; species Lolium perenne. The sequence goes on along the minus strand of NC_067250.2, from coordinate 211,623,979 downwards.
CTCAGATACGTCAGAAGCGTGGAGAAACCGTGGCAGAGTACGTCCAGCGCTTCAGAAATCTAAGGAACCGATGTTATTCGGCTCGTGTGACTGAAAAAGAAGCAGTCGAGTTGGCAGTGGTGGGCCTTGCATCACCAATCAAGGACATGGCCTCCCAAGCAGACTACCCTTCACTGGCGCACATGGTTCAGAAACTGTCGGCATATGAACAGTGCCACCCGGACTTGTACCAGGACAAATTCAAGCGTGCGGTAGTCCTGGTTGAGGCAGATGAAGACGAAGGTTCTGCGGGAGATCAAGAGGTAGCAGTGGCTGAATGGACTCGGGGGGCAACCCCCGTGTCCTGCAAATGGGTTAAGCCACCAGGTCCGCCCAGGGGGTTTGATTTTGACGTGACTAAAACTGAGCAAATCTTCGACCTCTTACTCAAGGAGAAGCAGTTGAAGATACCCGAAGGCCTCAAAATCCCCACGGTACAGGAGCTGAACGGAAAGCCATACTGCAAATGGCATAACTCGTTCTCCCATGCCACCAACGACTGCAGGGTGTGGCGTCAGCAGATCCAAATGGCGATAGAACAAGGACGTCTGATTTTTAACCAGTACGCCATGAAGGTCGACACCCACCCCTTCCCCGCCGTTAACATGGTGGAGTGCAATTACCCTGAGGGTTGCCAGCCAGGATTCTCGTTCAGCATCAACATGGTAGGACCTGGACACCACTCTGGCAAGGATGGAGATGAGGGCAGCTGCTCTCATAGCAAGGACACAGAGGAGGCCGCTCCACGCGATCGGCTCCATCACGATGGCAAGCGCTACGTCACAGAGGGAGAAGTGAAGAACATAAGATATCAACGACCTCTCTCTGATCACCTCCTCAATAAGTATGTGAGTCAATATAGCCAACGCCGACGATCCAACGACGATGATGATAGAGATCGTCTGGCTAGGGACGCCAGGAGACATCGTCAGCATGATCGCGATGAGGAGGAGTACGAGCGCCGTGCCAAGGAAGAATCGAGGAAGCAAGACGACGAGGATAGGCACTGGGACTGCCCCTTCTTCAGACACTGCTGGGATTCAGGAATGAGCCGATTGCCTACAATCGGCAACTGCCCAGAATGTAGACAGAAGAGGAAGGATGCAGCTAACGTGTCCGTGTTCCAACGCTTAGGGCCTCTCCCGCCTCGGAACAAGCACGCTGAGTCCCCTCGGGTGGAAGATCTCGAGGATTTGGAAGACGATGAAGAAGAAGAAGACAGGTACCACCGGCCAAGGTGGTGCCCTGATGGACTCAGCCGTTCCCAAAAGCGTAGGGTGCAGCGATTGCGCGGCTTGGACGAAGCCGAAAGGTTATATCTGCACACGCTAAGGAAGACGCGGCCTGATCTGGCCGCGAAAATTCAGCGAACCCTGGATGAAGAGGGTCGACCACAAAAAATGGAGTGGCGCCCCAAGCAAAGGAAAGCCGATGATGAAACATCGGCTGGCACAAACATGGTGTTCATCCTTCCTACGGAGTTCAGTGCTCCAGGATTAGACGAGGCACCTGTGGCACAACTTGACTGCGGCCCACGACCGGTTATCTTTGAGAAGCCACGAGAAAGAAGCTACAGACATCTGAAGGCCCTATACTTGCGAGGTTATATCGATGGGAGGCCTGTCAATAAGATGCTGGTGGACACCGGAGCGGCAGTCAACATTATGCCATACTCTATGCTACGTCGGTTGGGACGCTCTAGCTCGGATCTGATCAAGACCAACGTGACATTGAGCGATTTCAATGGCCAAGCGTCTGACGCACAAGGTGTTCTGAACGTGGATCTGACCGTAGGAAGGAAAACTATCCCTACAACGTTCTTCATCGTCGATAGCAAGAGCACCTATGCTGTTCTGCTAGGAAGAGATTGGATCCACGCCAACTGTTGCATTCCCTCCACGATGCACCAATGCGTAATACAGTGGGATGGGGATGAGGTAGAGGTCGTCCAGGCCGATGACTCAGCCGAGATTTCAACGGCTGGCATGAACGCTTGGGAAACAGCAGGCCAAGAGCCACTCTCAGGTATCAATTTGGACGACTGCGAGCGCATCGACGTGACGAAGGGCAGGGTTAGGCTGGTCTTATCCACTGGCCTGACCGTGTAGCAAGAACAAACCGATGAGCAAACGTGGCGAGGCCGATCCTTGGGATCGGCCCCAAAGATCTATGAAGGAACATTACAAAACCTTCATTGAGTGCTTCGATCAATATGGAGGCCGATTCCAGCAATCGGCCAAAATTATCCTCACCACATGTTCTGCTTGTGTTCAACGTCGATCTATTGGGCAGCGGTTTTGCGTCGGCTGACGAGTTGGGGGAAATCAACATTGGTCCTACCGGAGCCGACGTGCAAATACATGTGCCTTGATTAATTACAGAGCCGATATCTGCAGTTCCCTGACAGATTCGGCTCGGGGGGCATCTAATCAGATGAACAGGTGCAGATGAACATGTGTGCAGTGAAATGTTGGGGGCCGATAGAAAAAATCGGCCAGTAATTTTTTTTTCTCATGGTTGGTATACAGCCGATGCAAGGACATCGACTTTAGAGCTAAGAAACAAAGCCGATGCACAGCCATCGACTCTAGTTCAAGACGCGGATCTTCACCAAGTCCAGTTCAGCTGTGAGGCCTTCTGCGTCCTCGAGGGAGTGAACAATGAAGGCTTCCTCAGCTGCAATGAGTCAATGTTGGTGCCTGAGCCTTCTTGTCAAGGGCTTCCAAACCCTTTGCGCCAGTTCAGCAGTACTAGCAGAAACGTCAGTTTTGGCACAAGGCAGCCCTTTGCTCATTAAGCCGTTGGTACTTCATCTATATCGGCTTTTCAAGGAAGAAGGGTGATCGGCTCTGGTGCGTCTACCGTCGACCTGGCTAAGTTGGCCACTGTCCCAGCTGCGCTCATAGGCGTGATTAAGGCCTCGGCATGGCGGCTGTCTCAATTTTTCCTGAGTTCAGGGCCCTTGGACTGAACTGTGCATCCTCGCCACTGTCCTCACTTTAACTGAGGCTCGGGGGGCAGCCGAATTGGTAGACACTCTGTTTTTGGGAGCCGATTGGAGTTGCATCGGTTGACCCTGCATCATAATCTTCTCCGAAAGCGGTGAGTTGTTGCGGAAGAAGACTGCTAGAACTACGGAGAGGAGCCGGAAAGGGAAGCCGTCGTCATTTACGGGGTTTGGACCGTCCTGTTGCTGCAAGAAAATGAAGGAGACTGGATTCTCAAAATAGCCGATGAACAGCCATCGGCTATAGGATTGCGAAGTATTGTGGTCAGATATCAAATCACAGTCTGAATTTGAGAAGTGCTTGACTGACGGTCTAATCGATATCTGAGTCTGGCTTCATGGGCGTCTGAAAAAAAATCCGATACGTTGCTATCGGTCTTGGTGTGGCGAGCGAAAGGCTTGAAATTGGATTAATTGAAAGACAAATTGGAAGAACAATTCTTATTAATTCAAAGGAGCGGCTTTACAGGAAAGAGCCGATGGCTCTCAAAAGGGGGATCTGGTGCCTAGTGCACTGCTACTACTAGTCCTACTCTACTAGTCGTCGCTGTCCTCATCATCGCCGTTGTCGCTGCCTGATACGTCTCCGACGTATCGATAATTTCTTATGTTCCATGCCACATTATTGATGTTATCTACATGTTTTATGCACACTTTATGTCATATTCGTGCATTTTCTGGAACTAACCTATTAACAAGATGCCGAAGTGCCAGTTGCTGTTTTTTGCTGTTTTTGGTTTCAGAAATCCTAGTAAGGAAATATTCTTGGAATTGGACGAAATCAAAGCCCAGGGGCCTATTTTTCCACGAAGCTTCCAGAAGTCCGAAGGAGAGACGAAGAGGGGCCACGAGGGGGCCACACCCTAGGGCGGCGCGGCCCCCCTTGGCCGCGCGGCCCTGTGGTGTGGGGCCCCCGTGCCGCCTCTTGACCTGCCCTTCCGCCTACAAATAGCCTCCGTGACGAAACCCCCAGTACCGAGAGCCACGATACGGAAAACCTTCCAGAGACGCCGCCAACGCCGATCCCATCTCGGGGGATCCAGGAGATCGCCTCCGGCACCCTGCCGGAGAGGGGAATCATCTCCCGGAGGACTCTACGCCGCCATGGTCGCCTCCGGTGTGATGTGTGAGTAGTCTACCCCTGGACTATGGGTCCATAGCAGTAGCTAGATGGTTGTCTTCTCCCCATTGTGCTATCATTGTCGGATCTTGTGAGCTGCCTAACATGATCAAGATCATCTATCTGTAATTCTATATGTTGCGTTTGTTGGGATCCGATGAATAGAGAATACTTGTTATGTTGATTATCAAAGTTATATCTACGTGTTGTTTATGATCTTGCATGCTTTCCGTTACTAGTAGATGCTCTGGCCAAGTAGATGCTTGTAACTCCAAGAGGGAGTACTTATGCTCGATAGTGGGTTCATGCCTGCATTGACACCTGGGACAGTGATAGAAAGTTCTAAGGTTGTGTTGTGCTGTTGCCACTAGGGATAAAACATTGATGCTATGTCTAAGGATGTAGTTGTTGATTACATTACGCACCATACTTAATGCAATTGTCTGTTGCTTTGCAACTTAATACTTTGGAGGGGTTCGGATGATAACCTGAAGGTGGACTTTTTAGGCATAGATGCAGTTGGATGGCGGTCTATGTACTTTGTCGTAATGCCCAATTAAATCTCACTATACTCATCATGATATGTATGTGCATGGTCATGCTCTCTTTATTTGTCAATTGCCCAACTGTAATTTGTTCACCCAACATGCTGTTCGTCTTATGGGAGAGACACCTCTAGTGAACTGTGGACCCCGGTCTAATTCTCTTTACTGAAATACAATCTACTGCAATACTTGTTCTACTGTTTTCTGCAAACAATCATCTTCCACACAATACGGTTAATCCTTTGTTACAGCAAGCCGGTGAGATTGACAACCTCACTGTTTCGTTGGGGCAAAGTACTTTGGTTGTGTTGTGCAGGTTCCACGTTGGCGCCGGAATCCCTGGTGTTGCGCCGCACTACATCCCGCCGCCATCAACCTTCAACGTGCTTCTTGACTCCTACTGGTCCGATTAAACCTTGGTTTCTTACTGAGGGAAACTTGCCGCTGTGCGCATCACACCTTCCTCTTGGGGTTCCCAACGGACGTGCCAACCACACGCATCAAGCAAATTTCTGGCGCCGTTGCCGGGGAGATCAAGACACGCTGCAAGGGGAGTCTCCACTTCTCAATCTCTTTACTTTTTTTTTGTCTTGCTTAGTTTTATTTACTACTTTGTTTGCTGCACTAAATCAAAATACAAAAAAATTAGTTGCTAGTTTTACTTTATTTGCTATCCTGTTTGCTATATCAAAAACATAAAAAAATTAGTTACTTCCATTTACTTTACTTATTTCATCATGTTTCCTTTTAATTTTACCACAAAATACATACCGGTAGGACGTGGGTCTATAGTTGGGAGAAATAATATAGAAGAATTCTTCAACCATGTTAGTACCATTGACGATTTTGAGGATAGACACTTGGTAGACCTTGCGCCTACTTATGAAATTGCTGCTGCTGCTTTAGTTCGCATGATGGAAACTAAATTTGTTAATCTCAATCCTATAATCCAACACATGTTTCTCACGCTAGGTGATATGGAAGAAGGGGAAAAGAAAGATTTTGTATTAGAAACCCTTCTTAGAGAATTTGGTGGTCTAGCAAGAGAAGCTAGAAAGGTGTTTGCTAAATTTAATATGCTTGGTTCTCCTACTAATTTTGTTAGTCTCCTTAAAAAGATGGATATGGATAGAATAAGATACACTAATAATATTGATGATGGAGGGGAGATCAAAACACCAATACCATGTAAGCTCCTAGCTATGAATGATGCACTAGAAAATAACTATGCTTGGCTTGTTCCTGAAAATTTGTTTGATGAGAGTAGCACGCCTAAGACTAATGAAAAGGGAGATGCTAAAACTTATGTATCTAATATACTATGCCTGGTTGAGAAAAGCCCACACCCCGCTGTAGAAGTACCACCCTTTGATAACACTTGATGCACACTTTCTGCGCCTAGCTGAAAGGCGTTAAAGAAAAGCGCTTATGGGAGACAACCCATGTTTTTACCTACAGTACTTTGTTTTTATTTTTTGTGTCTTGGAAGTTGTTTACTACTGTAGCAACCTCTCCTTATCTTAGTTTTGTGTTTTGTTGTGCCAAGTTAAGCCGTTGATAGAAAAGTAAGTACTAGATTTGGATTACTGCACAGTTCCAGATTTCTTTGCTGTCACGAATCTGGGTCCACCTCCCTGTAGGTAGCTCAGAAAATTAAGCCAATTTACGTGCATGATCCTCAGATATGTACGCAACTTTCATTCAATTTGAGCATTTTCATCTGAGCAAGTCTGGTGCCATTTTAAAATTCGTCAATACGAACTGTTCTGTTTTGACAGATTCTGCCTTTTATTTCGTATTGCCTCTTTTGCTATGTTGGATGAATTTCTTTGATCCACTAATGTCCAGTAGCATTATGCAATGTCCAGAAGTGTTAAGAATGATTGTGTCACCTCTGAATATGTCAATTTATATTGTGCACTAACCCTCTAATGAGTTGTTTCGAGTTTGGTGTGGAGGAAGTTTTCAAGGATCAAGAGAGGAGTATGATGCAACATGATCAAGGAGAGTGAAAGCTCTAAGCTTGGGGATGCCCCGGTGGTTCACCCCTGCATATATCAAGAAGACTCAAGCGTCTAAGCTTGGGGATGCCCAAGGCATCCCCTTCTTCATCGACAACATTATCAGGTTCCTCCCCTGAAACTATATTTTTATTCCATCACATCTTATGTGCTTTTTCTTGGAGCGTCGGTTTGTTTTTGTTTTTTGTTTTGTTTGAATAAAATGGATCCTAGCATTCACTTTATGGGAGAGAGACACGCTCCGCTGTAGCATATGGACAAGTATGTCCTTGGTTTCTACTCATAGTATTCATGGCGAAGTTTCTCCTTCGTTAAATTGTTATATGGTTGGAATTGGAAAATGATACATGTAGTAATTGCTATAAATGTCTTGGGTTATGTGATACTTGGCAATTGTTGTGCTCATGTTTAAGCTCTTGCATCATATGCTTTGCACCCATTAATGAAGAAATACATAGAGCATGCTAAAATTTGGTTTGCATATTTGGTCTCTCTAAAGTCTAGATAATTTCTAGTATTGAGTTTGAACAACAAGGAAGACGGTGTAGAGTCTTATAATGTTTTCAATATGTCTTTTATGTGAGTTTTGCTGCACCGGTTCATCCTTGTGTTTGTTTCAAATAAGCCTTGCTAGCCTAAACCTTGTATCGAGAGGGAATACTTCTCATGCATCCAAAATACTTGAGCCAACCACTATGCCATTTGTGTCCACCATACCTACCTACTACATGGTATTTTCCGCCATTCCAAAGTAAATTGCTTGAGTGCTACCTTTAAAAAATTCCATCATTCACCTTTGCAATATATAGCTCATGGGACAAATAGCTTAAAAACTATTGTGGTATTGAATATGTAATTATGCACTTTATCTCTTATTAAGTTGCTTGTTGTGCGATAACCATGTTCACTGGGGACGCCATCAACTATTCATTGTTGAATTTCATGTGAGTTGCTATGCATGTCCGTCTTGTCTGAAGTAAGAGAGATCTACCACCTTATGGTTAAGCATGCATATGTTAGAGAAGAACATTGGGCCGCTAACTAAAGCCATGATCCATGGTGGAAGTTTCAGTTTTGGACAACAATCCTCAAATCTCAGATGAGAAAATTATTAATTGTTGTTATATGCTTATGCATAAAAGAGGAGTCCATTATCTGTTGTCTATGTTGTCCCGGTATGGATGTCTAAGTTGAAGAATAATCAATAGCGAGAAATCCAATGCGAGCTTTCTCCTTAGACCTTTGTACAGGCGGCATAGAGGTACCCCTTTGTGACACTTGGTAAAAACAATGCATTGTGATGATCCGGTAGTCCAAGCTAATTAGGACAAGGTGCGGGCACTATTAGTACACTATGCATGAGGCTTGCAACTTATAAGATATAATTTACATGATGCATATGCTTTATTACTACCGTTGACAAAATTGTTTCATGTTTTCAAAATCAAAGCTCTAGCACAAATATAGCAATCGATGCTTTTCCTCTATGGAGGACCATTCTTTTACTTTCAATGTTGAGTCAGTTCACCTATTTCTCTCCACCTCAAGAAGCAAACACTTGTGTGAACTGTGCATTGATTCCTACATACTTGCTTATTGCACTTATTATATTACTCTATGTTGACAATATCCATGAGATATACATGTTACAAGTTGAAAGCAACCGCTGAAACTTAATCTTCTTTTGTGTTGCTTCAATGCCTTTACTTTGAATTATTGCTTTATGAGTTAACTCTTATGCAAGACTTAATTGATGCTTGTCTTGAAGTGCTATTCATGAAAAGTCTTTGCTTTATGGTTCACTTGTTTACTCATGTCATATACATTGTTTTGATCGCTGCATTCACTACATATGCTTTACAAATAGCATGATCAAGATTATGATGGCATGTCACTCCAGAAATTATCTGTGTTATCGTTTTACCTGCTCGGGACGAGCAGAACTAAGCTTGGGGATGCTGATACGTCTCCGACGTATCGATAATTTCTTATGTTCCATGCCACATTATTGATGTTATCTACATGTTTTATGCACACTTTATGTCATATTCGTGCATTTTCTGGAACTAACCTATTAACAAGATGCCGAAGTGCCAATTGCTGTTTTCTGCTGTTTTTGGTTTCAGAAATCCTAGTAAGGAAATATTCTCGGAATTGGACGAAATCAAAGCCCAGGGGCCTATTTTTCCACGAAGCTTCCAGAAGTCCGAAGGAGAGACGAAGAGGGCCACGAGGGGGCCACGCCCCTGGGGCGGCGCGGCCCCCCCCCTTGGCCGCGCGGCCCTGTGGTGTGGGGCCCCCGTGCCGCCTCTTGACCTGCCCTTCCGCCTACAAATAGCCTCCGTGACGAAACCCCCAGTACCGAGAGCCACGATACGGAAAACCTTCCAGAGACGCCGCCAACGCCGATCCCATCTCGGGGGATCCAGGAGATCGCCTCCGGCACCCTGCCGGAGAGGGGAATCATCTCCCGGAGGACTCTACGCCGCCATGGTCGCCTCCGGTGTGATGTGTGAGTAGTCTACCCCTGGACTATGGGTCCATAGCAGTAGCTAGATGGTTGTCTTCTCCCCATTGTGCTATCATTGTCGGATCTTGTGAGCTGCCTAACATGATCAAGATCATCTATCTGTAATTCTATATGTTGCGTTTGTTGGGATCCGATGAATAGAGAATACTTGTTATGTTGATTATCAAAGTTATATCTACGTGTTGTTTATGATCTTGCATGCTTTCCATTACTAGTAGATGCTCTGGCCAAGTAGATGCTTGTAACTCCAAGAGGGAGTACTTATGCTCGATAGTGGGTTCATGCCTGCATTGACACCTGGGACAGTGACAGAAAGTTCTAAGGTTGTGTTGTGCTGTTGCCACTAGGGATAAAACATTGATGCTATGTCTAAGGATGTAGTTGTTGATTACATTACGCACCATACTTAATGCAATTGTCTGTTGCTTTGCAACTTAATACTGGAGGGGGTTCGGATGATAACCTGAAGGTGGACTTTTTAGGCATAGATGCAGTTGGATGGCGGTCTATGTACTTTGTCGTAATGCCCAATTAAATCTCACTATACTCATCATGATATGTATGTGCATGGTCATGCTCTCTTTATTTGTCAATTGCCCAACTGTAATTTGTTCACCCAACATGCTGTTCGTCTTATGGGAGAGACACCTCTAGTGAACTGTGGACCCCGGTCCAATTCTCTTTACTGAAATACAATCTACTGCAATACTTGTTCTACTGTTTTCTGCAAACAATCATCTTCCACACAATACGGTTAATCCTTTGTTACAGCAAGCCGGTGAGATTGACAACCTCACTGTTTCGTTGGGGCAAAGTACTTTGGTTGTGTTGTGCAGGTTCCACGTTGGCGCCGGAATCCCTGGTGTTGCGCCGCACTACATCCCGCCGCCATCAACCTTCAACGTGCTTCTTGACTCCTACTGGTCCGATTAAACCTTGGTTTCTTACTGAGGGAAACTTGCCGCTGTGCGCATCACACCTTCCTCTTGGGGTTCCCAACGGACGTGCCAACCACACGCATCACTGCCGTCGGCGCTGCTCCCAGGAAGTTCCTCGTCGCTGCTGCCCCAGCCCTCGGCCGGAGCTTCTTCTTCCTCGTCATCATCATCATCATCCTCGCTGTCCGCCCAAGAGCGGAAGCGCTTTGCCGGCGGATATCCGGCGGAGGAGGAGGATTCATCTTCCTCCTTTTCCTCTTCCTCCTCGTCATCATCATCGTCCTCGCTGTCCGCCCAAGCGCGGAATCGCTTTGCCGGCGGATGTTTAGCGGGGGAGGAGGAATCATCCTCCTCCTTTTCCTCTTCTTCCTCTACGTCTTCTTCTTCCTCCTTCCCGTCGGAGGAGGTGGGTTTCACCCAGGGATGGAGGTCGTCTTCGCTTTCGTTTATCAGCTCCCCTTCGATGAGGAACTTGAGGTCGTCTTCCCCATCGGTCAGAGGCAGGTCGCCATCTGACCCGACGAGTGCTTCGGGCGGGCCGTCTGGCACATGGTCAAAGTTCCACTCCGGCTCGCTCGAGGAGGAAGACTGGAGGGAGAGGCCAGAGGAGACGGAGGAAGAGGAAGACATTGCTACAGGGAAAGAGGGTTTTTCGGTGCCGATAGCTAGAACAGAGGAAGGGGATGAAGAGGGCTAATCAATCGGCACGGTTAAATAAGGAGGAGCCTAGTGGAGATTTAATGCCATTGCAGTTTCCGAGGAAGTGATGCTAAAGCTATCGAATTTTGCAGAGAAGTTGAGAAGACAAGGCATCATGATGAAGGACACTGCGACGGTTCTGCTCTGCCACGACATGACCCGACGAAGAAAAGCAGAGTGATTTTGGAATTATCAATTCCAAAACCAGGGGGGCATGTGTTATCACCAGAATTTGACCGAGTCAGAGGTGGGCCGCGATCGAGATGGGCTTGAAGAATATTACATGGAACAAATATGTGAATCGGCCTTTATATGCAAAGTTTGGGCTAGTTGCCCTTGTATCTGTAACATAGTAGGATACGTGTCGGTTAGTTAGAATTTGTCTCGTGCACGGTTGGGATTATTCCCACGTTAGAAAGTCTACGGACTATAAATATGTATCTAGGGTTTATGAAATAAACAACAATCATCGTTCACCACAAATCAATCTAGGCGCATCGCCAACTCCTTCGTCTCGAGGGTTTCTTCCGGGTAAGCATCATGCTGCCTAGATCGCATCTTGCGATCTAGGCAGTACAAGTTTATTCGTTGTCATGCGTTGCTCGTACTGAAGCCCTTTTGATGGCGAGCAACGTAGTTATCTTAGATGTGTTAGGGTTAGCATTGTTCTTCGTATCATATGCTATCGTCGTGCAACCCTTAGACATCTAGCCGCCCTTACACCTATCTTAGGTGTAGGGGCGGCACCCCGCTTGATCATTATTTAGTAGATCCGATCCGTTACGGTTGCTCCTTGTTCTTCAAGGATTAGTTTAATATCTGCAATAGTTAGGCCTTACAAAGGGTTGGAGGATCCAGCGACGCGTAGGGTGAAGTTTGCTAGCCCTAGACAGGATGTTCCGGGGATCAACCTCTTGTTGGTTTTTAGGCCTTGTCTAGGATCGGCTTACGATCACCGTGCGTGACCGCGAGGCCCAATCGTGAGTAGGATGTTCCGATTATGCGGTGAAAACCCTAAATCGTAGTAGATCGCTTTAGTTTTATCTTGATCAAGCAGGACCACCATATATTCGTACACCTCGTGCGAATCATGGGTGGATCGGCTCCTTGAGCCGATTCACAGGACAACCTGAGAGCCGATCGAGGCTCGTATTTAATGTTTACATGTATGCCATGCAGGAAACTAAGCGAGGCATCTTCATCACCTTCCTGACCAGGTATAGGTCAGGTGGCACGCCCTTGCACCAGCATCGGACGTGCGTGCCGGAGTCTTTGCGGGCCGTCGCTCGGAGGGACCAGGGCCAGCCGCAGCCCTAAGTTGCTCCCGGCTCTCCTGTGTTGCCCGTCGTTGATCGCCGGTGGGTTTCTGACCGCAACACACTATTAATCTATGAGCCACTCTAGTGATGTTATTAAAGTAGTCTATTCCTCCTCCATGATGTAATGTTGACAGTGTGTGCATCATGTAGTACTTGGCGTAGGTTATGATTGTAATCACTTGTAGATTATGAAGTTAACTATTACTATGATAGTATTGATGCGATCTATTCCCCCTTTCATAGCTATTGTTGACAGTGTGTATGCTATGTTAGTACTCGGTCTAAATTGCAACGGTCTATTATTCACTCTAAAGGTTACTTTAATATGAACTCCGGATGTTGTGGAGCTTGTTTACTCCGGCTTGAGGTGTGCTTTTGTAGCCCTACACAATGAATGGTGTTTTTTATCCAACAAGAGAGTGTGAGAAAGTAGCATTTATTTATTCAGTTATGTGATCATTGTTGAGAGTGTCCACTAGTGAAAGTATGATCCCTAGGCCTTATTTGTAAGCATTGAAACACCGTTTCCAACAAGTTCTGCTACATGTTTGCTTGCTGTCATCTTTATTTGAGATTGCAATTACCACTTACAATCATCCATATTACTTGTATTTCACTATCTCTTCGCCGAACTAGTGCACCTATACATCTGACAAGTGTATTATGTGTGTTGGGGACACAAGAGACTTCTTGTATCGTAATTGCAGGGTTGCTTGAGAGGGATATCTTTGACCTCTACATCCCTGAGTTCGATAAACCTTGGGTGATTCACTTAAGGGAAACTTGCTGCTGTTTCTACAAACCTCTGCTCTTGGAGGCCCAACACTGTCTACAGGAATAGAAGCGTGCGTAGACATCAGTGTCCAACTCCCAAGCATTTGTGACATTGGATGTCGCGCGTCTTCACCGTGGAGGCCATCAAAGATGAACACCGAGGAGGATCAGCAGATGGTGGTGGAGTAGCAGCCGGTGGTGCTCGTGATGCAGGCGCAATGTACTTGGAGGTAGTAGGTGTTGGTGCAGTCCCACGAGATGGTGGTGCTGATTGTCGTGGAGACCACGACGATGTACGACCTGCAGAAACATTAGCTCTTCTCCATGGTGGTTGACGATCCTGCACTTCACGTCCAGCTTTGCAAGCAAGATGAAACAAGCGAGTAATAGTGTTGTACTCCGTATAATCTAAAATATGCTGAATCTCTTTATTCAAACCACCAAAGAAACGTGCAATCATAGCCTCATTATCCTCTACAATACCACAGCGAATCATACCAGTTTGCAATTCTTGATAATAGTCTTCTACAGAATTTTTTCCATGTTCTATGCGAGACAATTTCTTAAGCAAATCACGCTGATAATGTGGAGGAACAAAACGAGTACGCATAGCAAGTTTTAAACCAATCCAACTAGTAGAAATATTAGCATGATGTGCTCTACAATATTCAGACCACCAAATAGAAGCAAAATCTTTGAACTCACAAGTAGCAGCACTAACACGCAAGTGATCAGGGTATTTTAAACATGCAAAGCGTTGTTCTACTTCCAATTCCCATGTAAGATATGCACCAGGATTATATCTACCCTCAAATGGCGGAATATTCAGTTTAAGTTGTGCAACATGATTATCATCACGTATCGGTCGTAGAGGTGGGCGAGCGTTGCGGTTTAGTTGTCGTGGACGACCCGGTGCAGGTTGTTCGACTTCCTCGCCGTCCAGTATGTTCTCATCTACCCGCTCGTCCGCGTCCCCTTCATAATATTCGTATCCTTCATCAGAAGGCGCGTCATGTGCGGCTGCTGCAGCAGGAGCGGTACCCGCAGACACATCCGCACGAGGAACGAAGCGCGCGCGTCGTCGCACGTTGTCGTGAGGTGGCGGAAACCGAGTCATGAGCTCCTGGAACTTGGCGTCGAACTTGGAGTTGAAAGCTGTCTCGAGGCCATCCAGCTTGTCCAGAGCGTCGGTGAGTTTGGCATCCACATCACCAATGCGCACATCGATGTCGCGTGCATGCCCGCGCAAAAGGTGGGTGAAGTGATCATGCAACTCCTCAGTCGTGATCTTTGTCGGGTCAACAGCTCCCGATGTAGGTCATGTCATGGTTAGTACACGAAAAGCACAAATGTATATGTGATGTCTACGTTCCCCCTCCTTTCCTGTAGACAGTGTTGGGCCTCCAAGAGCAGAGGTTTGTAGAACAGCAGCAAGTTTTCCCTTAAGTGGATCACCCAAGGTTTATCGAACTCAGGGAGGAAGAGGTCAAAGATATCCCTCTCATGCAACCCTGCAACCACAAAGCAAGAAGTCTCTTGTGTCCCCAACACACCAAATAGGTGCACTAGTTCGGCGAAGAGATAGTGAAATACAGGTGGTATGAATATATATGAGCAGTAGCAACGGTGCCAGAAAATAGCTTGCTGGCGTGTAGTTGATGGTGGTAGTATTGCAGTAGTAGTAAGCAGTAAAACAGTAAACAAGCAGCGATAGCAGTATTTAGGAACAAGGCCTAGGGATTACACTTTCACTAGTGGACACTCTCAACATTGATCACATAAAAGAATAGATAAATGCATACTCTACACTTTTGTTGGATGATGAACACATTGCGTAGGATTACACGAACCCTCAATGCCGGAGTTAACAAGCTCCACAATAATGCTCATGTTTTAGTAACCTTTAGTGTAAGATAGATCAAAAGACTAAACCAAGTACTAGCATAGCATGCACACTGTCACCTTCATGCATATGTAGGAGGAATAGATCACATCAATATTATCATAGCAATAGTTAACTTCGCAATCTACAAGAGATCATGATCATAGCATAAACCAAGTACTAACACGGTGCACACACAGTCACCTTTACACACGTGCAGGAGGAATAAAACTACTTTAATAACTTTGCTAGAGTAGCACATAGATAGTAGTGATGCAAAACTCATATGAATCTCAATCATGTAAAGCAGCTCATGAGATTATTGTATTGAGGTACATGGGAGAGAGATGAACCACATAGCTACAGCGGAGCCCTCAGCCTCGGGGGTGGATTACTCCCTCCTCATCATGGAGGCAGCGATGGCGGTGAAGATGGCGGTGGAGACGGCGGTGGAGATGGCTCCGGGGGCAATTCCCCGTCCCGGCAGGGTGCCGAAACAGAGTTCTGTCCCCCGAATTGGAGTTTCGCGATGGTGGCGGCGCCCCTGGAGTCTTTCTGGAGTTTCGTCAATTGGTATCGAAGTTTTAGGTCACGATGGCTTAAATAGGCGAAGAGTCGGAGTCGGAGGGGCCACGGGCTGCCCAAACCATAGGGGGGCGCGCCCCCCCTTGGGCCGCGCCGGGGTGTGGTTTGGTGGCCCTGTGCCCCCCCCCCCCCCTCTGGTCCTTCTCGTGTGTTCTGGATGGTTCCGGGAAAAATACCTGGGCGTTGATTTCGTCCGATTCCGAGAATATTTCGTTACTAGGATTTCTGAAACCAAAAACAGCAGAAAACAGCAACTGGCCTCTCGGCATCTCATCAATAGGTTAGTTCTGGAAAACGCATCAAAATGATATAAAGTGTGAACAAAACATGTTGGTATTGTCATAAAACAAGCATGGAACATCGGAAATTATAGATACGTTGGAGACGTATCAGCATCCCCAAGCTTAGTTCCTACTCGTCCTCGAGTAGGTAAACGATAAAAGATAATTTCTGAGGTGACATGCTACCAACATAATCTTAATCATACCATTGTAAAGCATATGAGATGAATGCAGCGATTCGAAACAATGTAAATGCAATGAGTAAACAATTGAATCATATAGCAAAGACTTTTCATGAATAGTACTTTCAAGACAAGCATCAATAAGTCTTGCATAAGAGTTAACTCATAAAGCAATAATTCAAAGTAAAAGCATTGAAGCAACACAAAAGAAGATTAAGTTTCAGCGGTTGCTTTCAACTTGTAACATGTATATCTCATGGATAGTTGTCAACATAGAGTAATATAACAAATGCAATATGCAAGTATGTAGGAATCAATGCACAGTTCACACAAATGTTTGCTTCTTGAGGTAGAGAGATAGGTGAACTGACTCAACAATGAAAGTAAAAGAATGGTCCTTCAAAGAGGAAAAGCATCGATTGCTATATTTGTGCTAGAGCTTCTATTTTGAAAACATAAAGAGAGCATAAAAATAAAGTTTTGAGAGGTGTTTGTTGTTGTCAACGAATGGTAGCGGGTACTCTAACCCCCTTGCCAGACAAACCTTCAAAGAGCGGCTCCCATTTTATTTTATTTTGGATGGCACTCCTTCCAACCTTTCTTTCACAAACCATGGCTAACCGAATCCTCGGGTGCCTGCCAACAATCTCATACCATGAAGGAGTGCCTTTTTATTTTAGTTTTATTATGATGACACTCCTCCCAACCTTTGCTTACACAAGCCATGGCTAACCGAATCCTTCGGGTGCCGTCCAACAATCACATACCATGGAGGAGTGTCTATTTTTGTTAATTAATTTGGGACTGGGAATCCCATTGCCAGCACTTTTTGCAAAATTATTGGATAAGCGGATGAAGCCACTAGTCCATTGGTGAAAGTTACCCAACAAGATTGAAAGATAAACACCACATACTTCCTCATGAGCTATAAAACATTGACACAAATCAGAGGTGATAAATTTTGAATTGTTTAAAGGTAGCACTCAAGCAATTTACTTTGGAATGGCAGGAAATACCATGTAGTAGGTAGGTATGGTGGACACAAATGGCATAGTATTGTTTGGCTCAAGGATTTTGGATGCATGAGAAGTATTCCCTCTCGATACAAGGTTTAGGCTAGCAAGGTTATTTGAAACAAACACAAGGATGAACCGGTGCAGCAAAACTCACATAAAAGACATATTGAAAACATTATAAGACTCTACACCGTCTTCCTTGTTGTTCAAACTCAATACTAGAAATTATCTAGACCTTAGAGAAACCAAATATGCAAACCAAATTTAGCATGCTCTATGTATTTCTTCATTAATGGGTGCAAAGCATATGATGCAAGAGCTTAAACATGAGCACAACAATTGCCAAGTATCACATTACCCAAGACATTAATAGCAATTACTACATGTATCATTTTCCAATTCCAACCATATAACAATTTAACGAAGAAGAAACTTCGCCATGAATACTATGAGTAGAAACTAAGGACATACTTGTCCATATGCTACAGCGGAGCGTGTCTCTCTCCCATACAATGTGAATGCTAGGATCCATTTTATTCAAACAAAACAAAAAACAAAAACAAACCGACGCTCCAAGAAAAAGCACATAAGATGTGATGGAATAAAAATATAGTTTCAGGGGAGGAACCTGATAATGTTGTCGATGAAGAAGGGGATGCCTTGGGCATCCCCAAGCTTAGACGCTTGAGTCTTCTTGATATATGCAGGGGTGAACCACTGGGGCATCCCCAAGCTTAGAGCTTTCACTCTCCTTGATCATGTTGCATCATACTCCTCTCTTGATCCTTGAAAACTTCCTCCACACCAAACTCGAAACAACTCATTAGAGGGTTAGTGCACAATAAAAATTAACATATTCAGAGGTGACACAATCATTCTTAACACTTCTGGACATTGCATAAAGCTACTGGACATTAGTGGATCAAAGAAATTCATCCAACATAGCAAAAGAGGCAATGCGAAATAAAAGGCAGAATCTGTCAAAACAGAACAGTTCGTATTGACGAATTTTAAAATGGCACCAGACTTGCTCAAATGAAAATGCCCAAATTGAATGAAAGTTGCGTACATATCTGAGGATTACTCACGTAAATTGGCATAATTTTCTGAGTTACCTACAGAGAATTTTGCCCAGATTCGTGATAGCAAAGAAATCTGTTTCTGCGCAGTAATCCAAATCTAGTATGAACTTTTCTATCAACGACTTTACTTGGCACAACAAAACACAAAACTAAGATAAGGAGAGGTTGCTACAGTATTAAACAACTTCCAAGACACAAAATAAAAACAAAGTACTGTAGCAAAATAGCACATGGGTTATCTCCCAAGAAGTTCTTTCCTTTATAGCCATTAAGATGGGCTCAGCAGTTTTAATGATGCACTCGCAAGAAATAGTATTTGAAGCAAAAGAGAGCATCAACAGGCAAATTCAAAACACATTTAAGTCTAACATGCTTCCTATGAAAAGGAATCTTGTAAATAAACAAGTTCATGAAGAGCAAAGTAACAAGCATAGGAAGATAAAACAAGTATAGCTTCAAAAATTTCAGCACATAGAGAGGTATTTTAGTAACATGAAAATTTCTACAACCATATTTTCCTCTCTCATAATAACTTTCAGTAGCAACATGAGCAAACTCAACAATATAACTATCACATAAAGCATTCTTATCATGAGTCTCATGCATAAAATTATTACTCTCCACATAGGCATAATCAATTTTATTAGTTGTAGTGGGAGCAAATTCAACAAAGTAGCTATCATTATTATTCTCATCAAGTGTAGGAGGCATAGTATAATCACAACAAAATTTACTCTCCATAGTAGGTGGTACCAAAAGACCACTATCATTATAATCATCATATATGGGAGGCAAAGTATCATCAAAGAAAATTTTCTCCTCAATGCTTGGGGGACTAAAAAGATCATGAAAACCAGCTTCCCCAAGCTTAGAACTTTCTATATTATTATCAACAATGGTGTTCAAAGCGTTCATACTAATATTACTACCAGCATGCAAATAAGATTCCATAGGTTTTTTAATTTTTGCATCAAACAATCCATGTTTTAAATCAGGAAATAGAATAAGAAGATCATTCTTGTCCATTATGCCAAACTAGTGTAAGCAAGAAACAAAAAGATGCAATTGCAGGATCTAAAGGAAATAGCTTTGAGTACTTACGACGCCGGGAAATAGCTTAGTAGCCAAGATCCGGAGTGTGAGTACCTTTTACCTTTCCTCCCCGGCAACGGCGCAAGAAAATAGCTTGATGTCTACGTTCCCCCTCCTTTCCTGTAGACAGTGTTGGGCCTCCAAGAGCAGAGGTTTGTAGAACAGCAGCAAGTTTTCCCTTAAGTGGATCACCCAAGGTTTATCGAACTCAGGGAGGAAGAGGTCAAAGATATCCCTCTCATGCAACCCTGCAACCACAAAGCAAGAAGTCTCTTGTGTCCCCAACACACCAAATAGGTGCACTAGTTCGGCGAAGAGATAGTGAAATACAGGTGGTATGAATATATATGAGCAGTAGCAACGGTGCCAGAAAATAGCTTGCTGGCGTGTAGTTGATGGTGGTAGTATTGCAGCAGTAGTAAGCAGTAAAACAGTAAACAAGCAGCGATAGCAGTATTTAGGAACAAGGCCTAGGGATTACACTTTCACTAGTGGACACTCTCAACATTGATCACATAACAGAATAGATAAATGCATACTCTACACTTTTGTTGGATGATGAACACATTGCGTAGGATTACACGAACCCTCAATGCCGGAGTTAACAAGCTCCACAATAATGCTCATGTTTTAGTAACCTTTAGTGTAAGATAGATCAAAAGACTAAACCAAGTACTAGCATAGCATGCACACTGTCACCTTCATGCATATGTGGGAGGAATAGATCACATCAATATTATCATAGCAATAGTTAACTTCGCAATCTACAAGAGATCATGATCATAGCATAAACCAAGTACTAACACGGTGCACACACTGTCACCTTTACACACGTGCAGGAGGAATAAAACTACTTTAATAACTTTGCTAGAGTAGCACATAGATAGTAGTGATGCAAAACTCATATGAATCTCAATCATGTAAAGCAGCTCATGAGATTATTGTATTGAGGTACATGGGAGAGAGATGAACCACATAGCTACAGCGGAGCCCTCAGCCTCGGGGGTGGATTACTCCCTCCTCATCATGGAGGCAGCGATGGCGGTGAAGATGGCGGTGGAGACGGCGGTGGAGATGGCTCCGGGGGCAATTCCCCGTCCCGGCAGGGTGCCGAAACAGAGTTCTGTCCCCCGAATTGGAGTTTCGCGACGGTGGCGGCGCCCCTGGAGTCTTTCTGGAGTTTCGTCAATTGGTATCGAAGTTTTAGGTCACGACGGCTTAAATAGGCGAAGAGTCGGAGTCGGAGGGGCCACGGGCTGCCCAAACCATAGGGGGGCGCGCCCCCCCCCTTGGGCCGCGCCGGGGTGTGGTTTGGTGGCCCTGTGCCCCCCCTCTGGTCCTTCTCGTGTGTTCTGGATGGTTCCGGGAAAAACAGGAACCTGGGCGTTGATTTCGTCCGATTCCGAGAATATTTCGTTACTAGGATTTCTGAAACCAAAAACAGCAGAAAACAGCAACTGGCCTCTCGGCATCTCGTCAATAGGTTAGTTCCGGAAAACGCATCAAAATGATATAAAGTGTGAACAAAACATGTTGGTATTGTCATAAAACAAGCATGGAACATCGGAAATTATAGATACGTTGGAGACGTATCAATATGCCTACAAACTACGGAATATGGTGATTCACGCGCAATTCGTCAAGCAAAATACAAAGCTCTTACAAGTTCTTACCAAACAGGAGGAAGGTGATACGGCAACCAACAAGAATCAGTGTCTCCAAAGATTGCCAAAGAGATTACCAGGTGTCGACACAGTGCACGTGGAGACAATATGTAGAGCTGTAGGATGGCTTATATATGGTAGCAAAAACAACAATTGTCAAAATAGAGATGCAGTATTGAAAGTATGCTCAACAACGGTATTGTGCTGGTACTAGGCTAGACCGTACTAGAGACGCGAGCCTAGAACACTAACGTGGTCATGGTGCGGCACACAAACAAATAGCAGCGATGAGGTGGCGACCCGAGGTGCGAAAAATCACTATGATGGCAAGTGTCTCAAACTGATCCCCAAGGTCTCAAAACAGTATAGCCTCAGAAAAAAAATTGTCGGAATTTCTGGAAAGTGCTCCGGAAAGCGCGCTGGCGCCAAAAAAATGTCGCTATAACGGCCAGTGGCGAAAAGTGATCGCCAAGGTGAAAAACCAATGTAGCCAGAAAAAATTTCGGAGGCGTTCCCAGACTTTTTTTTTGCTCTCCTTCCAATTCTTTACTTGTGGCCGAAACTTATTTCATGGAAATGTTTCTACTGCACAGGATGAAATTAGAAGGCAACAACTATTAAGGAAAAAAAGAAAAACCTTAGTCTACACGGACTCTACCGCGGCAGAGAAACAACACCAAATCTGTGTCGCGGTAGGAAACAGGGTATATGGCAGATATATATGGCGATGGCGAAAGTATATGGCAGGTGTATATGGGGATGTATATATGGCGATGACGGAAGTATGTGGCAGGTGTATATGGCGATGATGGCGGTACTCTGCGTATGGTGCGAGTGGCGGTGGCGGCATGACTAATATGACCAGAACTCGAAACTCTAAAGGAACTAGACGCTAAGACCAGCAACTCGACACGAAGATGCAGACACAAATTCAACTATGCAAAACGGAAAAGACAATGCAGAGACGTGGCAGGGGGTTTATGGGACGATGATCTAAAACCCTAACAGTATTTTTGACTTTTTTGTGGTTTATGGGTATGATGGCAATGCAATCTACACTACAAAAATAGTAAAATCTCACCGATCAACCTGAAATCTGATACCACTTGATAGGGCAAAGGTGGTGTCCGATCTTTCGATGAGATGAAGATAGATCGATTTGTTGGTGGATTTTGTGCTTGACGATCTAAATACACATGCAAAGCTCGTGCGCCAATGCAATCTCTAGGACAATCTCCGAGAGTTACTGATCTTGCGGATGCGCGATCAGCCTGACCAGCGAGGGTCTTAATTCCTACCTGAAATCGAGAATAAGTAAGAACTAATGATGCAATCAGAATATTGCGGATATAGATGAAAGCTTTATTGAAAAGGTGGGATTCCGAATAGTCGGTCTTGTTCTGGGCGTTGGCCTCAAAAGTAGTACACGAGAGTTGCAGCAATGGCTAACTTTTAGTCTAAGCAAAATCCGAGTCTAAACGTGACGGCTATGGGGAAAGGTGGGGTTTCGGCCAGCCATACGTATGGTGACCGAACCAAACCCTAGAAGGCATTTCCCCCTTCAATACGGACTCTAAAAAATGGCTAACTTAATTCCTGCGAGAATGACATGGGCCTGGCCCAAAACTAAAGGTGACGCAGCACCATATTATACTATGGACGAAATTATGAAGTGGAGAACTCTATATTTCGTCTATGTCTTCATCTCTTCTTATGGTGGCTTCAAAGTTCTGAAATCTCCACTTGCGGCGTCCTCTTCAATCCTCAAACGCTTGCTGCCAT
Source organism: Lolium perenne (assembly GCF_019359855.2). Lineage (NCBI taxonomy): Eukaryota > Viridiplantae > Streptophyta > Magnoliopsida > Poales > Poaceae > Lolium > Lolium perenne. The sequence goes on along the minus strand of NC_067250.2, from coordinate 211,601,421 downwards.
CTCCTCCATGTGTGATCATGCTCCAATGCTTGTCCTCCCCATCCATGCTAGGTCCATCATTCCTAAGAGTAACAAACATATCTGATTTAGGAAGCATCATATTCTCATGTATGTGAGGAATAGTTCCAACAAACGGAAGTACCTGATAGTTAAGTTGTTTGGCACGAGCTCGAGTGATTGGTCCTTGTATTTGAGTGGATGTAGGTACAGCGGTTGTATCAATAGATGGGATGTCCTCATCATGCCCCCCTTCTTGAATTGAAGTCGTCCTCGACGAAAGCACCTCTTCTTCACCGAAGTAAGGCTTCAAATCTGCAACGTTAAATGTAGGACTAACCGGACCCAATTCTGCAGGAAGCTCAAGTTTATATGCATTATCATTTATTTTCTCTAACACCTTAAAAGGACCAGCAGCGCGTGGCATTAGTTTAGACTTGCGCATTTCAGGAAAACGATCTTTGCGCAAATGCAACCAAACAAGATCACCAACATCAAACACAACATGCTTTTGTCCTCTATCCCCAACAATTTTATATTTAGCATTCATGCGTTCTATGTTGTCTTTAGTAGTCTCTTGCAATTTAAGTATCAATTCAGCACGGTCTGTGCATCAAAACGGACACCACTGTTTTGGTTGGTGCTCTTTTTATCTTGGGTGATCGTGTAAAATGTATTCCCATTTATCTCGTACCCATGGAAAGTCGTTATAGTTGAAGATGGTGTCTTGGCCAACATGTACAGCTGATCTCCAACATCATTGTCATTTATTAAATGTTTTCGTAACCAACCGCCGAAAGTCTCCATGTGGGCCTTTCTAATCCAGGAATCAGGCTTCCCCGGGTTGTCCGAGCGTAAAATATTCTTGTGTTCCTCGAAGTACGGAGCCACCAAGCTGGAATTTTGCAGAACTGTGTGGTGTGCTTGGATCATAGAATGGCCGTCCATACATATCCTTGATTTCCTTCCGATCGTGCCTTTTCCACTTAGTCTCCCCTCGTGCCGTGATTGAGGAATACCAATTGGCTTAAGGTCAGGAACATAGTCAACACAAAACTCAATTACCTCCTCATTTCCATAGCCCTTGGCGATGCTTCCTTCTGGCCTAGCACGGTTATGAACATATTTCTTTAATACTCCCATGAACCTCTCAAAGGGGAACATATTGTGTAGAAATACAGGACCGAGAATGGAAATCTCTTCGACTAGGTGAATCAGGAGGTGCGTCATAATATTGAAGAAGGATGGTGGGAACACGAACTCGAAACTAACAAGACATTGGACCACATCGTTCTGTAACCGTGGTAGATCTTCTGGATTGATTACCTGCTGAGAGATTGCATTGAGGAATGCACATAGCTTCACAATGGCCACTCGAACATTTTCCGGTAGGAGCCCTCTCAAAGCAATCGGAAGCAATTGTGTCATAATCACGTGGCAGTCATGAGAATTCAGGTTTTGGAACTTTTTGTCCGCCATATTTATTATTCCCTTTATATTCGACGAGAAGCCAGACGGGACCTTCATACTGCTCAGGTATTCAAAAAATATGACCTTCTCTTCTTTGGTAAGAGCATAGCGGGCACGACCTTGAAACCATTCCGGATGCCGGTCATCTGGGTCTTTCAAACGTTGTTGGTCCTGTCGTGCTTCCTTTGTATCATTTGTCTTCTCATACACGCCCAAGAAGCTTAGCAGGTTCACGCAAATATTCTTCGTAACATGCATCACGTCGATTGCAGAGCGAACATCTAGGACTTTCCAATATTCTAGCTCCCAAAATATAGATTTCTTCTTTCACATGGGTGCGTGTCCGTCAATTCCCTGCGGAACTGATTGTCCACCAGGACCCTTTCCAAAGATGACTTTCAAATCCTTGACCATATCAAATACCTCAGCACCTGTACGTTCCGCAGGCTTCGGTCGGTGATCTGCCTTGCCGTTGTAATGCTTGCCTTTGTTTCTTACGTTATGATTTCGGGGAAGAAATCGACGATGCCCCAGGTACACGTACTTCTTACAATTACCCGAATATATACTTTCCGTCACATGTAAGTAGTGCGTGTATGCATTGTATCCCTTATTTGACTGTCCCGAAAGGTTACTAAGAGCAGGCCAATCATTGATGGTTACGAAAAGCAACGCTGGTAGGTCAATTTCCTCTTCTTTGTGCTCATCCCACACACATACACCAGGTCTGCCCCACAACTGTAAAGGTTCATCAACTAATGGCCTTAGGTACACATCGATGTCGTTGCCGGGTTGCTTCGGACCTTGGATGAGCACTGGCATCATAATGAACTTCCGCTTCATGCACAACCAAGGAGGAAGGTTGTAGATGCATAGAGTCACGGGCTAGGTGCTATGGCTGGAGCTCCGCTCGCCAAAAGGATTTATGCCATCTGTACTTAGACCAAATCTTATGTTCCTTGCGTCAGCTGCAAAATCTTTGAACTCTCTGTCGATCTTTCTCCATTGCGTTCCATCAGTGGGGCGTCTCAACTCCCCGTCCGACTTACGGTCCTGTTTGTGCCATCGCAACAACTTGGCATGCTCTTTGTTCCTGAACAGTCATTTCAACCGTGGTATTATAGGAGCATACCACATCACCTTGGCAGAAACCCTCTTCCTGGGTTTCTGTCCCTCAACATCATCACCAGGGCCATCGCCTCTGATCTTATAACGCAATGCAGTGCATACCGGGCTTTCATTCAAATTCTCGTATTCACTGCGGTAGAGGATGCAGTCGTTAATGCATGCATGTATCTTCTGAACCTCTAAACCTAGAGGGCAGACAACCTTCTTTGCTTCGTACGTACTGGCGGGCAACTCGTTATTCTTTGGAAACATATTCTTTAACATTTTCAGCAAATTTTCAAATCCTGAGTCAGCTACACCTTCCCGTGCCTTCCATTTCAGCAAATCTAGTGTGCAACCCAGCTTTTTCAGACCATTATCGCAACCTGGGTACAGCGACTTTTTGTGATCCTCTAACATGCGATCCAAATTCTCCCTCTCCTTGTTAGTTTTGCAGTGTCTCTGTGCATCAGCAATGGTCCGACCAAGATCATCATCGGGCTCATCACGTGCCTCTTCTTCACCTTCCCCTTCACCTTCCCCACCTTCAGCATCCTCCATGAAAGTATCACCGAAATGATCAGGATAGTTGTCATCGATATCATCCCCTTCTTCATCTTCTTCCATTCTAACCCTCTTTCTCCATGCTTGGTCCAACAATTATAGCTTGGCATGAAACCGTGCCGAAGCAGGTGCACGTGAACGTCTCTTGAGGAAGAGTAACCCTTCTGATTCTTACAGGAAGCACATGGACATATAACAAACCCCCCCTGCTTGTTCGCATTAGCCACTACGAGAAAACCTTTCAAACCCGTAATGAACTCGCCGGAGAGTCGGTTACCATACATCCATTGCCGATTCATCTACATTATTATTATATAAAGTATATAATTAACCATCGTGCATTTGTTAAACTAACTAGCTAAAAATAATAGAAATTAAACAATGAACTACACACATGCATATTTTATGAATGGCACATGAAAGGTTCAAGTTGCTAACCGCGATCGAGGAGGAAAAATAAATGAGAAATCTCAAGTGTGGCTCGGACACTTCATATCATGTTTGTTTCATGCTCTCGGGCATTTCATCGAACACCTTGTATGCATAAGAGGATCCAAAGGCAAACCCACCACCCCTTGTGAATGGAAGTGGCACCAAATGGCTAAGTTAGTGTGCTGAACTGCATTTATAGGGATGCGCCTTTAGTCCCGGTTGGCCTGGCCAACCGCGACTAAAGGCCTTCGGGCCAGGCCTGAGAACCATTAGTCGCGGTTGGCCTGGCCAACCGCGACTAAAGCTCCTCCCGTCCACCAGCTGTCGACCGAGCCCGCTGGGCCCAGATCTTCGGTCGCGGGTCGCCTCCCGAACCGCGACTAAAGACCCTTTTAGTCGCGGTTCGAATATTTTGGGGACTAAAGGGACGTATGAAAGCCTCTTTTTCTACTAGTCCGGTAGTACTGCCCCAGCCACGAGGGGACTGTAATATCCCAGGTAGTGGGGTTACAAAAATAGAGGAAACAGATGTGTGCATTGCATTCATGCATAGAAAATCTGGGGAATTTTCGCGCTTTAAAGTAAAACAGTCACAGTAACTGAAGTTTCACTTGACCTTGGTGGAATTGAAGTAGCTCATCAAGTCAAGCGCTATAAACCTCAATGTGACTTTGCTTAAACCTTGTTTTGGGTAGAGATGAATTGATCTAAGGGGGTAGATCAAATGGACCTAATAATCAACACAACAACACTTTACTCAATGATCAATTTCTTGATCTTATAAAAGATTATAATATGGTAATCCTTGTCATAGCATATGAACATCAATTCAATTGCAAATCAAGTAACAACAAAATGGAGAAACTATTATTGACTTAGCTTTTCCATGCCTTAAACTAATCCTTGATCTTACCATAAACCCTATGATACCCATTCTACTTTAAACTTGGAAACAAGACAAGGAGATTCAACTTAAGAAGTATATAATTATTCTCTATTTCAAATTACTATACATCAAACCAAGAGAGGTGAGAGTTCTACTATATTTATTAGAGAAGCAATAACAAACCTTGAGCTAAACCTTGGATATACATCCAAGTATTCAAATCACCATCTCTAAGAAGAACCCTATGATATTATTCCAGACCATTCCTAGAGAGAGAACCATTTACATTAACCATAGATATTGGTGACCACATAAATCTTTGGAGAATAACCTTAGGTTAGTATTGAAGTCCTTCCCAAGTGAGAGAGACCATTCGTATCAAATCTAGCTTTACCTATTAATGAATAAAGGACAATCTTTGAACTAAAGTATTGGGTTGTAAACCATTTCATCATGGAGTGGTGAGATAACCAAATACCAAGTGGAATAAGACTATATCCATGAATTAGTGAAATAAGGAGTGGAATAATCCAACTAAGTTAGACAATTGAATCTTTAGCTCAACAACCTAAATAAATATTAGGAGTACACCATGAACCCTAGAATAAACCATTCCTGTATGAGGGAACTCAAGCTATAGAGTTACACTCAAGATAGTTGAGGCAACACCTGGATTTGAGGGAGATAACTATTCTTATAACCAGATGACCATATCATCATTGTTTGAGTAGAAACCTAATAGAATATCTCAGGCATTCTCCTGGGATATAAACTAATGAGGCAACCATAGAAGTTCCATCCTAGAAAGTAAAATAGAAAGTCTATATTTAGATGATCAAGACAACACTTAATCTTGGGAGTGAGAAACCAAACTCATCAGAGATACCTCAGGAAGTCCAACCTTGATCATTATAAATTGTGTAATGATCATAAACCCTAAGAACTTGAGGTAAAGATATTAAGAACAAGTTGATCATGCCTAAACCATGATCATGCCCTAGAGAAATGTGAGGATAAGTTAAACCCTAATAGGATAAGTAGATATCATTCATGAAATCATAGGGAGGTAACTAGTAAGCAACCCTAGGCTTATATCCCAACCTTAACTTGTGAACCACTGGGTGATCATAAGTACAATGCTACCACATTTACATTCCACCTATTCTCCACTTAAGAACCACAAGAAAACCTTTAGAGTCAAACTCTATACTTTGTATGGTGAGAAACCATCCATCCATATGACCAAAGTTAACTATAAAAAGAACTATAACCAATGTAGTTACTTAAATGATAAATTGAGATTAATAATAGAAGCCAATTGGTAGAAGATAAAACTAATTCCCAATATCATAGTAACTAGAGGAGAACATAAAATGTTAAGTAAACAACCATCTTATTATGGATAGGGAGACTAAACCCTAATGGGTGCATCATTTGAGTGATCACAAATATAACCTAGTTCACATTTGAGCTCCAAACCATAAGCCATTAGGTGAATAGGATTAGAATCATAGAATTGCTCAATAGTTAAAGCTTATGCTCCAATATGGAACTTAAGAATAACTTAGTGCTAAATCATGTGATTAAAACCATATGTGGATCAACCACTCATCCTTATAATTAATTAAGACTTCATAATAATCCTTAAAAATACTTTGAGTAGAAATTATCCAATTTAAATGAAACAAAAGAGCCACCTAATGCTAAAGTCCTATGATTAAAACCAGGTGTGGTTGACAACCATTTAACTTTGTAACCAAGATAAACCATGATGGAAACAAATACCTACTTTGATACTCTCAAATATAATGCTAGTATCAACCTTAATAATAGGGGTTATGATGAAAACTATAAAACCCTAATACATGGGAGCTCACATAAAATAATATGCAAGTAACTAAATCAAGACCCTAGAAATAATTTGGTACATAAAGCCCTGCCATTTGGCCATCTCCTGGAACCATAAAAATATTTGAAATTTCAAAAGAAAGAGAATGGAAGATTATAATTACTATCTTACCTATTTGAATTATAGTGTATGGTGAACCTATCATTATATGAACAATCAAAATAGTATGTCTCAAGTAGAATTATTACTTGAGAGGTAATTTCTAAGTGAATAGTATTTACAAATACCTGCATGGCAGAATTGATTTCAAATTTGAATTCAACAATAAGAATACAAAACAGAAATAAATAAAAGAGAGAAAGGGGAAGAACCTTACCTGGACCTCACCTGGCCGCAGCAGCCCACCATCATAGCCCACCAGCAGCCCAGAACGACCCAGTCCAGCACAGCCCGTCGCAGCCCACGTACCTCTTCGTGAAAAATCAAAACGAGGAGCTCGTCCTCATCCTCTCGATGCGCATGGACGCCAGCATAGAGGCGTGCTCCTCTTCCTCGCTCGCTGTCGCCCTCTCCTTCCCCGACGTCGTGACGAGGCTCGCCCTCGAGCCGTATAAAAACCCAGCGAAGCACAGCAGCTCGGGATTTCTTCCTCCTCTCCAATTTTTCTCCAATGGCCGAAACCCTAGCCGCAGACCTCCGCTCGCCGCCGGCGATAGAGGCATCCCCGTGCCTCGCCATGACCACCGTTGGAATCGCCATCCTCGACTTGCTCTGTATGCAAGAGGAATCGACCCCAAGCATCCTGTAGCGCCGCCGTCAACCTTGTCTTCCCCGACACCGGCGCCATGAATTCCGGCGATTTAGACCACCAGAGACCTCGCCGCCAAGCTCGTCGTGCTCCTGGTGAGCCTCTCTACCGCACAGCATGCCTAGCTTGATCGATTGCACGCCGTAGCTTCGCCGTATCGAGTACCCCGTGTGTACTGCCGCCATTCCTCGCCGTCGATCTTGCTCCGATGACCTATTCGGAGCGGCGCTGCCACCATAATGCTCACCGTGACGCGCTGAGTCGAATAGGCATAATGGTGCGTCTTCGGGAGTAGCCAAACTCCGGCGATCATCGCCACAGTACGCCGGCCACCGTGCTCAATTGCCACGTTGGCAATTTTGACCCAGTCAAGCATGCGTGGCAGGTGACGTGGACGTAGGCCCACTGGTCAGTGACTAGGTGGGTAACTTAGCTGGGTAACTGTAGTATTAACCGTTTGAAATTAAATCCCGGAAATTACTGCAACTTCAAATAATTATAGAAAAATCTTATTAACTCAGAAAAATAAAAATAAGACATCAAAATTCTTATAAAAGTAAATTCTATTTAATAAAAATATAATATGAAATTTTTATTTGTAATAAAAATTTAATTGTTTAATACTTGTTATTTAAAGCCTTTAATTTTAATTCTAAATTCAGTTAAAATTCAATAATTAGAAAAAAGGTATAAAATAAATAAAAACCAGAAAATAAATAAGGAAAACATTAAAATTAATTTTCCTTTACTATTAACTTATTAAATTATTATCAGAAGGATTTAAACCTTAATTAATAATTATCTTAATTATTAATTATTTAAAAATAATAAAATGCCAAATCCAATATTAATTTTATTTCAAAGTTATTAATAACTTCAACCTTAAAGTGAAGTTATTAATTCAAGAACTTTAGGGTATTTAGAAAACCCTAATTTCATAAATAATAGAACCAGGAACCCATAATTTCATGTGGGACCCTAAAACCCTAATACCATTAGGCAACCTAGCTCCATTTATTCATATGAACCCTAATTTGTTTATAACCTAAACCCTAGGTTAGGATAAGTGATCATGATATTCTCCTTTTGATCCATAGAACCATAATTAGCAAATAAATACTTACCATGTTCACATGAAATGCAGGAGCCCTATTATCCATAATTCAGTATTCCATGTATGCATATCACTAAACTTAGTTGATCAAGTAGGATCAACCAAGTTTAAACCCTAGCCTCTACTGTCAAAACCATCATCCTTATTCATCCATGGTTAGCATCACACCATTGTAATGAACCCTAATAACAACTATACCAAATATTGTGCATTACCTAACCATATTCCACTAAACCCTACTAGTGTGAGATACTTATAAACCATCCTATTTAGGAACCAGCCATTCTCTACTTAGAAACCCAATAGCTAATACAAGACAACCTCAACCTTAATTGTTATACTTCTTATTATCTAAGAAGTATGTTCTTCAAAAGTTATTCTTTTGAAGTAAACAGAGAACCATCATCAACCCTGCTTATAAGGACCTATAAGTCCTAGCCAGCTATCACTAGCAAGATAAACCAACCTTGACCACAACCATGTATAATGAATTGCTTAGGATGCCTAGGCTTATCTTAACCAATCAAGCCTAGTTGCTGATGAATCCAACTATGTTGTGATCCATCTACTACTTACTCCAGAAACCAAGTAGAACCATAGTTAACCATAGAACCCCACCAACCTAATTATCATACTTGTTCTTTATCATAGAACATGTTCTTCAAAAGTTATTCTTTTGAATTATATAATAAATAATCATCAACCATGCACTATAGGACTTAAAATTGATAATTGTTCTTTACTTATTATACAACTACTATTCCTTGGTGTGTATGATTGCTACTAGGCATTTTACCACTTGCTTATGATTCTAAAACAACACAAACCTGAATAAGAATCTTGTTTGTGAATCTCTCTAAAAGTGCAACACACCTTACACTAATCATTACCACTCACTAATCCCAAATCATCGGGGTTAGGACACGCTTAGAACGATTGCATCTCATACTTATGCATTATTGCATCCTTGCCAATCTTTTAAACATCGTCCTTACCGGACGATGATGCTATTTCAGAATTGGAGTTATTGCGTATCGAAGACCTTGCCTGCATAATCTTGCAGTCAAGAAAGGCAAGTTCATCACTTGCTCATGTCATTTGAGTATTTCTATCAAATTACTTGCAAAGTACTATGATTATCACTATTGCATAAAACCAAAACCACTACTTTCATAACTATGAATATGACTATGTGGTGGGCAATGGAACCATGGATTGTGTTGATATGGTGGAGGTTCCATTGCAAGGGTTTATATCCATCTAGGATTAAACAACAAATGTCGCCAGTGATTCTTGTGCCGTAATAACCATGTTAACCATAAGATCTGAAATGGGACGGACTAGTCAATCGTATTTCCACCTCTTGTACATCAACGGATGCGCTTACCGTAGCAGTTGTATCTTGCGGAGCAACTTGTGGGTGGGGAACCCATTCTAAGTCCCCACGGTTATGCTGTGCATACCGTAGCGGTTGCGGCTTGCGGAACAACTTGAGGGTGGGGATCCCACTCTAATTCCCCACGGTAATGTGGTCTATGATGGGTTGCAGCTACCGGCGAAGGAGTTTGGTTCGATCCCAGACTGTTGTCGTGGTCGGGGTCCGTCCTTAAATGGTGTAAGTGGACCGACGAGGACCCAGGGTCGGGGTTTGCAACAACGGGTGGGTGTGCGAGGTAGCGGAGGAATATGATTGGCTATGACCTTATACCGGGCCTCACACCATAGGAAGTGTGGACGAGCTCGCGGCTCGGTTGGCATCAAGGTTAAGATCTCTTATGGGTAAAGCAACACACCTCTGCAGAGTGTAAAGAACCGTGACCTGTCACTCCCTGTTCCGGGATATGGAACTGCGAACGCGGCCGGAAAGGAGCTCCATGAAGTTCTAGTAAACCGGTGAAGGCTGACGGACATAGTTCTTCTGAATAAAAGCAACCTTTTGAAGAAATGGTTATGAAAACCTGCATTGGTATTAGACTTTCTGGTCTAATGCCATAGCTAGTGCATTAAACACCTCTTTCCTATAATGAACTTGTTGAGTACGCTCGTACTCATCCCACTCTTAAATCCCCTGCTTAGATATGGAGGCATCGAAGGAGGATCTACAGTGCAACTCGAAGAACGAGGAGTCAACAACTACTTCAAGATACATGACCCTGTCAAAGGAGTCAGATACCACATCCAACAAGGAGAAAACCTAGTTTAGCCATAGAAGGGAACTAGCTTCCTAAACCTAGCTCCTATTTAGCTAGAATCTATTCATAGCTTCTATAGCTAGTTAATTACTCTACAAATAGAGTTCGTGATAGGATTAGACTACGAGTCGTTCTTCTGGAGTTTATGTGCAGATTTACCTCATTGTAAAGTAGGAGGCTGTGATGATTTTATGTAACAGAGTCAATGTGGTAATTCTATAGACATGCCTTGGACCCGCATATGTTTCTGTTGTACCACTCTGAGCGATATGATACTAGTGGAACGGTGTTTCATTGGTGTTATATCAGACTTGCATACTACACCATGCAGTGGTATGCCGGGTCACCACAGTTGGTATCAGAGCAAATGCTTTGACCCTAGGATTAAAACCCTTTAAAGGAGACCTATAGGATTGGTAGTGTCTATATGAAGTTGTCCTAGGTAAACCAAATAATTACTATGACTTGAGATGGATATTCACTTGAGAATAATCCTGACACACTTGAGTCAACATTTCTTACTTATCCTTCCTAAGTGAAGTTAGTCGGCTAACCCAAAACATGTAGCATATCAATAAGTCCTTAAAACAATAGATGAGTAGATCACAGTTGGTATACAATACATGGTAGTCCAAAGAGAGGATACAACCATAAGGAAGATATCCTATTGGAAGATGTGTACCAACACCTGTCATGAATAAATAAGAGTTATTCAGACTTGTAATAGGAATGATATCAATTGAAGAAGATAATTAAGATATCCTAATAGAAGATGTAGACCAAGTTAAGTAATGAGTAAGTAAAATTATCTAGACATGTGAAACAATGGATAAGTAAGTGATAAATATGAGTCATATGAGGTAGTATAGACCATGATGAGTCAATCATGGGAGGTAAGCAAGAGAGATAGAAATAAAACATGTCTACTTACAAAGTAGTAATAGTAATCATATGTGATTCACTTGAGAATCATAATGTGATGAACTAGAACATCAATATTAGGAGGAGAACAATAAGAAGCCAGTTGTTCAACAATAATGTAAGAATTGTGTTCCAAATCCATGGGAAGTGTGCCAAGCACATCATGACCATATAATTATGGTAGAAACACTTGGAAGTATTGGAGCTATATTCCAATAGTTATGTGTTTAGAGTAGCAATGTTAGAACCTAGACATATCATGTGAGATAGTCCTCAAGAAAATGAAAGTTAAGAAGTACTTCCAAAGAAAATTAGGTTAACCTTAACTATCCTAGACAACTTTGTGTCAAGCTTATCTCATTGCAAATTGTGCAATTAAGGTAAATGTTGAGACAAATAGTAGAATCCCATCTATTCGTGCTAAGTATCACAATATAAACCTATCTTATGTGGTGTTATATACTACACATCAGAGCCTGATGTTTAGAGATGTCTTACTCAACTAATATATTCAGGCCTACGATGGTGTGTATTATAAGCACAAAGCTGAATCTTCTTGAATTTTATTGGATTTTCATTGTTTGACTAGATCCATACATGAAGTTTGACTTTGATATGCAAATGCATGTTGCTATATCAAGTTCTTACTTGATGCTATAGATCTAGAGGGTAATGGTATTCGTGTGAGGAAGTGACGAATTCTGAAAGATCTTAAAGACATGAGGAAGGTCCATCAGAAGAAAGGAGTAAAGTTGTGGGAAGCAACCACAATATTCAGAAGGAAGTACCAATCAAAACTCATGCTTTACCTCAACAGAGGAGTACTTTAGTACATAAGAAGCATGAAGGTGAGAAATCTGGTGATTATGGTGAAGCTGAAGCAGATCCATAATCCACATAGAAGAGGGAATGCATGGGAAATCACTTTGAATACTATAATCATAGTGTTAGCTAGTGGTTTTCTTGCAACAATAAACCCTCAAAGAAAGGAAGATGACCTATGAACCCATAGCAGATATAAGAAGACCATAGTTGATATCAGAATACCACAATTGGTATAGGATCAATACTGGAAGATAAAGTAGAAGATGTCCAGACCAATTGATCAAAACCTATAATAGAATCCATTTTTAGATAATAAATAGCCACAATTGGTATCAAGTAGGCCATCATTGGATTAATTGTACCAAGAAGTTGCAAACAAATAAAATTTTGCCAGCCAAATAACAATGGCCTATAATTATTTAGTCGAAGGATTCACATTGGATGTCCACAATTGAGTGGATACACCACAAGGATTCTTCACAAGACCTTAGAAGAATATAAACCATAAGTTACACCTAGACCAATATTCTAACCATTAATCCAATGGTTGGAAGAAAAGGAGCTGAAGACCATAAGAAAACTCTAAGGGGTAGAGTAAAGATTGAGTTGGCTGTATAATAACTCAATATTTTGAGCAAGATAGTAGAAGAAGGTCTGAACTGAGAGGAAGTTCGATCTTATTTTCATAAGATTGTTGACACTACTTTCAGAAGAATGTCAGACCAGAAGCCGAGATTTATACCTCGAGGAAGCAAGAAGTGGACTATAACTTGAGAAAGTGAGTAGTATTTACTCAAAAGTACGAAAGCTCAAGTAAGTCAAGCATAAAGAAGTTGGACGAAGAAAATACCATAGACCAAATACAACTCAAGAAGGCCAAAGACTGAAGTAGATTGACCATACCAAAACAAAAGTCTAATTGAAAGATTCCTTTCATGGAACCTAAATAACCCAAAATAGTTATAAGTATCAACCATAAACCAGGATTGGATGGACTAAATGAGTCTAATCCATTCTTAGGGAAATAAACCATCATGACCATTTCCATGGTCAGTACCTTACCAAGTACCATTATTGCAGTTTTGGTAGTAAGGGAAAACAAAGACCTATTTTATCAAATAGGAGAATGTTATCCAATTAGTCTTGAATTAAGACTGTCAGGACAAGAAGAAGTCCCATCATTGATTCTTCAATGAGAAAGGAAACAAGACTATAGGGTTGAAAGAAATCAAATAATTAAAGTTAGAAGCCATGGCTCAGAGACAGGTATTATTAGATACCAGAGAAAAATCATAGAACTGGAGTAAGAAACTAATGTTCAGAGACAAACCCTAATGGAATCCAGGAAGAATCTGGACAAGGGATATATTCAATTATATCTAGTAAGATCACTACGGAGTGCGAGAAAAGTCGTAGTCTGCACAAGTCAGATCCACACTTCGGAAACGTGAGAGAGATCAAACTTCGAGGACAAAGTTTAGTTTAAGTGGTAGAGACTGTAATATCCCAGGTAATGGGGTTACAAAAATAGAGGAAACAGATGTGTGCATTGCATTCATGCATAGAAAATCTGGGAAATTTTCGCGCTTTAAAGTAAAACAGTCACAGTAACTGAAGTTTCACTTGACCTTGGTGGAATTGAAGTAGCTCATCAAGTCAAGCGCTATAAACCTCAATGTGACTTTGCTTAAACCTTGTTTTGGTAGAGATGAATTGATCTAAGGGGGTAGATCAAATGGAACTAATAATCAACACAACAACACTTTACTCAATGATCAATTTCTTGATCTTACAAAAGATTATAATATGGTAATCCTTGTCATAGCATATGAACATCAATTCAATTGCAAATCAAGTAACAATAAAATGGAGAAACTATTATTGACTTAGCTTTTCCATGCCTTAAACTAATCCTTGATCTTACCATAAACCCTATGATACCCATTCTACTTTAAACTTGGAAACAAGACAAGGAGATTCAACTTAAGAAGTATATAATTCTTCTCTATTTCAAATTACTATACATCAAACCAAGAGAGGTGAGAGTTCTACTATAATTATTAGAGAAGCAATAACAAACCTTGAGCTAAACCTTGGATATACATCCAAGTATTCAAATCATCATCTCTAAGAAGAACCCTATGATATTATTCCAGACCATTCCTAGAGAGAGAACCATTTACATTAACCATAGATATTGGTGACCACATAATTATCTTTGGAGAATAACCTTAGGTTAGTATTGAAGTCCTTCCCAAGTGAGAGAGACCATTCATATCAAATCTAGCTTTACCTATTAATGAATAAAGGACAATCTTTGAACTAAAGTATTGGGTTGTAAACCATTTCATCATGGAGTGGTGAGATAACCAAATACCAAGTGGAATAAGACTATATCCATGAATTAGTGAAATAAGGAGTGGAATAATCCAACTAAGTTAGACAATTGAATCTTTAGCTCAACAACCTAAATAAATATTAGGAGTACACCATGAACCCTAGAATAAACCATTCCTGTATGAGGGAACTCAAGCTATAGAGTTACACTCAAGATAGTTGAGGCAACACCTGGATTTGAGGGAGATAACTATTCTTATAACCAGATGACCATATCATCATTGTTTGAGTAGAAACCTAATAGAATATCTCAGGCATTCTCCTGGGGTATAAACTAATGAGGAAACCATAGAAGTTCCATCCTAGAAAGTAAAATAGAAAGTCTATATTTAGATGATCAAGACAACACTTAATCTTGGGAGTGAGAAACCAAACTCATCAGAGATACCTCAGGAAGTCCAACCTTGATCATTATAAATTGTGTAATGATCATAAACCCTAAGAACTTGAGGTAAAGATATTAAGAACAAGTTGATCATGCCTAAACCATGATCATGCCCTAGAGAAATGTGAGGATAAGTTAAACCCTAATAGGATAAGTAGATATCATTCATGAAATCATAGGGAGGTAACTAGTAAGCAACCCTAGGCTTATATCCCAACCTTAACTTGTGAACCACTGGGTGATCATAAGTACAATGCTACCACATTTACATTCCACCTATTCTCCACTTAAGAACCACAAGAAAACCTTTAGAGTCAAACTCTATACTTTGTATGGTGAGAAACCATCCATCCATATGACCAAAGTTAACTATAAAAAGAACTATAACCAATGTAGTTACTTAAATGATAAATTGAGATTAATAATAGAAGCCAATTGGTAGAAGATAAAACTAATTCCCAATATCATAGTAACTAGAGGAGAACATAAAATGTTAAGTAAACAACCATCTTATTATGGATAGGGAGACTAAACCCTAATGGGTGCATCATTTGAGTGATCACAAATATAACCTAGTTCACATTTGAGCTCCAAACCATAAGCCATTAGGTGAATAGGATTAGAATCATAGAATTGCTCAATAGTTAAAGCTTATGCTCCAATATGGAACTTAAGAATAACTTAGTGCTAAATCATGTGATTAAAACCATATGTGGATCAACCACTCATCCTTATAATTAATTAAGACTTCATAATAATCCTTAAAAATACTTTGAGTAGAAATTATCCAATTTAAATGAAACAAAAGAGCCACCTAATGCTAAAGTCCTATGATTAAAACCAGGTGTGGTTGACAACCATTTAACTTTGTAACCAAGATAAACCATGATGGAAACAAATACCTACTTTGATACTCTCAAATATAATGCTAGTATCAACCTTAACAATAGGGGTTATGCTGAAAACTATAAAACCTTAATACATGGGAGCTCACATAAAATAATATGCAAGTAACTAAATCAAGACCCTAGAAATAATTTGGTACATAAAGCCCTGCCATTTGGCCATCTCCTGGAACCATAAAAATATTTGAAATTTCAAAAGAAAGAGAATGGAAGATTATAATTACTATCTTACCTATTTGAATTATAGTGTATGGTGAACCTATCATTATATGAACAATCAAAATAGTATGTCTCAAGTAGAATTATTACTTGAGAGGTAATTTCTAAGTGAATAGTATTTACAAATACCTGCATGGTAGAATTGATTTCAAATTTGAATTCAACAATAAGAATACAAAACAGAAATAAATAAAAGAGAGAAAGGGGAAGAACCTTACCTGGACCTCACCTGGCCGCAGCAGCCCACCATCATAGCCCACCAGCAGCCCAGAACGACCCAGTCCAGCACAGCTCGTCGCAGCCCACGTACCTCTTCGTGAAAAATCAAAACGAGGAGCTCGTCCTCATCCTCTCGACGCGCATGGACGCCAGCACAGAGGCGTGCTCCTCTTCCTCGCTCGCTGTCGCCCTCTCCTTCCCCGACGTCGTGACGAGGCTCGCCCTCGAGCCGTATAAAAACCCAGCGAAGCACAGCAGCTCGGGATTTCTTCCTCCTCTCCAATTTTTCTCCAATGGCCGAAACCCTAGCCGCAGACCTCCGCTCGCCGCCGGCGATAGAGGCATCCCCGTGCCTCGCCATGACCACCGTTGGAATCGCCATCCTCGACTTGCTCTGTATGCAAGAGGAATCGACCCCAAGCATCCTGTAGCGCCACCGTCAACCTTGTCTTCCCCGACACCGGCGCCATGAATTCCGGCGATTTAGACCACCAGAGACCTCGCCGCCAAGCTCGTCGTGCTCCTGGTGAGCCTCTCTACCGCACAGCATGCCTAGCTTGATCGATTGCACGCCGTAGCTTCACCGTATCGAGTACCCCGTGTGTACTGCCGCCGTTCCTCGCCGTCGATCTTGCTCTGATGACCTATTCGGAGTGGCGCCGCCACCATAATGCTCACCGTGACGCGCTGAGTCGAATAGGCATAATGGTGCGTCTTCGGGAGTAGCCAAACTCCGGCGATCATCGCCACAGTACGCCGGCCACCGTGCTCAATTGCCACGTTGGCAATTTTGACCCAGTCAAGCATGCGTGGCAGGTGACGTGGACGTAGGCCCACTGGTCAGTGACTAGGTGGGTAACTTAGCTGGGTAACTGTAGTATTAACCGTTTGAAATTAAATCCAGGAAATTACTGCAACTTCAAATAATTATAGAAAAATCTTATTAACTCAGAAAAATAAAAATAAGACATCAAAATTCTTATAAAAGTAAATTCTATTTAATAAAAATATAATATGAAATTTTTATTTGTAATAAAAATTTAATTGTTTAATACTTGTTATTTAAAGCCTTTAATTTTAATTCTAAATTCAGTTAAAATTCAATAATTAGAAAAAAGGTATAAAATAAATAAAAACCAGAAAATAAATAAGGAAAACATTAAAATTAATTTTCCTTTACCATTAACTTATTAAATTATTATCAGAAGGATTTAAACCTTAATTAATAATTATCTTAATTATTAATTATTTAAAAATAATAAAATGCCAAATCCAATATTAATTTTATTTCAAAGTTATTAATAACTTCAACCTTAAAGTGAAGTTATTAATTCAAGAACTTTAGGGTATTTAGAAAACCCTAATTTCATAAATAATAGAACCAGGAACCCATAATTTCATGTGGGACCCTAAAACCCTAATACCATTAGGCAACCTAGCTCCATTTATTCATATGAACCCTAATTTGTTTATAACCTAAACCCTAGGTTAGGATAAGTGATCATGATATTCTCCTTTTGATCCATAGAACCATAATTAGCAAATAAATACTTACCATGTTCACATAAAATGCAGGAGCCCTATTATCCATAATTCAGTATTCCATGTATGCATATCACTAAACTTAGTTGATCAAGTAGGATCAACCAAGTTTAAACCCTAGCCTCTACTGTCAAAACCATCATCCTTATTCATCCATGCTTAGCATCACACCATTGTAATGAACCCTAATAACAACTATACCAAATATTGTGCATTACCTAACCATATTCCACTAAACCCTACTAGTGTGAGATACTTATAAACCATCCTATTTAGGAACCAGCCATTCTCTACTTAGAAACCCAATAGCTAATACAAGACAACCTCAACCTTAATTGTTATACTTCTTATTATCTAAGAAGTATGTTCTTCAAAAGTTATTCTTTTGAAGTAAACAAAGAACCATCATCAACCCTGCTTATAAGGACCTATAAGTCCTAGCCAGCTATCACTAGCAAGATAAACCAACCTTGACCACAACCATGTATAATGAATTGCTTAGGATGCCTAGGCTTATCTTAACCAATCAAGCCTAGTTGCTGATGAATCCAACTATGTTGTGATCCATCTACTACTTACTCCAGAAACCAAGTAGAACCATAGTTAACCATAGAACCCCACCAACCTAATTATCATACTTGTTCTTTATCATAGAACATGTTCTTCAAAAGTTATTCTTTTGAATTATATAATAAATAATCATCAACCATGCACTATAGGACTTAAAATTGATAACTGTTCTTTACTTATTATACAACTACTATTCCTTGGTGTGTATGATTGCTACTAGGCATTTTACCACTTGCTTATGATTCTAAAACAACACAAACCTGAATAAGAATCTTGTTTGTGAATCTCTCTAAAAGTGCAACACACCTTACACTAATCATTACCACTCACTAATCCCAAATCATCGGGGTTAGGACACGCTTAGAACGATTTCATCTCATACTTATGCATTATTGCATCCTTGCCAATCTTTTAAACATCGTCCTTACCGGACGATGATGCTATTTCAGAATTGGAGTTATTGCGTATCGAAGACCTTGCCTGCATAATCTTGCAGTCAAGAAAGGCAAGTTCATCACTTGCTCATGTCATTTGAGTATTTCTATCAAATTACTTGCAAAGTACTATGATTATCACTATTGCATAAAACCAAAACCACTACTTTCATAACTATGAATATGACTATGTGGTGGGCAATGGAACCATGGATTGTGTTGATATGGTGGAGGTTCCATTGCAAGGGTTTATATCCATCTAGGATTAAACAACAAATGTCGCCAGTGATTCTTGTGCCGTAATAACCGTGTTAACCATAAGATCTGAAATGGGACGGACTAGTCAATCGTATTTCCACCTCTTGTACATCAACGGATGCGCTTACCATAGCAGTTGTATCTTGCGGAGCAACTTGTGGGTGGGGAACCCATTCTAAGTCCCCACGGTTATGATGTGCATACCGTAGCGGTTGCGGCTTGCGGAACAACTTGAGGGTGGGGATCCCACTCTAATTCCCCACGGTAATGTGGTCTATGATGGGTTGCAGCTACCGGCGAAGGAGTTTGGTTCGATCCCAGACTGTTGTCGTGGTCGGGGTCCGTCCTTAAATGGTGTAAGTGGACCGACGAGGACCCAGGGTCGGGGTTTGCAACAACGGGTGGGTGTGCGAGGTAGCGGAGGAATATGATTGGCTATGACCTTATACCGGGTCTCACACCATAGGAAGTGTGGACGAGCTCGCGGCTCGGTTGGCATCAAGGTTAAGATCTCTTATGGGTAAAGCAACACACCTCTGCAGAGTGTAAAGAACCGTGACCTGTCACTCCCTGTTCCGGGATATGGAACTGCGAACGCGGCTAGAAAGGAGCTCCATGAAGTTCTAGTAAACTGGTGAAGGCTGACGGACATAGTTCATCTGAATAAAAGCAACTTTTTGAAGAAATGGTTATGAAAACCTGCATTGGTATTAGACTTTCTGGTCTAATGCCGTAGCTAGTGCATTAAACACCTCTTTCCTATAATGAACTTGTTGAGTACGCTCGTACTCATCCCACTCTTAAATCCCCTGCTTAGATATGGAGGCATCGAAGGAGGATCTATAGTGCAACTCGAAGAACGAGGAGTCAACAACTACTTCAAGATACAGGACCCTGTCAAAGGAGTCAGATACCACATCCAACAAGGAGAAAACCTAGTTTAGCCATAGAAGGGAAATAGCTTCCTAAACCTAGCTCCTATTTAGCTAGAATCTATTCATAGCTTCTATAGCTAGTTAATTACTCTACAAATAGAGTTCGTGATAGGATTAGACTACGAGTCGTTCTTCTGGAGTTTATGTGCAGATTTACCTCATTGTAAAGTAGGAGGCTGTGATGATTTTATGTAACAGAGTCAATGTGGTAATTCTATAGACATGCCTTGGACCCGCATATGTTTCTGTTGTACCACTCTGAGCGATATGATACTAGTGGAACGGTGTTTCATTGGTGTTATATCAGACTTGCATACTACACCATGCAGTGGTATGCCGGGTCACCACAGGGACCCAAATACGCCCTTCTATACCCCCTCCCCCGGTAATTATCCCGGTGGCATCGATGTGCGATTTCTTGGGGACAACTTGTTTTGGCTGCAGAGATAGCTTTGATTTCTTATTGAGGGGATCCAAAACTTTAAGGCTTTTTTTTAACTCGGTGAGATATGCAACTTTTTTTTGTTGAACTTTTTTTTTCATTTGGGGCCATCATAATGGATTTTATTTGTAATCCAAAATCGGTTGTTAACAAGACACTATATAAGTATCTCGACCAAAAACATTTTGTCATGGCTTAGCTTCTTGAAAAAATTGTTTATGATGGAGGACCAATACGCCACACCACCATCTGTGTTGGGTAAATATCTCTTTGGCATTGTGCTCTAGTTAAACACATATGATGTCACAAAAAACTTGTTGTGTTCACCTAACTAGCGCTACTTACCAGTCCAGTTGTAACCATGAACGCTCGATAAAATTGCTTCCCACATAGTGAGGGAGATAATGTATCGCATTCGCATATCTGAATATCAAAAGATCTATCACGTGTGCTACTATCACGTGTACATAATCCTAAGAGGCAGAAAGACACTGTTAGATATTGACAAAGCAGTATCAAGTTGACTTGAGAAGAATCATACAAAGGTTACCTACTATTCTTTTTTTCTCGCCAATATTATTCTTCAGTTGAAAAACATGCGCATCCGTACGTGTAATTCGTCCACCACATGCATGTACGATACGATACCCTCCACCCATCGCCATCGGTGAAGCTAGATGAGAACAGGAGCAGATTGACCTAAACACTAATGAACTCTAAGATACAAGCCCGCAGGAAAAAAATAACTGAACCACAATACATACTAAATGTTAGACTGTATATATGGTAGCCTCTGTATTGTATCTGTAACTCTTGTATACCTGTACACTATAAATATAAACCCAACGCCAACCCTAAGGGATGTCGAGCGTTCCCCATCCTTTGTTTCACATGGTATCAGACTAGATCGATCTAACCACGATGTCTTCCGCTGCTATCACCGACGCCGCCGCCGCGACCTCCTCTGTCGGCGCCGCCTCGGTCCCCATCGCGTCGACCACCTCTACGACCCCCGGGATGGGTTCCTCCACAAACCACCCGCTGGTGTCACCGTTTCTTGCGGCGGTTCTCGCCGGGCAACCGCCGCTGCCGCTCGTTCCCTCGCCGATCTCCACCAGGGCGGCGGGCTCGATCGCATCTGGGGCTCCCTCAGTCCCTGCATGGCCGTTTGCCACGCTGCCGGCTCCCTCGCCGCCCCCCTGTGAACCCTAATGCCTCGCTCGAGGCGTTTCTTGGCTCGCACGGCACGATCCCGCGCCCCGACGGATCGTCGTCCTCGCTGATCCCTCATGGCAGGCCGCTCTCCGCCTATGGTGCTGGTCCGTATGGCCAGCTCCTCTTCTATGGCATGCCACAGTATGGCGCCTTGCCGTCGCCACCGCCTGTCTCCACCGTGCCGCCACCCATGGCGCCCCCTGCACCGGCCCCAGCTCCACGTGAAGCAGCGCCGGTTCGTGATGTTGCGCCGGGTCGTGATCTCCCTCCGATCCATCTGGCACACCTTGTGACCGTGAAGTTGACTCCCGATAACTATCTCCTCTGGCGCGCGCAAGTGTTCCCGCTCCTTCGCAGCTACTATCTCGATGGCTATGTCGGCGGCACCCTTCCGTGCCCCTCTGCGTTTGTTCAGCTGACCACTGCCGATGGTCACCCCCTGCCGGTTGCTAACCCGGCGTACCGCCAATGGACGGCTCAGGATCAGGCCATCTTGAGTGCAATTCAGTCCTCGCTGACACCGTCTGTCGCGGGCATGGTGCTCTTCGCCACCACCTCGTGTGATGCCTGGAGTACGCTCGAGGCCAGCTTCTCCTCACAAACCATGGCTCAATCTAATGCCATCCACAACAAGTTGGCCGATCTACACAAGCTGGACAAGTTGGTGACGGTTTACTACAACCAGGCCAAAGAGTTGGCGGATACCTTGTCCTCCATTGGTCAGCCTCTCCGCGACAACGAGTTCATTGGGTACCTTCTCAAGGGTCTTGGGCAAGATTTTGATTCCCTGGTTGAAAACATTGAAGGACGTGACGCCGACAACCCGATCACTCCGCATGACCTCTACGCTCGTCTCCTCAATACGGAGCAGCGTCTTGGTGCTCGACGTCCAGATACCTTCTCCGTCAACCATGAGGCGAATGCCACCTCCCGCGGCGGTGGTGGTGGCTGCCCGTTTCGCCCCCTGGCGGGCCCTCTCCAACGGCGTCTCAGCCACCTCGTGGTGGCCAGCCCTCGCAGCCCCCTCCAAACTCGGGCTGGCGTGGCCGTGCATGGGTCTGTACCACATGCGGTACCAAGGCGCCGTGTCAGCTGTGCGGCATCGCGGGTCATCTCGCCTCTCGCTGCCACCGTCGTTTCAAGCAGGATTTCCTCGGCATTGGCAATGATGGTCACGGCAATGATAAGCAAGCCGCTCTCGCCACTCACGGCACTACCACCACCTATCCTGTTGATCCAACTTGGTACATGGAGACTGGGGCTACGGACCACCTGACGCATGAGCTCTCCAAGCTCAACCCAAGGGAGGCCTACACCGGCCATGATCAAGTTCGCACCACCGATGGGACAGGTATGCGCATCTCTCATGTTGGCCAGGCTTCGCTTCTCTGACACACCTCCAAACATATTCACCTCCATAATGTGCTTCGTGTCCCCTTTGTCTCCCGTAATTTACTCTCTGTGAAAAAGCTTACCATTGATAATGATGTCTTTGTTGAATTTCACCCGTTTCATTTTTTTGTTAAGGACCGAATCACACGGGATATTCTTCTTAGCGGTCGGAGCACCATGGTCTCTATGTGCTGGATGCTCCCACTGCTCCGCAAGCCTTCACCGGTGTTCGTGCTGCCCCCTCGCAATGGCACGCTCGCCTTGGTCACCCCGCCACCCCTGTCGTCCGCCATATATGTGTTGCGTCGCCATGAGCTTCCTCTTGTGTCCAACAATAAAGCGTCTTCAGTCTGTGATGCCTGTCAGCAAGGCAAGAGTCATCAGTTACCTTTTTCAGAGTCTACTCATATAGTTAAGGCTCCCCTCGAGCTTGTGTACACGGATGTGTGGGGTCATGCCCAAACCTCTGTCAGTGGTCATAATTATTATATATGTCAGTTTCATTGATGCTTATAGTCGTTTTACATGGCTTTATCTTCTTAAACGCAAGTCTGATGTGTTTGATGTCTTTATTCAGTTCCAAGCACACGTTGAGCGCCTTCTCAAACATAAAATTGTCCATGTTCAGTCCGATTGGGGGGGCGAATATCGTAACCTCAGTTCTTTCTTTCAGAAACATGGGATTGCGCATCGTGTTGCTTGTCCACACACACATCAGCAAAATGGTGCTGCTGAGCGTAAGCACCGCCACATAGTTGAAACTGGCCTAACTCTTCTTGCGCATGCGTCCGTACCTTTTCGGTTTTGGAGTGATGCCTTCACTACTGCTTGTTTTTTATTCAACAGACTCCCCACACGTCTTCTGCATATGAAAACACCGGTTGAACTCTTGTTTCATGAACCACCTGATTACTCATTCCTCAAAGTGTTTGGGTGTGCATGTTGGCCTCACTTGCGCCCCAACAACAGCCGCAAACTCGAGTTTCGATCCAAGAAGTGCGTGTTTCTCGGTTATAGTTCCATGCATAAGGATTATAAGTGTCTCCATATTCCTTCCAACCGTGTCTATATTTCACGTGACGTTGTCTTTGATGAACACTTGTTTCCTTTTGCCTCGCCTCCACCCACTGAATCACACACACCTCCTGTTGTTTCGCCCCTGCTTTGCCTGGTCAATTTGTAGATGTTGCATACTCGCCTGTTTTGTTGCCTAATCATGGTGCAGGTACTGGGAGAGGTGCTCATCTCGAGCTGCTGGACAGTCCGAGCGTTTCTGCTCCTGCCTCTGCATGTGCTGGCGGCGACGGTGATCACTGCATGGCGCATGCAGCCCCTCCGATCGACGTGCGTCCGGGCACCCCTGTCCCGCCCGCGCCGACTGCACCCACGCCGCCCTCGCTTGGGCCGCGGTCGTCGGCTGGGCCATCACCCCCGGCTTCCCCTGCTCCGACCGCTGCTGGGCCATCGCCCCCAGCATCACCTGCGCCTGGGCCGCCCTCGTCGCCGCCGATGTCTACCTCATGATCAGCTGGGCTGTCGCCACCGGCGGCACCAGCTCCCGTGACGCCCGCTTCTTCAAGTGGATCTACTGTCTCTGCCTCTTCGTCGGTGATACCTGCGTCTTCATCGACTACAGTGACTGCCCCTGTGGCTCTTCGTCCTCACACGCGCAGTAAGAGTGGCATTGTTCGTCCCAAGGAACGAACTGATGGCACCGTTGCTTGGCTTGCTGCCTGTTTATCTCAAGCTGTGGAGGATCCAACTGTTGAGCCTCGCCACTATACAGCCGCGTTGCACATACCGCATTGGCGCAGTGCTATGGAACTCGAGTATCAGGCTCTTCTGAAGAATGATACATGGACTCTTGTTCCCCCCAGATCTGGTGTCAACATCATTGACTCCAAGTGGGTGTTCAAGGTGAAGCGACATGCTGATGGTTCCATTGAGAGATACAAAGCGCGTTTAGTCGCTAAGGGGTTTAAACATCGCTATGGTCTTGACTATGAGGACACTTTCAGCCCTGTTGTCAAGCCAACCACTATTCGGATTCTGCTTTCCTTAGCGGTCACTCGGGGTTGGGCCCTTCGCCAACTTGATGTTCAGAATGCATTTCTCCATGGTGTTCTCGAGGAGGAGGTTTACATGCGGCAGCCCCCTGGATTCTCTGATCCGACTCGTCCAGATCATCTGTGTCGCCTTGTTAAGGCCCTTTATGGTCTCAAGCAGGCTCCTCGTGCATGGCATGCCCGTCTTGGTGCAGCCTTGCGTGCTCATGGTTTTGTTCCCTCTACAGCGGATACATCTCTGTTTCTGCTTCAGCATCCACAAGTCACTATGTACATTCTAGTTTATGTGGACGATATCATTCTGGTCAGTTCCTCTGTTGCTGCTACGGATCGGTTGATCTCCTCTCTTGGTGATGCCTTTGCTGTGAAGGATCTTGGAAAATTGCATTTTTTCCTTGGTCTTGAGGTTACTCATGATGATACTGGGCTCTCCCTCACTCAGCAGAAGTACTATCATGATTTGTTACGGCGTGCTGGTATGCTTCAGTGTAAGCCTGCTTCTACACCTATGTCTACATCTGAGCTGCTCACTTCTGTTGATGGTTCACTTCTTTCCTCTGAGGATGCTACAGAGTACCGCAGTGTGGTTGGTGGTCTATAGTACTTGACCCTGACTCGCCCAGATATCTCCTATGCGGTGAACCGTTTTTGTCAGTACCTCCATGCTCCTCGTGATTCTCATTGGACGGCTGTGAAGCACATATTGCGCTATGTACGCCACACAGCATCTTTTGGACTGCGCCTATGCTCCTCCTCTTCAGGTCTGCTTTCTGCTTTCTCTGATGCTGACTGGGCTGTGATAGGCGATCAACGGGGGGATATGTTGTGTTCTTTGGTCCTAATTTGATCGCCTGGAGCTCTTGCAAGCAAGCTACCACTACAAGGAAAACAGCTACTGCCGGCGCACCAAATATGTCTACTGCCGGCGCACCTCAGCCCGCCGGTGCGAACGGGCCGGTGATAACTGGGCACTGCCGGCGCACCAAGCAGTGCGCCGGCGATATTTCAGCTACTGCCGGTGCACCATCAGAGCTTTGCCGGCAAAGCCTAGTTCCACCGGCACACGTGCAGCTGCGCCGGCAGTATGTCTTCTAGCACTGGCGCATGCCACGTGCGCTGGCAGTAGGGCATTTAGGTGCGCCGGCAATAATATTCGAAAATTCATTTTTACAGCTTTTTTCCAGCATATTACAATACATATTTGACAGCAGTATATATTTACAACGCAGTTTATATTTAGACAGCAGTACATGCAATATGAGAAGCACATATAGAGCCAAGTTTCATTTCGGTATCAATACACAAATACGCAAGTCTCGTTTCGGAATGTGTTGATTCATACAACACATGTGCATATGCAACACCGAACGACGAAGTTTCACAAAGTTAGAAGTCTCGGTACATAGTCGTCACAAGTATCGTCATACACCTCACAATGTAGGTCCTAACCTAAACTACAATCAGATAGAACATGACCAACATGGTCATGATGACCATCATCACGAAGGCCATGGTCTTCATCCGGTTCCTCCTCACGTCCCTCATCTCTCCCGCTAGATAACGGGCGTATCTTCCTTCCGCCTCCACCCTAGTGGGGTATCCCTTGTAGCTGTTGCCGCTGAAACGGTGCACCTGTCTCCGACAATCCTCCCAGTCATCGTAGACTCCAGGAACCCTCCCCTTGTACACGACATATGTCATCGGCATCTCCATTCACAAGACAAGTAAAACATTAGTCCCAATGCAATGAACAAGTGCCAACTCAAATAAGAGACAAGTAGTATGAACTAAATAGCATGTGCCTCATACTTTGTTGGTCGAAATAAATAATAACATACATTGATGGGGTCAGCGAGGCTAGGTGGGATGCACAATAGATTGATTTTTTTGGCCATCACACCAAGCCTCACTGGCCCCACCCCGGAGTGTACAAGTGACCGAACATTTTAATCATCGGCCAATGCAATTAAGAAGTGTGAACTCAAATAAAAGACAAGTAGTACGAATTAAATAGCATGCCTCATACTTTGTCGGTCGAAACAAATATTAACATCCAGGGATGGAGTCAGTGAGGCTAGGTAGGATGCACAATAGATTGATACTTGTGGCCGTCACACCAAGGCTCACTGGCTCCACCCCCGAGTGTACGAGTGACCGAACATTCTAATCATCGGCGAACTCCAAATAAAAGACAAGTAGTACGAATTAAATAGCGTGGCTCATACTTTGTCGGTCGAAACAAATATTAACATCCAGGGATGGAGTCAGTGAGGCTAGGTAGGATGCACAATAGATTGATACTTGTGGCCGTCGTACCAAGGCTCACTGGCTCCACCCCTGAGTGTACGAGTGACCGAACATTCTAATCATCGGCGAACTCCAAATACGAGGCAAGTAGTGGTCGAGTAAATGCAAATAATTATTAAGCTATCTACGCCATAATCTTGAAATATATAGCAAAGTAAATGAAACTATAGACACATATTCACATGCACATCCATACAACTAAATAAAAGCAACAAGTCGATTCTATGGGAATTTAGCAATTATTACAATACGGAAGTTCAAGGACATATCGTTCAAGCTTTAGCAAGTGTTCCCGTCGTAGGATCAGGTTGTACGCCTAGGGGGGAATGGACGGCAGCCCTCAAGCGAGTTGAACGGCCTCTCATCACGCGACATCTCCAAGCGGAGTTCTATCTCGTCATTAGGTGGTAGACCGTAGCCGTATAAGAACTCGCCAGACCTACCGTTGACATCCTGCAGGATTATCGTGCAAATGAACTGCTGGATGCGACCCCAGTTCTTTCTAATCTCTCTATCAGGGACATCCGCCATGTTTGCAAACCTGAATCTGAGATTCTCTAGCAGCAACATGTCATATGTGTACTTTATGTACTCCTGCATTTGAAGGATGGCATACCACGCGTCCATCCCATTGTCTTGCATCGACTGCCTGAGGCAGGGGAAGTTGGTTGTGTGGGTTAAGACCAAGCCTCCTCGGGATTTCCTCTCTACTTTGAGGGGGCCTGCCTTGTTGGCGAAGCCGGTGAGAGTATCATTGAGAAGGGCCTTGATGTGGGTGTAGTCTTTCTTGTGGTCCCTACCCGAGTCGAGATAGACTGCATGTGAGTGTTGCGGGTGCACGATGAAGAGGGTGCAGAACTTGTCTCTGCGGAAAACACACGGATTAACCTTTGGAAATGCAAATGGAGATATAGGATAGAATGGTAATGGGGGACTAGCGAGTGATTACTTACTCGGGGAAGTAAGGGATGAGAATGGCGCCCTTTTTAATGTTCGCCAGCATGAAATCCTCGACCTGCTGGGTGGCAATCGCCCGATCCCCAGCGTTGCAGATGATGCTCTCCCGCATATAGAAGGGGTCCATTATCGCGATGGTCGGCGTCTCCTCCTTAACAATCCGGGAAGACAAGCTAAGAGCAACTAGGCGAACCACACTAAAGTGGAGCGCTTGCATGCGATAGATGCTGAAGATGTCGTTGAACCGGATGAAGCACAAGTCCGCGGGGTACTTCTCGACGAAGTTCATGCCAGTTGGCACCTTCGCCACGAAGAGAGGGTAACCAGGATTTTTTGATTCGAGAAGAAGGTTCTCCAGATGCCTGACACTCTCATGCAAGCTCCACATATCCGGGGTGAGTTTGTTGACGACATGCTCCGGCAGCATCGGTTCACCCAAGTGATGCAGAGGTCGCCAATTGTTTGGCAACTTGTCAAGGAGTGGGACCTTGTCCTTGGATTTGGCCCCGCCTTGTCTTGGGCGTCCTTCTTATTTGGCCTCTTCCTCTTCTTGGGTTGTACTACTGGACCCTCCATCGCCGTATTGGCCATAGCACGGAGTGTGTTTGGGCTCAGCATATTTTTGACGGCGGCGGTGGCGACCTCCTCAGGATTTTCCTCTTCAGCCGTTTCTTGAGAATCGAACAGCTTCTTGGAGCACACATATTTCGAGGCCGGCGCATCCTCATGGACAACTTGTGAAGACGTAAGAATATCCCATTGGAAGTTCTCACGTTCGTATTCCTCGGCCTCTGGCGCAGCTGGCCGTTGTGGTGGGGCGCTGACCTCTGGCACAACTGGCCATTCTGGTGGGGCGATGACCACCGGCGCTGCTGGCTGTCGTGGAGGGACGCTGACCTGTGGCGCCGCAAGGTGCTTGTCTTTGCTTGTCGTCGAACCCGAGTAGGTGTTAATCCGAATTAGGGTCTTCGGCCATAGCAGTACCCAACCCTTCAGTGAGGCCAGATTCAACGGGCTATCGTCATCGGCACCATGCGGTTGATTAGGAGGAAACAAATCCTCATAGCCCGGTAACGCCCGATCCACTTCAACCCGGTAAACGTCATCCGCCATATCTCGTGTGTGCCACTTCTTATCCAGGGGCTGAAGGATGGACCCCCTCGCGACGTCTTTGAGTTCGTCATTTACTCTCATCAGGAAGGTGCATGGCGTTGAGAGCGCCTGCGAGAACATGTGTATGGCGTTAGAGAGAGGGCAAGGATGACGAAACTAATATATTAACTTGATGTACACATTAGTTAATTACCATGAGGGCGTTGAGCTCGGCTAATGTCGACGGGCCGGCATATGCGGCAGCGGGCGTGCAAGTGACGAAGGGGCTGCTACCCGGCATGGACGGTGAATCCCTAGCACCAGCGACATTGCCGGCGGCCGGAGGAGTCTCCATTATAACATTGTCAATGCCGGCGGACGGCGGCGCCATCGAGTTGCTGACGTCGAAGCTAACCAGTTGCATTTCTGGGGGGGGGCTTGTTTGCCACCCTCATACCACGCGCGTAGAGCGTTGAAATCTGCTTGGACTGAAGCGGCGACTTCAGCTTTGACTTCAGGTATGAGTGTAGCTTTGAGTTGCGGTACCAGTTGCGATACCATACCAGCTTGGACTTGGGCTAGGATTGACTCCCTCATTTCCTCCGCCTCCCGCTGCTTCCTCTCATTGCGCGCATTTTTATCGGCCGCAGACGACAAGCCGTAGTGACCATGCTTGTAGCCTGTACCGGCGCCAGCCACACGGCCTCTATGCGGCCTTCTCGTAGGTGAATGCTCATTGACGATGTTTAGCGCCCGTACGAGAGGCTTGTCCCATGCTACCCTGCCCGTCGACGCCTGGGACGAGGAGCCTTCGTCACCTTGAGAAAGTCTTTGTCTTTCTTCTTCCTGCGGAAGAAACGTGAACCATTTAGAAATGTTGCTACTATTATATGAACGATACTTGATCTAATTAAACCGGTAAATTGCTTACCAGTTTTTTCTCCAACTTACAGGACCTTCTGGTCGTTCGTGAACCAAATTATGTCGGTTACGTCCTTGGGGTCCGTGACAAGTTCCCCGGTCTTCTTATGGTACCGGGACCTGATGAATCTTCTTTCAAGCGGGTCCTTGTACTTGAGCCATGGGTTCTCAATGCCGGCATTTACATACGCTCATCCTCCTTCGCCCAATAGGGCTCCTTTCCCTCGTACCCACGGCTCCCAAGGTTGTAGTTGCCGATGTCAAGCTCCCGCATTTCCTTCCCCCACAACTTGCGATTCTTCGTCGCTTGTAGCTCTTCATTGGCCACAAAAGCATCAAAGTCCGCCTGGGAGACATGCGGAAAGGCAGAGTGGACCTCTTCGAAACCTTTGCCGTCAGCAATCAGCTTCCGCACCATGTACTTATAGCCGCTGAGGTGTTTGGTGAACTTCAGGAGGGCTTGTGAGTTCACAATGTTCTTGGTTTCATGAGTGGAGGCGTAGTCGCCTAGGAACTTGTATCGTGAGTGCAACCTCGCAATGAGCTGGGCTCGCAAATGCGCTTTGTTCTCAGCTTGGAGATCCGTCTCGTTTAGATTGATGACCTCTCGGAGGATACATGCCAGTTGGTTGTCGTACCCCTTGGCAACATCGTTAGGCTCCACCGGCAAACCACTAGCGGGGTCCACCTCTTTGATTGTGTCTCTGCCGGTGGCGACCGTGTTTTGGCGCCTTGCCTTCCGCGGCCTCTTGGAACCACTTGTCCCGGTGGCAGTACTCCCGGCGGCGCCGCTAGGATCGTCGCCGCTTGTCTCGCCGCCACCCCCGGCGGCGCCGGTTGCCTCATCGCCCCTAGGCTCGTAGGTACTACCCCCGGCGGCGCCGCTTGCCTCGTTGCCGCTTGGCTCATCGGCACTACCCCCAGTGGCATCCTCCATCTCATGGTCCTCGTTGCCGCCAACACCAGCGGCCTCGGCATCCTCCTCCATCCTAAAGAAGTGCCTATTGTAGTGCTCCTCTAATTGTTCTTGAGACGCCATGGTGGCTTGCACTAATAGAAGATGAAAAAGAGTTAGAACTCATGGAAAAATTCGGCATGACCTTTGCTAAAAACTGGTCATGTCGAGTGCTAGAATTGCCGGAACGGAAATGAATCAACATTCCGGCACTCAATAGCAACTCAATCCCTGTAAGAGAAATGCAAACATATACATTTTCACCGGAGCTCAACCATAACCAGAACCATCTCCATAACCATGCCATCACCATAACCATCACTATATAAATTACAGTAGCATTTCAACATATACATTACAGTGGCATTTTACATCAGCATAAAAATAACAGTGTACAACAATGCAAGCATCTTGACAACACAGGTGGCAGCAGAAACAGAAAAAATAGAGAGCAATCTACATGTAAAGAATATACATGTAAATGTGTAACAAACATCAACTAAGCAATATTTACTAAATCTGAACATGTATACAGTATCTTCATTTTCATTTCTTTTCCAACCAGTAGCAAGAGAGCAGCAGCTTCATTTTCATTTTTTTCCAACCAACACCATTACATCAATACAATGAACTCCACCTAATGTTTAAATACCCTCTCTTTATAGCAACATGATGCAATTTCATTTTCTTAACCAGAGAGCAACATGAGCTTAATTGTATGATGCAATTTCATTTTCTTAACCAGAGATCAACATGAGCTTAATTTCATTTTCTTAACCAGAGAGCAACATGAGAACACCCAAAATTGTACAATGCTCTCCAGTTTAAAAATAGGTCACAGATTATATAGCAGACTTAAATAAACATGTGCAAAACAATAAATAGGAACTCATAGTATTGCATTTTCCAAGAAATACTAGTTCACCTTGTGGCTTCTATTACAGAAGCAAATGAATACCCAATATTGCTACTGCACAGAATTCTACTTTAACAACATGAGGGAAACACATGGTCTAAACCAACAGTAGTAGTAGCAGCAGATATATATAGCATCAGCTATATAGGAGCAACTATATATACTGAACAGCTGAGGTCAAACTATGTTAGCGTCCATTTCGATGTCATCCAAATGTCAGCAGATTATACAACTCTGGCAGAACCTCAGACTTTATTTTCTTTTATTAGCAAAACCTAAATGAGCTAAATGAACCAGAGAACAAATTTATTTTCTTTTATTGTTCACCTAAACATTACTGCTTAATTACAACCATTTTCTCAAGAACAGTAGCAGTAGCATTGATGTGCACACTGTCTTGTGCTGAGATGCTGAATGAATTGATGTGCACAAGTATTCCAACTCACAACCTCACAACCTGCATCACAACCTCACAAACCTACTGCTTCTTTACCTACTGCAGAAAGTACATATTGGAATTGCCGAGCAGATAACAGAATACTTTACCAAACAAAACAATCAGCTATATATTTTTTTAACCAAGTGACAATGTTTACAAGCTGCTATCACAGATACCAAAATCATGCTGGCTAGACAACAGCATCAGAAAGCACATTGCAAAGATCTGGATGGAGATTGCCAAATAATTGAGCTAAGAAATGAAACCCATATGATCATAAGATACACTGATTCTCACTCCATATTATGGAATGGCATTCTCCAGTAGAACAGTAATGATTTTCCATTCATATTGCTTGGGTAACTACAAAAGAGCAGCCTCGGGGAATATCCATCTGAACATGTATGGTGGCTACTGCTACTGCTACTGCTAGCTTCATTTTCATTTCCATATCAACCAGAAGCAAACCAGAAGCATAATGCAGCAGCAAACACAAATTTAAATTGAGAAGGAAACTTTCTTCATTGTTACTGCTACTGGAATATTCCAGTAAATTGAGAAGGAAACACAAATTTAAATTGAGAAGCAAACAATACTGCTACTACTACTGGAATATTTCATTTTCATTTATCACAAATAGAACTTTCTTCATTGTTAATCCAAGCAGAAATCCAAGGGATCATATTGACTTGCACTAATTCAGCTTTAGGCTATCCAATCCCTCAACATACTAACCTAATGCACATTAAGCTGCACCCATCATTATCAAAACAACATTTTGCTTTACCCAACAGTTAAACAACTAACCTAATGCAAGAATCAGAGGGAAGAACCCTAGCAACCTACGAGGAAGAACCCTAACAGAAGGGGAGAGGGAAGGGGGAGGGAGGGGGAGGGAAGGGGGAGGGAAGGGGAGAGGGAAGCTCACCGTGGCTGGCGACTTCTTCTCCAATGGTGGCACCTCCTGGTCCTTGATGTGCGACGGCCTCCTCCTCCTCGATGTGCGGCGGCGCCCTCCTGCTCCCCCGAGTGGCAGCGGTGACTTGCTTCGGCTTTGGCGATGGGCACGGGTGCGGGAAGGTTGTGGGGATGGGCGGCGGCGGAGCGGTTAAGGCGAGGGGACGATGGAACGGTTAGGGTGGCGGCAGAGCTCCGGCCGGCGGTGCTCAATGTACGTAGAGAGGGGGGATCGAGATGTGGCTGGGGAGAAGGAAAGGAGAAAAACGGTTAAGTCCGGGTTATAGCTGTGCCAGGGTTATTGCCGGCGCACCAGGTCCCTGGTTCGCCGGGGACAAGTATACCCCCGGAGAAGCAAGGACGTGGTGTCCCGGCAATAACCCTGGCACAGCTATAACCTGGGACATATTTAATTAGCAGTACGTATACATTTGCATTACAAAATCCTATACTATTTTTATTTATTTCTTTATTTTCTCTTTATTGTATGTTTATTTTCTTTTACCCCTAATGCTATAATATTTTATTTTTTCTTATCTTTTCAAGATAATAACAAAGCAATATGCATGAGTTATGTAAAAAAACATGAAGAGTGTTTCACAAAATATATACATACACAAAATATTGACCAACACAATATTAATTAATCATACATAAAATATTGGCCATGACCATATGAGTAGTTATGAATTACACAAAATATGAGTTATAGATTGCAAATAAAGTTTTACATCATCGATTGAGAAGAATGTTTCACTTTCTTCTTGCTTTTCTTGCTCGTCGTTGAATAATTTAGCCCCATGTCGTGACTTCTTCTTTTGAAGGGTCGACCTGACCTCGGTAGCGTGGTCCTGCTTCTTCTTGTGGTGTATGTTGTGTCTTCGTCCTCGGATTCTTCCATCATTGGGTCTCCGACTTGTCCTTCGAAGTCTTCCTTGTTGGCGACTCCATCCATTCCGACGATGGTCCTCTTGCATCTTCTCACGATAACACGGCTAGGCCTGGATGGGTCGGTTATGAAGAAGCATTGGTGCACGTGTTCTGCCAGTACCCATGGCTCATTCTGCGCGGTGGCGTTTGTGGACTTTGATTTGTTGGCTTCGGGTAGAAACATGGTGGTGAAATACCGGTCTTCTTTTGTGACGCTCTTAGCCCATCTGATACGGAACATCGGCACTTTCTCCCCAGCGTAGCTAAGCTCCCAGATTTCCTCGATTCTTCCGTAGTATCTAGTCTTTACATCACCCGTCCAGGAATCCATCGTTACCCCTGAGTTCTGGTAAACACTGTTCTTGTCTTTTTATTCCGTGTAGAATGTGTACCCGTTGATATCGTACGCTTGGTAAGTCATGATGTTGGCGCGGGGCCATGTGACAAGGCCAATACTAGTTTATCCTTGTCAGAATCCATTGGTGGGGGATTAGCATCAATGTGGTCTTTGAACCAGCGCACGAAAGAGGAGTTGTGCACTCTGTATATTTCTGCTTCCGTCATCATCGGCTTGCCACTGTTCTCTATCTTGGTTTTGTGCTCTTTCAACCAAGGATCGATCAAGTCAATGTGTTGTAGCGCTACTAAGTTGGCCCTGTCAAAGTCGGAAGTCCGACCAGACATGTGCACGTGCAGTTTCTTCCTTCCATTTTTGTGGCCTACTCCCTCGAACCTGCGGAGGTGCTTGTTTTGAGGCAAACCAACAGGGTCCTCGATGTCTAGATAATTCGTGCAGAAAGAGATGCACTCTTCAGTGAGCCAGCCCTGGATGATGCTTCCATCCGTATGTGACCTGTTACGAACGTATCCTTTAATGACCCCATTCATTCTTTCAAACGGCATCATGTTGTGTAAGAATGCCGGCCCTAGACTGATGATATCATCCATGATATGGACCAACAGATGGACCATCACGTCAAAGAATGCAGGCGGGAAGTACATCTCAAGCTTAGTTAGGATCACCACGATCTCTTCCTGGAGCCTTGCGAGTTTCTTCACGCTTATCGACTTCCGAGTTATGACGTCGAAGAAGTTACAGAGCCCAGTCAGCGTTGCACGGACATGGTCATCCATTATACCTCGGATTGCAACCGGAAGAATCTGTGTCATCACCACGTGACAGTCATGAGACTTCATGCCGCGGAAGTTTCGTTTCTTGGGGTCCATGTATCTTCTTATTATCCCGGAGTAACCGAAGGGCACTTTGACTCCTAGAAGGCAATTGAAAAATTGATCGACCTCAGCCGGACTAAAAGTGAAGCAGGAGGGGGGATAGTAATAGTCTGGCTGCTTAATCCTTTTCCGCTTCTGACCGCCGTCCGCCTCCTCCTCCGACTGTCCCTCTTGGGCCGCCGAGATCTGAAGCTCTTCCCTGATGCCCAAAACTTTCAGGTCGTGTCTTGCTTTCGGCCCATCTTTGGTCTGGTCCGGCATGTTGAGAAGAATGCCAAGCAAGCTCTCGCACACGTTCTTTGTAATATGCATGACATCAAGGCAGTGAGGTGTATCGAGAATTCTACAGTACGGCAAGTCCCAAAACACGGACCTCCTTTTCCATACACCAATGAGCGGCGTCGTTTCCTTTTTCTTCTTCTCTCCAGGCTTTTGACGAATCTTTCCCGGCGCAGGGCACTCCTTCCAACCTTTCAGTAATGTATCAATCTCTTCGCCGCTCTTCTTACGTGGAGGTCCTCGGGGTTCATTTGTACCATCGAACAGATCTCCACGCTTTCTCCATGGGTCAGTCTTGTGTAGCCACCTTCGATGCCCCATGTAAACTGTTTTCGAAGAGCCGGGATCCTTACCAAGCTGCAAAAACATCGTCTCTTCCATGCACCTGACACATGCCTTGCGTCCATGGCACACCTGACACGAAATATAACCGTATCCGAGGTAGTCCTGCACCGTCGTGATCAACGCAGCTCTCAAAGGGAAATATTCTTCAGAGACGGCGTCCCATGTATCTACCCCTTCCTCCGCCCACAACGTTTCAAGCTCCTCCTTTAATAATTCGAGATACATGTTGATATCGTTTCCTGGCTGTGTCGGCCCTTGAATTAGCATACTCATCTGTATGTACTTCCTCTTCATGCACAGCCAGGGCGGGAGGTTGTAGATCCATACAAACACGGGCCATTGATACATCTCCGACGTATCGATAATTTCTTATGTTCCATGCCACATTATTGATGTTATCTACATGTTTTATGCACACTTTATGTCATATTCGTGCATTTTCTGGAACTAACCTATTAACAAGATGCCGAAGTGCCGATTCTGTTTTCTGCTGTTTTTGGTTTCAGAAATCCTAGTAACGAAATATTCTCGGAATTGGACGAAATCAACGCCCAGGGTCCTATTTTGCCACGAAGCTTCCAGAAGTCCGAAGAGGAGACGAAGTGGGGCCACGAGGTGCCCAAACCCTAGGGCGGCGCGGCCCCCCCTTGGCCGCGCGGCCCTATGGTGTGGGGCCCTCGTGTGGCCCCCTGACCTGCCCTTCCGCCTACTTAAAGCCTCCGTCGCGAAACCCCCAGTACCGAGAGCCACGATACGGAAAACCTTCCAGAGACGCCGCCGCCGCCGATCCCATCTCGGGGGATCCAGGAGATCGCCTCCGGCACCCTGCCGGAGAGGGGATTCATCTCCCGGAGGACTCTACGCCGCCATGGTCGCCTCCGGAGTGATGTGTGAGTAGTCTACCCCTGGACTATGGGTCCATAGCAGTAGCTAGATGGTTGTCTTCTCCCCATTGTGCTTCATTGTCGGATCTTGTGAGCTGCCTAACATGATCAAGATCATCTATCTGTAATTCTATATGTTGCGTTTGTTGGGATCTGATGAATAGAGAATACTTGTTATGTTGATTATCAAAGTTATGTCTATGTGTTGTTTATGATCTTGCATGCTCTCCGTTACTAGTAGATGCTCTGGCCAAGTAGATGCTTGTAACTCCAAGAGGGAGTATTTATGCTCGATAGTGGGTTCATGCCTCCATTGATATCTGGGACAGTGACAGAAAGTTCTAAGGTTGTGGATGTGCTGTTGCCACTAGGGATAAAACATTAGTGCTATGTTCAAGGATGTAGTTACTAGTTACATTACGCGCAATACTTAATGCAATTGTCTGTTGTTAGCAACTTAATACTGGAGGGGGTTCGGATGATAACCTGAAGGTGGACTTTTTAGGCATAGATGCATGCTGGATGGCGGTCTATGTACTTTGTCGTAATGCCCAATTAAATCTCACTATACTCATCATAATATGTATGTGCATGGTCATGCCCTCTTTATTTGTCAATTGCCCAACTGTAATTTGTTCACCCAACATGCTGTTTATCTTATGGGAGAGACACCTCTAGTGAACTGTGGACCCCGGTCCAATTCTCTATACTGAAATACAATCTACTGCAATACTTGTTCTACTGTTTTCTGCAAACAATCATCTTCCACACAATACGGTTAATCCTTTGTTACAGCAAGCCGGTGAGATTGACAACCTCACTGTTTCGTTAGGGCAAAGTACTTTGGTTGTGTTGTGCAGGTTCCACGTTGGCGCCGGAATCTCTGGTGTTGCGCCGCACTACATCCCGCCGCCATCAATCTTCAACGTGCTTCTTGACTCCTACTGGTTCGATTAAACCTTGGTTTCTTACTGAGGGAAACTTGCCGCTGTGCGCATCACACCTTCCTCTTGGGGTTCCCAACGGACGTGTCAACCACACGCATCAAGCAAATTTCTGGCGCCGTTGCCGGGGAGATCAAGACACGCTGCAAGGGGAGTCTCCACTTCCCAATCTCTTTACTTTGTTTTTGTCTTGCTTAGTTTTATTTACTACTTTGTTTGCTGCACTAAATCAAAATACAAAAAAATTAGTTGCTAGTTTTACTTTATTTGCTATCTTGTTTGCTATATCAAAAACACAAAAAAAATTAGTTACTTGCATTTACTTTATCTAGTTTACTTTATTTACTGTTGCTAAAATGGCCAACCCTGAAAATACTAAGTTGTGTGACTTCACAACCACAAATAATAATGATTTCTTATGCACACCTATTGCTCCACCTGCTACTACAGCAGAATTCTTTGAAATTAAACCTGCTCTACTGAATCTTCTTATGCGAGAGCAATTTTCTGGTGTTAGTTCTGATGATGCTGCTGCCCATCTTAATAATTTTGTTGAATTATGTGAAATGCAAAAGTATAAGGATGTAGATGGTGACATTATAAAATTAAAATTGTTCCCTTTCTCATTAAGAGGAAGAGCTAAAGATTGTTTGCTATCTCTGCCTAAGAATAGTATTGATTCATGGACTAAATGCAAGGATGCTTTTATTGGTAGATATTATCCCCCTGCTAAAATTATATCTTTGAGGAGTAGCATAATGAATTTTAAACAATTAGATACTGAACATGTTGCTCAAGCTTGGGAAAGAATGAAATCTTTGGTTAAAAATTGCCCAACCCATGGACTGACTACTTGGATGATCATCCAAACCTTCTATGCAGGACTAAATTTTTCTTCGCGGAATTTATTGGATTCAGCTGCTGGAGGTACCTTTATGTCCATCACTCTTGGTGAAGCAACAAAGCTTCTTGATAATATGATGATCAACTACTCTGAATGGCACACGGAAAGAGCTCCACAAGGTAAGAAGGTAAATTCTGTCGAAGAAACCTCTTCCTTGAGTGATAAGATTGATGCTATTATGTCTATGCTTATGAATGGTAGGCCTAATGTTAATTCTAATAATGTTCCGTTAGCTTCATTGGTTGCACAAGAAGAACATGTTGATGTAAACTTCATTAAAAATAATAATTTCAACAACAATGCTTACCGGAACAATTCTAGTAACAACTATAGGCCATATCCTTATAATAATGGCAACAGCTATGGTAATTCTTATGGGAATTCTTACAACAATAATAGGAATTCACCCCCTGGACTTGAAGCCATGCTTAAAGAATTTATTAGTACACAAACTGCTTTTAACAAATCTGTTGAAGAAAAGCTTGGGAAAATTGATATACTTGCTTCTAAAGTCGATAGTCTTGCTGCTGATGTTGATCTTTTGAAATCGAAAGTTATGCCTAATGAAAATCATCATAATAAAATTGTTACTACAGCAAATGCCATCCAAGTTAGAATTAATGAGAATATAAGATTGATGGCTGAACTGCGTGCTAGGTGGGATAGAGAAGAAAATGAAAAACTAGCTAAAGAGAAGAATGTAGCTAAAGTTTGGACTATTACCACCACTAGTAATGCTAATGCTACACATGTTGCTGCACCTCCTACTATTAATAATAAAAGAATTGGTGTTAGCAATGTTTCCACTTCTAATGCAAAGCGAGAAACTGCCCGAAATCGCTAAAGCTGCTGAAATCGCTGTGATAAAGCTGCTGAAATTTTTTCCAACATTGGGGATGATGATCCCATTGCTTTAGATTATAATGGTTTGAATTTTGATGATTTCCACATCTCTGAAGTTATAAAGTTCTTACAAAATCTTGCTAAAAGTCCTAATGCTAGTGCTATAAATTTGGCTTTCACACAACATATTACAAATGCTCTCATAAAAGCTAGAGAAGAGAAACTAGAGCGCGAAGCCTCTATTCCTAGAAAGCTAGAGGATGGTTGGGAGCCCATCATTAAGATGAAGGTTAAAGATTTTGATTGTAATGCTTTATGTGATCTTGGTGCAAGTATTTCTGTTATGCCTAAGAAAATTTATAATATGCTTGACTTGCCACCGCTGAAAAATTGTTATTTGGATGTTAATCTTGCTGATCATTCTACAAAGAAACCTTTGGGGAAAGTTGATAATGTTCGCATTACCGTTAACAATAACCTTGTCCCCGTTGATTTTGTTGTCTTGGATATTGAATGCAACGCATCTTGTCCCATCATATTGGGAAGACCTTTTCTTCGAACTGTTGGTCCTACTATTGATATGAAGGAAGGTAATATAAAATATCAATTTCCTCTCAAGAAAGGTATGGAACACTTCCCTAGAAAGAGAATGAAGTTACCTTTTGATTCTATTATTAGAACAAATTATGATGTTGATGCTTCGTCTCTTGATAATACTTGATACACACTTTCTGCGCCTAGCTGAAAGGCGTTAAAGAAAATCGCTTATGGGAGACAACCCATGTTTTTACCTACA
This sequence comes from Lolium perenne, assembly GCF_019359855.2. Classification (NCBI taxonomy): domain Eukaryota; kingdom Viridiplantae; phylum Streptophyta; class Magnoliopsida; order Poales; family Poaceae; genus Lolium; species Lolium perenne. The sequence goes on along the minus strand of NC_067250.2, from coordinate 211,560,575 downwards.
GTACTTTGTTTTTATTTTGTGTCTTGGAAGTTGTTTACTACTGTAGCAACCTCTCCTTATCTTAGTTTTGTGTTTTGTTGTGCCAAGTAAAGTCGTTGATAGTAAAGTTCATACTAGATTTGGATTACTGCACAGTTTCAGATTTCTTTGCTGTCACGAATCTGGGCTAAATTCTCTGTAGGTAACTCAGAAAAATATGCCAATTTACGTGAGTGATCCTCAGATATTTATGCAACTTTCATTCAATTTGGGAATTTTCATTTGAGCAAGTCTGGTGCCATTTTAAAATTCGTCAATACGAACTGTTCTGTTTTGACAGATTCTGCCTTTTATTTCGCATTGCCTCTTTTGCTATGTTGGATGAATTTCTTTGATCCATTAATGTCCAGTAGCTTTATGCAATGTCCAGAAGTGTTAAGAATGATTGTGTCACCTCTGAACATGTTAATTTTTATTGTGCACTAACCCTCTAATGAGTTGTTTCGAGTTTGGTGTGGAGGAAGTTTTCAAGGATCAAGAGAGGAGTATGATGCAACATGATCAAGGAGAGTGAAAGCTCTAAGCTTGGGGATGCCCCGGTGGTTCACCCCTGCATATTCTAAGAAGACTCAAGCGTCTAAGCTTGGGGATGCCCAAGGCATCCCCTTCTTCATCGACAACATTATCAGGTTCCTCCCCTGAAACTATATTTTTATTCCATCACATCTTATGTGCTTTGCTTGGAGCGTCGGTTTGTTTTTGTTTTTGTTTTGTTTGAATAAAATGGATCCTAGCATTCACTTTATGGGAGAGAGACACGCTCCGCTGTAGCATATGGACAAGTATGTCCTTAGTTTCTACTCATAGTATTCATGGCGAAGTTTCTTCTTCGTTAAATTGTTATATGGTTGGAATTGGAAAATGATACATGTAGTAATTGCTATAATGTCTTGGGTAATGTGATACTTGGCAATTGTTGTGTTCATGTTTAAGCTCTTGCATCATATGCTTTGCACCCATTAATGAAGAAATACATAGAGCATGCTAAAATTTGGTTTGCATATTTGGTCTCTCTAAAGTCTAGATAATTTCTAGTATTGAGTTTGAACAACAAGGAAGACGGTGTAGAGTCTTATAATGTTTACAATATGTCTTTTATGTGAGTTTTGCTGCACCGGTTCATCCTTGTGTTTGTTTCAAATAAGCCTTGCTAGCCTAAACCTTGTATCGAGAGGGAATACTTCTCATGCATCCAAAATACTTGAGCCAACCACTATGCCATTTGTGTCCACCATACCTACCTACTACATGGTATTTTTCCGCCATTCCAAAGTAAATTGCTTGAGTGCTACCTTTAAAATTCCATCATTCACCTTTGCAATATATAGCTCATGGGACAAATAGCTTAAAAACTATTGTGGTATTGAATATGTAATTATGCACTTTATCTCTTATTAAGTTGCTTGTTGTGCGATAACCATGTTCACTGGGGACGCCATCAACTACTCTTTGTTGAATTTCATGTGAGTTGCTATGCATGTTCGTCTTGTCTGAAGTAAGAGCGATCTACCACCTTATGGTTAAGCATGCATATTGTTAGAGAAGAGCATTGGGCCGCTAACTAAAGCCATGATCCATGGTGGAAGTTTCAGTTTTGGACATATATCCTCAATCTCAAATGAGAAAATAATTAATTGTTGTTACATGCTTATGCATAAAAGAGGAGTCCATTATATGTTGTCTATGTTGTCCCGGTATGGATGTCTAAGTTGAGAATAATCAATAGTGAGAAATCCAATGCGAGCTTTCTCCTTAGACCTTTGTACAGGCGGCATAGAGGTACCCCTTTGTGACACTTGGTTAAAACATGTGCATTGTGATGATCCGGTAGTCCAAGCTAATTAGGACAAGGTGCGGGCACTATTAGTATACTATGCATGAGGCTTGCAACTTGTAAGATATAATTTACATGATACATACGCTTTATTACTACCGTTGACAAAATTGTTTCATGTTTTCAAAATCAAAGCTCTAGCACAAATATAGCAATTGATGCTTTTCCTCTATGAGGACCATTCTTTTACTTTCGTTGTTGAGTCAGTTCACCTATTTCTCTCCACCTCAAGAAGCAAACGCTTGTGTGAACTGTGCATTGATTCCTACATACTTGCTTATTGCACTTATTATATTACTCTATGTTGACAATATCAATGAGATATACATGTTACAAGTTGAAAGCAACCGCTGAAACTTAATCTTCCTTTGTGTTGCTTCAATGCCTTTACTTTGAATTATTGCTTTATGAGTTAACTCTTATGCAAGACTTATTGATGCTTGTCTTGAAGTGCTATTCATGAAAAGTCTTTGCTATATGATTCACTTGTTTACTCATGTCATTTACATTGTTTTGATCGCTGCATTCACTACATATGCTTTACAAATAGTATGATCAAGGTTATGATGGCATGTCACTCCAGAAATTATCTGTGTTATCGTTTTACCTGCTCGGGACGAGCAGAACTAAGCTTGGGGATGCTGATACGTCTCCGACATATCGATAATTTCTTATGTTCCATGCCACATTATTGATGTTATCTACATGTTTTATGCACACTTTATGTCATATTCGTGCATTTTCTGGAACTAACCTTTTAACAAGATGCCGAAGTGCCAGTTGCTGTTTTCTGCTGTTTTTGGTTTCAGAAATCCTAGTAACGAAATATTCTCGGAATTGGACGAAATCAACGCCCAGGGTCCTATTTTGCCACGAAGCTTCCAGAAGTCCGAAGAGGAGACGAAGTGGGGCTACGAGGTGCCCAAACCCTAGGGCGGCGCGGCCCCCCCCTTGGCCGTGCGGCCCTATGGTGTGGGGCCCTCGTGTGGCCCCCTGACCTGCCCTTCCGCCTACTTAAAGTCTCCGTCGCGAAACCCCCAGTACCGAGAGCCACGATACGGAAAACCTTACAGAGACGCTGTCGCCGCCGATCCCATCTCGGGGGATCCAGGAGATCGCCTCCGGCACCCTGCCGGAGAGGGGATTCATCTCCCGGAGGACTCTACACCGCCATGGTCGCCTCCGGAGTGATGTGTGAGTAGTCTACCCCTGGACTATGGGTCCATAGCAGTAGCTAGATGGTTGTCTTCTCCCCATTGTGCTTCTTTGTCGGATCTTGTGAGCTGCCTAACATGATCAAGATCATCTATCTGTAATTCTATATGTTGCGTTTGTTGGGATCCGATGAATAGAGAATACTTGTTATGTTGATTATCAAAGTTATGTCTATGTGTTGTTTATGATCTTGCATGCTCTCCGTTACTAGTAGATGCTCTGGCCAAGTAGATGCTTGTAACTCCAAGAGGGAGTATTTATGCTCGATAGTGGGTTCATGCCTCCATTGATATCTGGGATAGTGACAGAAAGTTCTAAGGTTGTGGATGTGCTGTTGCCACTAGGGATAAAAAATTAGTGCTATGTTCAAGGATGTAGTTACTAATTACATTACGCGCAATACTTAATGCAATTGTCTGTTGTTAGCAACTTAATACTGGAGGGGGTTCGGATGATAACCTGAAGGTGGACTTTTTAGGCATAGATGCATGCTGGATGGCGGTCTATGTACTTTGTCGTAATGCCCAATTAAATCTCACTATACTCATCATAATATGTATGTGCATGGTCATGCCCTCTTTATTTGTCAATTGCCCAACTGTAATTTGTTCACCCAACATGCTGTTTATCTTATGGGAGAGACACCTCTAGTGAACTGTGGACCCCGGTCCAATTCTCTATACTGAAATACAATCTACTGCAATACTTGTTCTACTGTTTTCTGCAAACAATCATCTTCCACACAATACGGTTAATCCTTTGTTACAGCAAGCCGGTGAGATTGACAACCTCACTGTTTCGTTGGGGCCAAGTACTTTGGTTGTGTTGTGCAGGTTCCACGTTGGCGCCGGAATCTCTGGTGTTGCGCCGCACTACATCCCGCCGCCATCAATCTTCAACGTGCTTCTTGACTCCTACTGGTTCGATTAAACCTTGGTTTCTTACTGTGGGAAACTTGCCGCTGTGCGCATCACACCTTCCTCTTGGGGTTCCCAACGGACGTGTCAACCACACGCATCAGCCATGTGCTATGTGTGCTGCTCTGGTTTCCGAACGGATTGAATCCGTCCGTGCTCGCACCCAACTTGATGTTTCTGGGATCTGCCCCAAAACTTCAGAATTCATTGTCTAATGCTTTCCACTGGCTTGCATCCGAAGGGTGCGTCAGCACTGGGTGCTCAATCCGCTCTTCATCATTCAACACTGCCTCCTTTCTTTCAGCGTGCCAGCGCATGAGCTTTGCTTCCTTGCGGTCCGCGTAGAACCGTTGAAGCCGGGGGGCGAGCGGGAAGTACCACACAACTTTCCGAGGAGCTTTCTTCTTCCCTTTCCTGTACCGTTCAGTGTCACACACAGGACATTTGGTCTTGTCCACGTGCTCCTTGCGATACATGATACAGTCGTTGATGCAGGCGTGATACTTTTCGTGGGGTAAGTCGAGAGGGCACACGATTCTCTTGGCCTCAGCTAGACTACCAGGACACGTGTTCCGGGCAGGAAGGAGATCTTTCACGTATTCCAGAATGTCGTCGACGCTTGTGTCCGTCCATCCGTGTTTCTCCTTCATCTGCAGCACATCGAGCGCTACTCTCAAGTGGGACTCCCCTAACCCGCGACCTGATTCGTACAACGGAGTATTCGAGTCTATCTCCAGTTACTCAAGTTTTGATTTCCGCTTGGCGCCTTTTGTCTTTTCAAGAAGCGGATCTTGAAGATGAGGGTCCCGCACGACTGAAGCTAGCGGCACCTCTTCGTCGTCGTCAAGGTTATCGTCCTGTGCGACAAACTCTTCATCGTCATCAATATCATGATGCCCTCCTTCTTGCCGGCCATTACCACCTGCTGCCGTCGCCCCATTGACCTCCGCGCCATCATCACTCATCCATTGAGTGTGTCCATGCATGAAACCATTAGTGAGCAGGTGCCCCTGCAATTTGCCTGAATAGGGGTCAAACCATTTCACTTGTTTGCATCTTCGGCACGGACACAATACCTCTGTGCGGTTATTTTCATACATGTCGATGATCGCGTGTTTCAGATATCTCATCACGACGCTTTCACTCATCTTGATAACCATTATCGCCTGCACGGTAAGATTATATAATTGATTAGAACCATCCATCCGTCAGTAGTTTTCACGGAAAATTTCGGCATGACCTTCCTACACGGTAGGACATAGGAGCGCCAGAAATGTGCCGAAACGGAAACTTAAAGAATCAACATTTCGGCGCAACGTTGGCAACTCATTTTCAACGCCAACACACACAAGCAAAAACACAACATATATATATGCCACACACGAGAGCTTTGCTTCAAATGTCCAACATACGTCGATTTCATTCCTCAATTTGTTCATTAATCACCTATTTGTTTGATATATTCGTCAATGAGATCGAGACGACGCGCCGCGACAATGGCGTATGGAAGCCGACTTTCTAGATCTAGAACTAGATCTAGATTGAGCGGTCAATGCGCGATAGATAGATCTAGATCTACATAGGGATGTGGGAGATGCATGTAGGAAGGGAAGATTTGCTCAAAAAATATGATTTTGTTTGGTCAAATTGGCTAAAGTTGGGGTAGAAATGGGCAAAAAATAGGTGGGTTGGGAGAAGGGTCGGGTTGTGTGGAGGAGTGAGTGTAGCGGCTTGTGAGTGCTGGTTGGTGGCTGTAATAAGTCCCAGGTTACTGCCGGCGCACCAGGACCTGGGTGCGCCGGCAGTATATAGCCCATCCGGCTATATCTGCTCCAGACCAGTCCCACGAAGCATTGCCGGCGCACCAGGCCAGGAGCGCGCCGGCAATAGAAAATTACTGCCGGCGCGCTCCTGGGCTGGTACGCCGGCAATGCTTCGTGAGCCTGGCCCGAATTGGGCGAGGCAATGGCAGGAAATAGCGCCGGCACGTCGAATCAACTGGTGCGCCGGTAGTGGGCAGGCATCGCCGGCGCGGCGCATATTTGGTGCGCCGGCAACAAGTTCCACCGGCGCATGCATATGGTGGTGCGCCGGCACCACTTGCCTCCACCTATAGGCTTTTCCCTAGTAGTGTATAGTGTCTCGGAGTAGTACTGAAGCTGAGTATAAAGCTGTAGGAGATGCCACAGCTGAGCTGATATGGGTACAGTGTCTACTGCGAGAGTCTCATGTTCTTTGGTGTGACAACATCGGTGCTACGTATCTGTCATCTAATCCAGTATTCCATGCTCGAACGAAACACATCGAAGTTGACTATCACTTTGTGAGGGAACGTGTTGCACAGAAGCTACTTCGGATCAGGTTTATCTCATCTAAAGATCAACTTGCTGACATCTTCATGAAGCCTCTGTCCTTACCGTTGTTTGAAGGCTGTAGGCGCAATCTTAACCTGTTAGATATTCGATGACATGGTTAAGATTGAGGGAGGGTGTTAGACTGTATATATGGTAGCCTCTGTATTGTACCTGTAACTCTTGTATACCTGTACACTATAAATATAAACCCAACGCCAACCATAAGGGGTGTCGAGCGTTCCCCATCCTTTGTTTCACATTAAACATGGAAACTCTCCATTTACATACTTACTGGTACTAAACATGGTGTTCTGACTCATATACTCTCTCTCTCTCCGGAAAATACAATGGAGCTCTCGGGTGTAACGCACCCCCATACTTGGAAAAATAAAATTATATATTAAAAAAAGTTTTAAAATTTTTAATTTTTTTTGCAAATAAAAAATGATCAGGTATTATTGTACTTGAAATAAAATATTTTCCTAGAAAATTATTTTTATTGTATCCTGGGTAAAAAAAACAAACTTGAAACGCCCCATGACCAGGTAATATTCACTTTATATTCGTCATAATTTTGTTTTTTTCCTGGAGTCCATGGGAATTATTTCATGTCCAAACATTTTTTTTACGAGTACAAGCTTGATCATCTTTAATTTCCAGGAAGATTAAAAAAAAAATTAACGTTTTCAAATTACTATATTTTTTTGGTTTATGGGGGTGCGTTGCACCCGAGAGCCACAAGTCCGCGTTACTCTCTCCCCTCTCTAATATGCATGGGGACGTCACCAAAGGACAAAACCCTGCCTGCCTCCATTACAACCTCTCTCTCTCTCTCCATAATCGTTCTGTTCCTTTCTGCAAGAAACATGGCCCATCGCCATGCATCCTATAGTACGATAATGCATGCATGCATCCTATAGTTCATCCGTCCAGGTCGAGGTTTGATCGAATAAATTGTTTGGGGCCGAACGACGTGAAAGCTCTCATGCTCATCGTGCTCATGGACTTAATGAAACCTAAAATTATGCGCAGAGAGTTATAATCAACCTTTTGGCTGCAGAATTAATTGGGACATCAAGGTAGGTTGCTGGAAAGATTTAAGTTTCCTCATATGCATGCCAGGCTCAATGAACTCTCTATAAATCGCAAACGTTTCCATGTCTTGAGAAGCCTCCAGGCCGCGGATTTTTTCTTTAATAAAGTGTGATTTATTAATAAAATAACATCATTGATTGCGCGACGATGCTGTTAGAGCATTGTTCTCTTTTTGAAGGCGTCGTTTTTGGAGAGTCTGTATTTCAGGTGTTGTCTTGGTGGTGACTGTATTGCTGTTGTTAGGCTCGAGATACTGTAGCGGGACTTTTGTTTCTTAGTTTTCTTTTCTATTTTTTAGCTGTGTGCATCTGTAGTGTCATTAGGGTGGTGCGTTGTTGCAGAGGCTGGGTGTAATTGGTATCTTTTGATACTAATATATTCCTTTTATCGAAAAAATAACATCATGAAGGTATACACAGCCGTTAAAATCCAACAAAGTGAAGACTAAAAAAAAAAAAAGGGTGAAAAGCAAGCATCATTGAGTAGGTTATGGTGCTGGGGGATCATTCCGTAGATCACGTTGTCATCCATGTGGGATAAACAAACATCCCTCGTCGTTTACTTCAATTGTATAGACACCTCTATAAATAGGTTTCGATTCTTCATTCATTGTAGAGACGACTACGAACGGAGATAATTGGTACATAGGTAGATGACCTATACATAAGAGAAAAATTACTACCACTAAAAGCCTTGTCAATTCTACATAGTAAAGCCGGCCATATTACAAGAAAGCACTCCCATCCTAATAACTATCAAAGTAGATGACCTAGAATTTTTTTGTGTGTTTATGTGGTCACCCTCATGGGGTATATATAGAAGCATAAGAGAGGAGATAGACTTTGAGTACAAGATGGTCCATATCTAGTCTATCTGTAACATCCCCCCTCGGATGTAGCGAGAGTGAAATGGATGATTGCGCCTAGTTTTGAAGTCTCACACTTCCATCGTCTTCTCCGCCTTGTTACCATCAGTGTCCCCTTCTTGTGCCTTATCTTGCCTCATGGAGGCAGAGTGGGAGTGTTATGGACACAAGTTTTTTTTTTGACATGGGGATGTACCCCGGCTTCTGCATCGTGATGATGCACACGGCCATTTATGAAAAGGAGTTCTGATTCAGTATTGGTTACAACTCAAGCATCACCAAGAATTGATACAAAAATCAGCCAGCGAAAAAAGCAAGACATACTATAACTACACATCAACATAGCCTCCTAGTATGTCGCCAGCTAGCCTGGCACAAGATATTCTGTGCGACCATTTGGAGCTGTGTGCATCCAGAAACCATGGCATCCCGCTATCCCTCCAGCGAAAGGAGGGCCCGAAGCTGAACCCAATGTGCCACCATATGGATAACTTGCAAAAAGTGATAGGAACGCAGATGATGTTGACTAGAGTTTTGCCAATGTCTTCTCCGGAAATCATGATGTAGCCATGGTTGAGATAGTGGTGGCCAATATAGTACTCGTCTTAGTCGGTGTAGCCACATTCGTTGGAAGCGTAAAACATGATTTTTTTTTCTTTTGTTTTTAGACGGAGCTGTTGTCATGCAATAGACACCTTGCGGATGTCAAAGGGTGCATTTGAAGGGCATCTGTCAGATGACACGGTTATATATATATATAAGTGAGACCAACGGTTTTGTCAAGACTGGAGGAAACCCACCAAGCACACAACATTATTTTATAACTTGTATCCACTAGGTAGTTGTAAAACATGTTTTGTAACAATATAGATTATAAACTTATGGATTCCATGTACTAGTTGTAAAATACATTTGCAACACTACCTAGTGGATACAGGTTAGAAGCTACCTGGATGACTGGATGTCTGATCATATAGAACGAGCAAACTTACAATGGAAAAATAAGTGTTTGTGTCTCTTCATGGTGGGAGGACACACATTTTGTAATCACATAACAGTTGTGTTTTACAAGGTTGTGCGTGGTAAATATTACTCCTTTCAGCAAATATCACTCAAAAACATTCAAGTTTTAGTGGTATATTTATTTTCCTTTTTTCTTTTGTTATTATCGATTGGTAATTATAGCTAGACAAGTCCTCTATTCATGCAGTCCATTAGTAATTTTCCGTTTTCATGTGGATTTCATCAAAATTCACCAGTCCCAATAGGTGGACTATTACCAATCATGTTTCATTATTCACGAGCTTACACTGGATTTTACTTTTGTTTGAGTGAGTACAACTTTGAGGTATACATCAATCTAGGACTATGATGTGGAATCATAATCTAAGAGACTTCAAAATCTTGTGAATGATTTGACCTTCGATCTTTGTTGTATTCAGAATTGGATGATGTCAACTTTAGAAAATGCCTTCTATTTCCATCTCTAGGCGTACTTTCACCAAACAAACTTGCTATGGAAAGTATAAAACATAGAAAGTGTAAAGACTACTAGGTACCACAGTATGCAACTTCATATCCAAAGTCTAATATTTAGCACATGCCAAAGAGTACTACAGTCTGGACTTGGCTTAAAGGGCAGCTTTTTTTTTGTTGAGAATGCGGCATTTTATTGATCATAACAAATCATTACACAAAGTTCTTCCGTATATATTTTGGCGTAGAAAGTCTAAAAGTAGAAGAATTAAACTGCTCCACGGAACGAGCTAGTTGTTTTCAGTTACATTTCCTTTACAAAAAAAAAAAGATCTAATTTTGTTTTTGTTAGTAGTTGTGTAGGAGGACTCCTGGTTGGGTTTTTTTTTTGGATTAAATGGAGCGGGGAGAGATCCCTTCTCATCTTAAAAAAACCAGCTAGTTTAATAACCTTTTTTAAAACAGAAGTAAATTCGTGCATGATTTCACTATTCTTTTTTTAACGTGTGTGATTTCACTATACATGGACAGTAGTATTTACTAATGTGCCATATGTACTCTTTTGACAGCAGGTATGCATTATAGTAGGAGGGGGAAAGACCAAAGACATGTGCACATGCCAATCTACATGTTTTTTTTTAAAAAAAAAAGAGGCTATGACCCCGACCTCTGCATCGAAGTAATGCATACGATCTCTTCTATTTCATTTATTTAATAAGTATTGGCAAAATCTTTACAACGAACATACATACCTAAGTCGTCAAACAATGTGAAAACACCATCAACAAGCAGAGCTCCGCCAAACACCATCAGCTAGCACAACCATCGTCAGCTCACCGGCAAAAACTACAGAGAGCGCCTCATGAGTCGCCTTCATCATATTCCGCCAACCCATCTCTAGTGTGTACTCTAGATCGTAGCAAAGATCCTTGTTAGGCCGAATGTCGAAGCCGCCATGGCGCCAAACAGTGCCACCTCACCACTCTCACCCATCAAAACGCATCCGTCGATGAGAACCTGTCCATCACATCTGTTTTGGTAATTATCCATGGAGTAGGTTTAAGCTCACATCATGTAATAATAAAATTAAATGTAGACAAACATGTTATACAAAACAGATGTTTTGAACGGGGCCATATTGTGCTCTCGTCTGTTCTCATTTGCATGTGTCATCCTGCAGCAAAAAAATTATGCATGCCACGCGCTTTCGTCTTCTTGTCTGTAAGCTTGAGGATGCATTACCATGAAATAGAGTACATTGTACTAGCATAGCTTTCCCCCCTTTTCCGACACCTTCTAGAAAATTCAGCTTTATTTTGTAAACTTGAGTCATGCAACAATCATGTTTGCTTCATTCTTCACGAGCTTATACTCGATGTCACTTTGGTTTGAATCAGTACTACTTTGAGGCATTGTTTAATCAGGCACTATGATGTGGAATCATCATCATAGAGACTTCAAACTCTTGTGCACAATTTGTCTTCTGATCTTCATTCACTAGTAGAAAACCTCACATCCATCTAAGCCATTGGTACCGGTTCCCTTACGAACCGGTACCAATGGGGCCATTTGTACCGGTTTGAGGGCTCAGGTGGGCGAGGGGCTTTCGTACCGGTTTGGGAGGGGCTTTCGTACCGGTTCGTGTTAGGAACTGGTACGAAAGGTCTTCGGCCAAAAATCAGACGCGTGGTGGGGCCCGGGCTGGACCTTTGGTACCGGTTCGTAACACGAACCGGTACCAAAGGGTACCCAGCCATATCAAAATCGCCCAGCTCGTCCCGAGCCCCCTGCTGGCTCTCATTTTTCTCTTCTTCCTCACACTCTAAATTTTTCTCCACCTCTCACACACTCCAATAATCTTTATTTTTCTCCACCATTTTAACAAGATTAACGGCATACATCTATCCAAGGGTTAGCAATATCATCCTTCCTTCCGGCGTTCCTAATTTAGCTCAGTTCTTTGGTAGTTTTAACTCGTACTATTTTTGTAGTGCAATCAAGGTGTTCGATGAAATGCCTAAGTTAGTGATTTTATTTTTTTATATGCAATTTGAGCTGAAATTATGGTATGTTTTGTAGGTTTTAATTAGTATCATCCCCGTCCTCACCGCCGTCGATCGCTAGCGTCGTCCCCTAGCCGGCACGGTACCACCTCGGTGAGCCCCTCTTCTTTTTTATAAAAAACAATTAGTTTTATGTGATGAACTTGAATATTAATTAAGTTGGTCACTCATATATCCATGATGTTGTGTACTTAATGATTTTTGATATACATATAAAATGCAGATGAGTCGACAATGGATGTACGGTGACCGGTGCCATCCCGAGTTCATTACTGGCATGCATTATTTTCTCAACGTGGCTGAGGCAAACAGGCAGTCGAATGGTTTCATGTATTGTCCATGTAGTTCCTGTAAGAATATGAAGGATTACTCTACCTCGAAGACCCTTCACGTCCACCTGCTGGAGAATGGTTTCATGCCCAGCTATAATTGTTGGACCAAGCACGGAGAAAGAGGGGTTATATTGGAAGACAACGAAGAAGAAGAGGATAGTGACAACTATCCCAGCTTATTCACTGAAGACGGTGGTAGTAGAATGGGGAAGACGAAGCTGAAGAAGAGCTCATTTTCGATGAGCCGATTTTTGATGACCCGGATGACGATTTGGGTCGGGCCATTCTTGATGCGAAGATGAACTGCGGAAATGAAAAGGAGAGGTTGAAGTTGGAGAAAATGTTAGAGGATCACAACAAACTGTTGTACCCAAATTGCGAAAATGGTCAGAAAAAGCTGGGTACCACGCTGGAATTGCTGCAGTGGAAGGCAGAGAATGGTACTTCTGACAAGGGATTTGAAAAGTTGCTGAAAATAATAAAGAAGATGCTTCCAGGGGAGAACGTGTTGCCCTCTAGCACGTACGAAGCAAAGAAGGTTGTCTGCCCTCTAGGATTAGAGGTGCAGAAGATACATGCATGCATCAATGACTGCATCCTCTACCGCGGGGAGTACGAGAATTTGAATGCATGCCCGGTATGTAGTGCATTGAGGTATAAGATCAGGCGAGATGACCCTGGCGATGTTGAGGGTGAGTCCACCCCCAGGAAGAGGGTTCCTGCGAAGGTGATGTGGTATGCTCCTATAATACCACGGTTGAAACGTTTGTTCCAGAACAAAGAGCATGCCAAGTTGTTGCGATGGCACAAAGAGGACCGTAAGAAAGATGTGATGCTGAGACACCCCGCTGACGGGTCGCAGTGGAGAAAAATCGACAGAGAGTTCAAGTCATTTTCAGATGACGCAAGGAACTTAAGATTTGGTCTAAGTACAGATGGCTTTAATCCTTTCGGGGAGCAGAGCTCCAGTCATAGCACCTGGCCAGTGACTCTATGTATCTATAACCTTCCTCCTTGGTTGTGCATGAAGCGGAAGTTCATTATGATGCCAGTGCTCATCCAGGGCCCGAAGCAACCCGGCAACGACATTGATGTGTACCTGAGGCCATTGGTTGAAGAACTTTTAGAGTTGTGGCGTGACGAAGGTGTACCTGTGTGGGATGAGCACGAACAAAAGGAATTTAACCTACGAGCGTTGTTATTTGTAACCATCAATGATTGGCCTGCTCTTGGTAACATTTCAGGGCAGTCAAACAAGGGATACAATGCATGCACACACTGTTTAGGTGAGACTGATAGTAATTATTTGGGAAACAAGAATGTGTACCTGGGGCATCGTCGATTTCTTCCAAAACAACATCACGTAAGAAAGAGAGGAAAGCATTTCGGAGGTGAGGCAGATAACCGAACGAAGCCTACCCGCCCTAATGGGGAAGTTATATATGATATGGTCAAGGATTTAAAAGTGATCTTTGGAAAGGGTACCGGCGGACAATCTGTTCCGCATGATGTTGACGGACACGTACCCATGTGGAAGAAGAAGTCGATATTTTGGGAGCTACCCTACTGGAAATTGTTAGAGGTTCACTCTGCAATCGACGTGATGCACGTGACGAAAAATCTTTGCGTGAACCTGCTAAACTTCTTGGGCGTGTATGGGAAGACAAAAGATACACCGGATGCACGGCAGGACCAGCAAAGTATCCACGAAGGAAACAACCTGAATCCAGAGAAGTATCAAGGTCCTGCCAGCTATGCTCTTACCAAAGAGGAGAAGGAGATCTTTTGAAGTCCTGAGTAGCATCAAGGTCCCGTCTGGCTTCTCGTCGAATATAAAGGGAATAATAAACATGTCGGAGAAAAAGTTTCAAAACCTAAAGTCTCATGACTGCCACGTGATTATGACACAATTACTTCCGGTTGCATTGAGGGGGCTTCTGCCGGAAAATGTTCGAGTACCCATTGTGAAGCTATGTGCGTTCCTCAATGCAATTTCTCAGAAGGTGATCAATCCACTTACTCTACAAAATTTACAGAAGGATGTGGTCCAATGTCTAGTCAGCTTCGAGTTGGTGTTCCCACCATCCTTCTTCAATATTATGACACATCTCCTAGTTCACCTGGTCGAAGAGATTGGCGTTCTCGGTCCTGTATTTCTACACAACATGTTCCCCTTTGAGAGATTCATGGGAGTCTTAAAGAAGTACGTTCATAACCGTGCTAGGCCAGAAGGAAGCATCTCCAAGGGCTATGGAACAGAGGAGGTCATTGAGTTTTGTGTTGACTTTATTCCTGACCTTAAGCCGATCGGTGTTCCTGAATCGCGCTATGAGGGAGACTGCGTGGAAAAGGCACGCTAGGAAAGAAATCAGCAACGTGTATGGACGGACATTCTTTCACTCAAGCACACTACACAGTTCTACTTAATTCCATCTTGGTGGCTCCGTACAAAGAGGAACACAAGGAGATCTTACGCTCTAAATACCCGGAGCAACGTGAAGATTGGATTGATGGAGAACACATGAAGACTTTCGGCGGTTGGTTGCAAACACGTCTCATGAATGTCACCGATGACGAGCAGCTGTACTTGTTGGCCAAGCAACCATCTTCTACTATATCGACTTTTCAAGGGTACGAGATTAATGGGAACACATTTTACACTTTCGCCCAAGACAAAAAGAGCACCAACCAAAACAGTGGTGTCCGCTTTGATGCGAGAAGATGGCAATGGGAACAAGGTCACATATTATGGGTACATAGAGGAGATATGGGAACTTGACTATGGACCTAATTTCAAGGTCCCTTTGTTCCGGTGTAAATGGTTCAACCTGAAAGACGGGGTGCAGTGTAGACCCGCGATGCGGAATGACTACAGTGGATTTCAAGAATCTTGGGTACGACACCGAACCATTCGTCCTAGCCAGTGAAGTGGCTCAGGTTTTTTATGTGAAGGATATGTCTAGCAAACCGAAAAAAAGAAAAGAAAGGCAAGAGGACACATCATACGATGAGCCAAAGCGGCACATAGTTCTTTCAGGAAAAAGAAACATCGTGGGAGTAGAGGACAAGACAGACATGTCGAAGATTATAATAAGTTTGACGATATTCCACCCTTCAAGGTAAAAATTGACCCAAGCATCATCTTAAACAATGAAGATTGTCCATGGTTGCGTCGCGAAGAAGAAAGGGAAACGAGCGAAGAAAACTCAGAAGACTAGCTAGCTACATATAGGGATCATAACTTGTGTATCTCAATATGGAAATCACTTTTGTGTAATGATGTTACTGTATGTAAGATATTAACAATGGAGATGGTTGGCTTGTTTTACTAGTTAAGTCACGCGGGCTTGCGGAAATTTTTCCGAGGCGGAACTTCCGAATATGCCATATATAGGGCATGTGCACCAAGGGCATATTCGAGAAGTTCCGCCACGGGAGATTTCCCAACCCTTTCCGCAACATTGTTAGAGGAGATGGAGTCTTCCACGGGCTTGCAGGGAAATTTTTCCGAGGCGGAACTTCCGAAGATGCCATAGGGCGTGTGCACCAAGGGCATCTTCGACAAGTTCCGCCACGGGAGATTTCCCAACCCTTTCCCCAACATTTGTTAGAGGAGATGGAGTCTTCCACGGGCTTGCAGGGAAATTTTTCCGAGGCGGAACTTCCGAAGATGCCATAGGGCGTGTGCACCAAGGGCATCTTCGACAAGTTCCGCCACGGGAGATTTCCCAACCCTTTCCCCAACATTTGTTAGAGGAGATGGAGTCTTCCACGGGCTTGCAGGGAAATTTTTCCGAGGCGGAACTTCCGAAGATGCCATAGGGCGTGTGCACCAAGGGCATCTTTGACAAGTTCCGCCACGGAGATTTCCCAACCCTTTCCTCCATCCATGGTGATGAAACTCTCCATCCATGTTGGCTTGTTGAGCTGCTTCCCATGGTGTATCGATGCTCCTTTTATAGGCAGAGCGTCCTTATCCTGCCGACAGCTTTAGTACCGGTTGTAGACACGAACCGGTACTAAAGGTTACCCACGCGTCCTTATCCCACCGACAGAGCGTCGTGCGCTACATACTTTATCTCATCGAGCAGGGCGTCCTTATCCTGCCGACAGCTTTAGTACCGGTTGCACCCACCAACCGGTACTAAAGGTTACCCACGCGTCCTTATCCTGCCGACAGCTTTAGTACCGGTTGCACCCACCAACCGGTACTAAAGGTTACCCACGCGTCCTTATCCCACCGACAGGGCGTCGTGCGCTACATACTTTATCTCATCGAGCAGGGCGTCCTTATCCCGCCGACAGCTTTAGTACCGGTTGCACCCACCAACCGGTACTAAAGGTTACCCACGCGTCCTTATCCTGCCGACAGCTTTAGTACCGGTTGCACCCACCAACCGGTACTAAAGGTTTGCCTCGATCTGTCTTCCCGCCTATTTTCTTCCCGCGCTTTCCACCGGTTCCCGCCTCTGTCTTCCCGCCATTTTTTCACTATATATATGTAGGCTTGGCCACCATTTACATATCACATCTAGACTCATATCTGCAAACCTCATCATTCTCTCCCATGGCTTCCATCGCATCTCTAACCCCCCGGGAGGCGGAGGCGCTTTGCGCCTCGAACTACCCCTGCCCGCCGGGCTACCGCGTCCCGACCGGCTGGTTGCTAAGCTGTCGGAGGCGTACCGGTCGCTCCTGTCCCTCTAGGTGTGGCGCGCGAGATGGCCATCACGAACCACTACTACTTCGAGCTCACGCCAGAGCAGCGGAGGAATCCCCAGTGGCATCCCGACTACAGCCCGACTTGGGAAAGCTTCTTCATCAATCGGCGTGAGAGGGCGCTTGCCAGGCACGAGGAGGGCGGCCCGCCTCCTCCGAACTTCAACGAGGCCGGCCGTCGGCTGTGGTGGCGCGGCCGGACTCTCCAGGGCGTCATGGCCTACCGTGGCCCCCGCCTGCGCTACCCTCAGTCCCAGCCCACGCGTGCTCACCCGCCGACGTTCGAGTACCGCGACCCCGATGCCAGCGACGATGATGACGGCGACTACGACGACTACAGTGGTGAGTACTACAGGGCTAGGCAGGAGTATGACTGAATGACTCCCCAGTAGAATTTGGTCATGTATCTTTAATTTTCAGTTAAGCTATGTACTTTTAATTCGAGTTCAATCGTAATAAAATTTCATTCCCGCCCTTTCTTTTCCGCGGCGTCGTGTCCGGAAAGTTTCCCGCGCGACGACGGTGCGGGAAAGTTTTCTGTGCGGACGGCGTCGTGGCGAGAGTAAAGAAAAGAAATATAATAGAGAAAAGAAATAGAAAAGAAATAGAAAAGAAAAACAAAAGCAATAGAAAAAATAAATAGAAAAGAAAAAAACATAAAAGAAAAGAAAGAAGAAACAGAAAACAAAATAAATAGAAAAGAAATATAAAAGAAAAGAAACACAAAAGAAAGGGGAACGAAAATGAAAAGAAAAGAAATAGAAAATGAAAAGAAATAGAAAATGAAAAGAAATAGAAAATGAGAAGAAAAGAAAAGAAACACAAAATAAAAGGAAAAAGAAACAGAAAAGAAAGAAGAAAACACTAAAAGAAAAAAGAAACAGCAAAAGAAAAGAAAACAGTAAAAGAAAAAAGAAAACAAAAAAAAACCCTTTAGTACCGGTTGGTACCACCAACCGGTACGAAAGGTCTTTCGTACCGGTTGGTGGTACCAACCGGTACTAAAGGCCCATCCCCCTGTTTTACACTTAGCCGCGCGCGACGAAGTCCCCAAATCCCTTCTCCCGCCGCGCGACGCACAAAGCAGAGAGCCGCCGACGCACCCACGCCGCCGACGCCGCCGACGCAACCACGCCGCCGCCGACGCAGCCGCCGCCGACGCGGCCGCCGCCGCCGCCGACGCAGCCGCCGCCGCCCGCAGGTAACCTCCCGGCCCTCTCCTCCTTCTTTCCCTCCCTTTCTCCTCACGCCGTCGCCTCCGCACGGTGGCGGAGCTCGTCGCCGCGGCCACCTCGCCTCCGCACGCCGCGGCCACCTCGCCTCCGCACGCCGCGGCCACCTCGCCTCCGCACGCCGCGGCCACCTCGACGGCGCTGCAGCCTAGCTCGCCTCCGCACGCCGCTCCCCACCTCCCACGCCAGGGCCGGCCAGGTGTTTGACAAAATGCCGCCGCCCGCCTTCGCGTACGGGGACGCCGCCTACAAGGCCGTCGCCGCCGGCCGCCGACACGCGTGCGCGGTGGACGCCATGGGCGGGCTCGTGTGCTGGGGCGACGGCAACCCGGACGTCCTCCGGGAGGAGCTGCCGGCCGACATGACGGCCATGGCGCTCGGCCACAACACCACGTGCATCCGTCATGACCAGCGGCCAATGCGACGTCGTCTCCGGCTCAGGGGCGCTCTGCGGCACCGGCGGCGGGGTTAGCGGCGTAGAGCTCGCCGTGTGCCAGCCTTGCACTATAGCCAATGCTCTTCCAAAATTTTGGTAGATTAGTGCCTGTGTTTGGTTTGCAACCAAACTGACTTGACATGCATTCACAACTTAAATTTCCTAGTTCTTGATTTTGTTCCAATTCAATCAATACAAATGATAATGAAGTGCTTTTTAAGAAGTCTGTCAAGAAAAAATCATGAGCCAGGATAATCCTAAGTGACTAGTGCAGTTCGAACTTTGAAGTAGCTAGCTGCTCCCCTGCGAGCCGAGGAATCGATACGTGAGCACCTAAAGATAAAGGACATGTTTTTTTCTAATAGCTTTTTTATGGGACGTTTCCTACTAGTTAGCAGAATGCTGCCTTAAAAAAACACGGTCGATCGCTGTTGCGTGCTGAACTGTAGCAAGAGAAAAAGGTACTAATCACATGGGACCCAACAAGAGAAGCGGGCGGACGGGGCAGCCAATATATTGGCGGAGGATTTCCGCGCCCTGAGCTCGCCCTCGCGCGGGCAAAAATAACACGGGCAGGCAGCGGCACACTTTGGCGAGCCAATTCGTGGGCGTCAGTCCAAATGGTGACCAAACTTTGTGGGCTTGCCAATTATTTGGTATGGTACTCATTGGCGATAAACCAAACACACCCATGATGCCATTGCATTATCACAAATAAATGAATGGAAAATGGGCAAATCGCAAACGATTAGCAATATGATGCCATTGCATTATCACTAGGTGTTCCGGCACTCTATGGTTTCGCTATTAATCGGTTTACATAGAGAGAAGAGCGAGAGGAGGAGCGCCGAGTGTTAGGGTTAGGGTCCGTAGCGGTGCGAGTACGTGGCGGTGCCGCCGCGACATAGAGAGAAGAGCGAGAGGACGAGCGCCGAGTGTTAGGGTTAGGGTCTGTAGCGGTGCCGAGTCCGTGGCGGTGCCGCCGCGACATAGAGAGAAGAGCGAGAGGAGGAGGGGGAACACCGTGTCCGTGGCCGTGGCGGTCCGTTAGGGTTTTTTTGCTTTCTTCATTTCAATTGTTATCCATCTAGCAATCTGTTATATGATCATTACATGATGAATGAAATACAATTGCTTTCTTAATTTTGCAGTGACATTGAGGTATGGAGGACGGCACCTTCGTCCGAGATGAGGAGGGGGAAGAAGCGGTGCAGCGATTGATCTATGAGAGTGCCCGTGGTCCGGAACCCGACGATGGAGATGACAACGAGTACCCGACTTTCTGAATGATTTTGGCGAGGGACTTGAGTCTGAACAAGTTAGAAAAGACAATGAAGTGTCCATCACAAACTCCGGCGAGGTGTATATCTATGTATCAATTAGTCTGTGTTCATCCCTAGATGAATTCATTTATTTGTATTGCACTTATTAACGAATAATTTTTTCTTTTAGCCTTATGGATCATCGAGCAAGTCTGTTAGAACAAAACGAGGCCCGACGCGGGTGCTAAAGGGCGAGGGCAGGTTAGCCCTCACGGCATTCAAGGCTAATGGTGAACCAGTGGAGCCCAAGGAGTTTTGCCGCAAATTTACAAGTCAATCCGGAGTTATTGTTAGGGACCATGTACCGATCAGCATTCAAGAGTGGCATAAGCCGAAGAACCCGGAGAGTGGTGCTACTTATGTCAACGACAACATGAAAAAATTTCTTTGGGAAACGCTACTGACAAAGTTCAGCCTACCGGAAGACATGACGGAAGGCCAGAAGGATAAAGTCAAGGAATGGACATGGAAGAAGATGGCCATACAATTCCAGAGCTTCAAGAAAAATTTATGGGACAAATATAAGAATGAAGATCCAGTATTCGATGATAATACCGAAAATCTAGTGAAGATAAAAGATCACTGGGCCGCATTTAAGGAGTATAAGAAATCGTCTAAGTTTGTGTCCCGATCGAAGAAAAATACCGAAAATGCTGCAAAGAAGAAACTTCCGCATCATTTGGGGTCAGGTGGCTACAAGAGTGCCATTCCGAAGTGGACAGCGTTTGAGAATAAACTGATGGATCATGGAATCACTCCACAGACATGGGACTGGCCCGAACGGTCCAAGTTATGGTTGTTCGCTCATGGGGCAGGGTTGGACCCAAAGACAGGGGTTGATCGTTGCGAAGGGAAAATGGAAGGAAAAAATTGAGGCAATTGTACCGAAGCTTGTAGATGCAATTGAAAAGGTCAGAAAGGGAGAGTACATTCCCGATCGAGAGAATGACGAGCTGACACTCGCTCTGGGGAACCCTGAACATGTTGGACGGGTACGAGCTCGCCCAGGTCTCACCATGAAGGAAGCGTGGCCGGACAGCGCTGACACTTATAGAAGCCGTTCGCGAAAGAAGAAGAAGGACGCCGACATTGTAACGGAGTTGTTATCTAGGGTGGAGGCTCTTGAGAGAAATCAGAGGGCACCTGATCAGCCGCTGTTTCTACAGGATCCACAAGCCGATGCTGCCCCATCTCAGCGAAGAAGCAGTGTCGGTTCCTCGCATCTTGACGGATGTGGAGGAAGCTACCCCGTGGATTATGTCACGGAGAAGACAGATTGCGAGCTACATATGTTAATCAGGACCGCGTCTGTTAAGGTGGCGGTCGGCTATGTGTACCCAAGTGAAGATGGAGCAATGCACCATCATATGCCCATTCCACCTGGTTGTGTTCGTGTCGGGGTGGATGAAGTTGTTTCGGGGTTTGAAAAAGTGGAGCTTGATATTCCTAGAGGTGAAGATGAGAGGACACTGGGCGATGTCAAGCACGGTTTCGCCCTATGGCCGAAGAAGTACGTCGTCCTTTTGCAAAGGCCACCGACTCCTACACATGAGCAGCAAATGCCATCGACTCCTCCTGGTGGCAGTCCTGGTGAGCAGCCAAGTCCACACCTACCTGAGAGGGACCCCAGCATGAGTCCACCATCTCGAGATCCTCCGCGTAAGACAGCGTCCGTTAAGCGGAACGGTACGCCGCCTAGGAAGAAAGCTAGAAAGGAGAAACAACTGCCGCCTCCTGAGAAGTTACCTTGGGAAAAAACTCCAGAGGAAAACGCGGAGGCCGTTCAGGCCGAGGTGAAGAAATTTTTTGCACCGAAAGTGCCAGAGATACCTTTCGAGAAGACACTAGATCGGGAGAAAGTTGTGCGTACCGTTGACAATCTATATGACCCTGTACCATCGCCGCCATCTGACTATGCGCGTTCTATTGAAAGGTCGTATGACAAGATGATCGAGGCGACAAAACCCGTTAAATCGGGTATCAGGGAGATAAAAGGAATACACAGTGTCTACCAGCTCGGACAACAACCCGTTCAATCGGTCGCCCCTCTCAAGGTGTTTGACGGGAAGACCGTTCAAAGTTCTCGACAAGACGCAACTGATTATGCCTTTGCTGAACGAGCATATCAGTTTGTTCAAGGGAAAGATTTGGTCGAGAATCTCAGGAAGGTACCAACATGTATGCGTAACTTGCATTCGTGGTACCTTAAGGCCTCAAAGGAAGGGATCCAGACTATCATGGTGCGAGTTAGGGAAGAGCACTACTTCCAGGAGTACTGTGTGAACGTTGACTTCGCCGAACTCTTTCAGTTATACAATCTCCGGGCCCTCGACAAATCAATCATCAGTTGCTATTGTCTGTAAGTGATTTATTTATTTAATTTGAGAAGTCGTTCATTGTCTGCAGATTATAATCTTTTGTGCGCTATATTATGCAGATCGAAGATGCTCGAATGCAAAAGGGACGATATCACAGACATTGGGTTCATTGACCCGAACACAATGCATGTCAAAACCATAGATGATCCCCTCTATAACAAGGATACACCGCAGACTTTGCTAAGGTTTTTGAAGCGACAACGTGACAAAAAGCTAATACTTTGGCCTTACAACTTCGAGTGAGTCTTACTGTCTTATAACACATTATATTTTGCTCACCGTATGTCAAAATTTTAACTAATGACTACATATTGAAACGTGCGTAGGTTTCACTTTATTCTTCTCGTCATCAATTTGGAAATTGGAGAAGTTGAAGTCTTGGACTCACTAAGCAAAGAAAAGGATCTATACGTGTCTTGTTTTTTAATGCTCAGAAGGTAATTTTAATTCTTATCGGTTTGTTTCGTTAATTTCCTGCTTTGAACTAATTGATGACTCTTTTATGCATTTTCTTTTGTCGAGCAGCGTATGGCAAACTTTCATCAAGGAAGATACGTCCCGTGAATGGCCACCGAAGCTGCGATGGCGTGCGAAAGTAAGTAGTACTACCTAGGTCCACACACCTTTCAATTATCATACTTGACTATTGTTTGATTGAATTATATTCTTGTAAAGAAATGCCCGCAACAACCTCCGGGGACCGATCTCTGTGGATTCTTCGTTTGCGAGTTCATCCGCAGAATTGTCAACGAGAGAACGAATAATGAGAGAAATAAAGAGGTACAAAAACAATCTTCACAAATTTGTTTTGTTATCATAAGTTGTGCTGAGTTTCAGTAATAGTTGTTTCATGTATTCATTTGTATCTTATTCTTTTATAGTTGGCAAGAAAGCGGAACAAGCTCTCAATCGATGACCGCTTCCTAGCAATAGGCGAGGAATTGGCGGGATTTTTCCTTCGGGACGTCATACCACCACTCGCAGAGCACCACAATGAATGAAGATGTACATGTTACATATATCGTTGACTCGAAGAGTACCACTATGCTACATGTAATAGACATATATAGAGTACGCCTCGGAGAGCACCACTATGCATGAAGATCGATCTTCATGCATAGTGCTACTTAATTTGCGATCTCATGCAATAACATGTGTGTTATATTATATGCACCAACTTGCTATGCATCATCTTGATCTTCATGTACTACCTAAACCCAAACGCGTTTCTGGTGCATCGACGCGATATGAATCAAACCGATATCCCTAAACCTCTCCAAAACCCTAAAAAGCCAATTCTGCGCGTGGCAGATTTGGGAAAATTCCCTGCCGCGGGGGGAACCTTTGGTACCGGTTCGTATTACCAACCGGTACCAAAGATCCTTAGCCCTGAGCTCTCCTGGTGGCCCACGTGGAGGCCCGTTTTATACCGGTTCGTAAGCAACCGGTACGAAAGAGGGGGGGGCTTTAGTGCCGAATAATTTGTACCGGTTGCAAAACCGGTACGAATGGCCCTCTGGAACCGGTATAGATGAGCGTTTTTCTACTAGTGATTGCACTCAAAAGTGCATGATGTCAACTTTAGATAAACTCAGGTGTACTTTCACCAAACAAATTTGCTATAGGAAGTAAAAGATAGAAAGTGCAAACACTACTAGGTGCCACACACTGGTAGAAAAATGGCCTTCCGTCCAGCCCCATTAGTCGCCAAAATATAGGAACCGCGACTAATGGGGTCTTTAGTCGTGGTTCGGGTGGCGAACCGCGACTAAAGACCTGGGCCCAGTGCGCTCGCTGGCCAGCTGGTGGACGGGAGGGGCTTTAGTCGCGGTTGGCCAGGCCAACCGCGACTAAAGGTCCTCAGGCCTGGCCCGAAGGCCTTTAGTCGCGGTTGGCCAGGCCAACCGGGACTAAAGGCCCATCCCTATAAAAGGGCCTCAGCTCACAGCACTTAGCCATTTGGTGCCACTTCTCTTCACAAGCTTCACAAGGGGGTGTAGGTTTGCTTTTGGTTCCTCTTATGCACACAAGGTGTTTGATGAAATGCCCCAAGAGCATGAAACAAACATGATATGAAGTGTTGGAGCCACACTTGAGCTTCCTCATTTATTTTTTCCTCCTCGATCGCGGTTAGCAACTTGAACCTTTCATGCATGTGTGTCATTGATAAAATATGCATGTGTGTAGTTCATTGTTTAATTTCTATTGTTTATAGCTAGTTAGTTTAACAAATGCATGATGGTTAATTATATATTTTATATTATAATAATGCAGATGAATCGGCAATGGATGTACGGTAACCGACTCTCCGGCGAGTTCACTATGGGTTTGAAAGATTTCTTCGTAGTGGCTAATGCGAACAAGCAGAAGGGTTTTGTTATCTGTCCATGTGTTGACTGTAAGAATCGGAAGGGTTACTCTTCCTCAAGAGAAGTTCACCTGCACCTGCTTCGGCACGGTTTCATGCCAAGCTATAATTGTTGGACCAAGCATGGAGAAAGAGGGGTTATAATGGAAGAAGATGAAGAAGGGGATGATTTCATCGATGAAAGCTATCTTGCTCATTTCGGTGATACTTTCATGGAGGATGCTGAAGGTGAAGGAGAAGGTAAAGGGGAAGGTGAAGGGGAAGGTGAAGAAGAGACACGTGATGAGCCCGTTGATGATCTTGGTCGGACCATTGCTGATGCACGGAGACGCTGCGAAACTGAAAAGGAGAGGGAGAATTTGGATCGCATGTTAGAGGATCACAGAAAGGCGATGTACCCAGGATGCGATAATGGTCTGAAAAAGCTGGGCTGCACACTGGATTTGCTGAAATGGAAGGCACAGGCAGGTGTAGCTGACTCGGCATTTGAAAACTTGCTGAAAATGTTGAAGAATATGTTTCCAAAGAATAACGAGTTATCCGCCAGTACGTACGAAGCAAAGAAGGTTGTCTGCCCTCTAGGTTTAGAGGTTTTGAAGATACATGCATGCATCAACGACTGCATCCTCTACCGCGGTGAATACGAGAATTTGAATGAATGCCCGGTATGCACTGCATTGCGTTATAAGATCAGAGGCGATGACCCTGGTGACGATGTTGAGGGCGAGAAACCCAGGTAGAGGGTTTCCGCCAAGGTGATGTGGTATGCTCCTATAATACCACGGTTGAAACGTCTGTTCAGGAACAAAGAGCATGCCAAGTTGTTGCGATGGCACAAAGAGGACCGTAAGTCGGACGGGGTGTTGAGACACCCCGCAGATGGAACGCAATGGAGAAAGATCGACAGAGAGTTCAAAGATTTTGCAGCTGACGCAAGGAACATAAGATTTGGTCTAAGTACACATGGCATGAATCCTTTTGGCGAGCAGAGCTCCAGCCATAGCACCTGGCCCGTGACTCTATGCATCTACAACCTTCCTCCTTGGTTGTGCATGAAGCGGAAGTTCATTATGATGCCAGTGCTCATCCAAGGTCCGAAGCAACCCGGCAACGACATCGATGTATACCTAAGACCATTAGTTGATGAACTTTTACAGCTGTGGGGCAGACCTGGTGTCCGTGTGTGGGATGAGCACAAAGAAGAGGAATTTGACCTACGAGCGTTGCTTTTCGTAACCATCAACGATTGGCCTGCTCTTAGTAACCTTTCGGGACTGTCAAATAAGGGATACAATGCATGCACGCACTGCTTACATGAGACTGAAAGTGTACATTTGCCAAATTGTAAGAAGAACGTGTACCTTGGGCATCGTCGATTTCTTCCGAAAATTCATCCAGTAAGAAAGAAAGGCAAGCATTACAACGGCAAGGCAGATCACCGGCCGAAGCCTGCGGAACGCACTGGTGCTGAGGTATTTGATATGGTCAAGGATTTGAAAGTCATCTTTGGAAAGGTTCCTGGCGGACAATCAGTTCCGAAGGGAGCTGACGGGCACGCAGCCATGTGGAAGAACAAATCTATATTCTGGGAGCTAGAATATTGGAAAGTCCTAGATGTCCGCTCTGCAATCGACGTGATGCACGTTACGAAGAATATTTGCGTGAACCTCCTAAGCTTCTTGGGCGTGTATGGGAAGACAAATGATACAAAGGAAGCACGGCAGGACCAGCAACGTTTGAAAGACTGAAGCACACCATTCTCTCATATGTATGGACGGTCATTCTCTGACTGAAGCACACCACACAGTTCTGACCAATTCCAGCTTGGTGGCTCCGTACTTTGAGAAACACAAGAATATTTTACGCTCGGACAACCCGGGGAAGCCTGAATCCTGGATTAGGAAGGCCCACATGGAGACTTTCGGCAGTTGGTTGAGAAAACATTTAATGAATGACAATCATGTTGTAGATCAGCTGTACATGTTGTCCAAGACACCATCTTCGACTATAACGACTTTCCAAGGGTACGAGATAAATGGGAATACATTTTACACGATCGCCCAAGATAAAAAGAGCACCAACCAAAACAGTGGTGTCCGCTTTGATGCAGCAACCGAGAATGGGCAAAAGGTCACATATTATGGTTACATAGAGGAGATATGGGAACTTGACTATGGACCCTCCTTTAAGGTCCCTTTGTTCCGGTGCAAATGGTTCAAGCTAACAGGAGGTGGAGTAAAGGTGGACCAGCAATACGGAATGACAATGGTGGATTTCAACAATCTTGGTTACCTTGACGAACCTTTCGTCCTAGCGAAAGATGTCGCTCAGATTTTCTATGTGAAGGACATGAGTAGCAAACCGAGGAAACAGAAAGATAAGAAAACAATCAGTACATCATGCGATGATCCAAAGCGCCACATTGTTCTTTCAGGGAAAAGAAACATCGTGGGAGTGGAGGACAAGACAGACATGTCAGAAGATTATAATATGTTTGCTCAAATTCCGCCCTTCAAAGTGAACACCGACCCAAGCATTAAGTTAAATGATGAGGATGCTCCATGGATACGGCACAATCGTAAGCAAGCAGGGACACATGGGAAGAAATGATGTGTAATAATTTATTCTACCAAACTTTGTTGAATGGATCATGTGATTTATATTACCCGTGATGTGTTTGGTGTCCATTTTCGAATGATTCGAGATACCACTGATGATACATGAAATTTGGAGTGATTTAGTCATACTCCTGCCTAGGCGTATAATATGCATAATCGTAGTCTTCATAGCCGCCGCCGTCGTACTGGTAGTCGTCGCCTTCTAAGTTGCCGCCGTCGTCGTCGCTGCTGTCGTCGCTGTCGTCGGGCGGCGCTCGTGGCTCGAACTGAGGGTAGCGCAGGCGGGGGATATCGCCAGCCGTGATGTAGTCCATGACGCTCTGCAGAGTCCGGCCGTACCACCATAACCGACGGCCGGCCTCGTGGAAGTTCCCAGGAGGCAGACCGTCCTCCTCATACCTGGCGAGCGCCCTCTCACGCCGAATGATGAAGAAGGCGTCCCAAGTATGCTGGTTATCGGGATGCCAGCGGGGATTCATCCGCTGCTCCGGCGTGAGGTCGAGGTAGTAGTGGTTCATGATGGCCGCCCGGCGCGCAGTACCCTGAGGGACGGGAGGGACCGGCACGCCGCCGGCGCTTAGGCTCCAGCCGGCGGGAACGCGGTAGCCCGGTGGGCAAGGGGTAGTTCGAGGCGCAAAGCTCCTCCACCTGCTGGTAGGTTAGAGTGGGTGCGGTGGAAGCCATGAGAGAGTGATGAGAGATTGTAGAGATGTGATAATGCTGGCCAAGCTGGGCTACATATATGTAGTGATAAATGGCGGGAAAAATGGGAGCGGGAAGAAAGGAGGCGGGAAGAAAGTGGTGGGAAGAAAGAGGCGGGAAGAAAGTGGCGGGAAGAAAGAGGCGGGAAGAAAGTGGCGGGAAGAAAGTGGCGGGAATATAGGGAAGAAAGAGGCGGGAAGAAAGAGGCGGGAAGAAAGTGGCGGGAAGAAAGTGGCAGGAAGAAAGAGGCGGGAAGAAAGAGGCGGGAAGATAGGGAAGAAATGGCGGGAAGAAGAGGAATCCAGAGCTGGTCATATTATTTGTATTTTTAAGATTTTTAAATGAATTAGTTTATTTTTCTTTATTTTTTGATATATTATTTGTATTTTTTAGATTTTTAATTGAATTAGTTTTATTTTTCTGATTTTTTTGATATATTATTTGTATTTTGCATATTTTGAAATGAATTAGTTTTATTTTTCTGAATTTTTTGATATATTATTTGTATTTTTAAGATTTTGAAATGAATTAGTTCTATTTTTCTTTATTTTTTGATATATTATTTGTATTTTTAAGATTTTTAAATGAATTAGTTTTATTTTTCTGATTTTTTTGATATATTATTTGTATTTTTCAGATTTTGAAATGAATTAGTTTTATTTTTCTGATTTTATTGATATATTATTTGTATTTTTCAGATTTTGAAATGAATTAGTTTTATTTTTCTGATTTTATTGATATATTATTTGTATTTTTAAGATTTTGAAATCAAAAGTATATGGAAAATCACCTTTAGTCGCGGTTGGCCTCGCCAACCGCGACTAAAGGGTCTTTCCGCGGGAACCAAAATTCCGGCGAAAAAACCCTTTAGTCGCGGTTGGTCCGGCCAACCGCGATTAAAGGGGCCTTTAGTCGCGGTTGGCCAGACCAACCGCGACTAAAGGTCTGTTTGCTTAAATACCTGCGCGCGAACCGCCGCTTCTCTTCTCCTCACTTCGTCTCTCTGCAACGAATCGCCGCGCCTCACTTCGCCTCGCCGCCCCGGAGTCCATCTCGCAGACGATGCCACCGTCACGCTGCCCGCCCCGTCGCCTCGCAACCGTTCGTCGCCTCCCCCTTTCCCTTCCTGCGCCGCCCTCCTCTCTCACGGCGGGCGCGCGCGCCGCACGCTGCGCCCTACTCTCTGCCGCGCGCTCGGCCCGCGTTGCTCGCCTCGCCGCCGGCCGCACGTCAAAGCGCCGCCGCCCCTCGCCAAAGCGCCGCCGCCCCTCGCCGCCCGTCGTTCGTCGCCACGAGAAGGAGATGGCGCGCGGCGCGGCCGGCCATCCGGACAGATCGAGAGAGATTGAGAAAAAGCAGAGAGCAGGAGAGAGGAGCGACGCGCCGGCCCGGCCAATTTTTTTTTTAAGAACAAATTAATTAATTTAATTATAACTTAATATTTGTATAACTAAAATGAAGAAAGTCCACTTTTTTTCCTAAAACTATTTTTTGGTCTAAAATAAACCTTAAACTTCTTAAATTGAGCACTTCAACAAAGTTTGTTGATTTTGTGTCAACATGACCTCGATCGGTTGCTAAAAAACTTATTTGTAACTAATTAAGTTGTTTTTGTAACTAATTAAAGTTTAAATTTGTAACTAATTTGTAACTAATTAATTAAAGTGTAAATCTATATCTATATCTATATCTATACTAATAATAAAGCAAAAAAAAAACGGCGCGCGCGTCTCTCTCTCCTGTAAAAAACAAAAAATAACTAAATTTGATTTAAAAGTTTGTCACTTTTAAAATAACAAAAATAACTTAACCACCGCGCGTATACGGAGGGGGCAGCGCTCGTCGCCGGCCCCCTCCGTATACGCGCGGTGTTTTTTTTGGGATCGAGAGGGGGCGGCGAGGGTTATGTGTCCTCGGCACCGCCACCGCCCTTTCGCCACCGCCACCAGTCTCTCGGTCACGCGGTCACTGCGTCCCCCCTCTCGCCTCCCTCGTCGCCCTCTCTCTTTATATGTAGAAGAGATGTGATAATGCATATACACAATTAATTTGTTTTTACTACATGTTTTCAGGACTGACATATGGCGGACGATAGAGCTGACCCGATTATGGACAACTATGATCCAGACGCTGAAGACCATATGTTCGGCATCATAAACGGTGATATTCTATATGTGCCGACCGAACAAGAAGAAGATGATATCTCTTCTTATCTGAACCTTGACGGTGAAGATGAAGGCCGTCAGCAAGATGATGTCGAACAAACGTCGATAAACGACGATCTTCAAATGGAAGTAGCAACCACCTCCGGCGCCGAGGTATATATATACATTGAGCCTCTGGTGATACAAACTAACTGATTTGAATAAATATGTGTGTACTAACGCGCGCGACTCTCTTTCTTATTTTAGCTCTCGGCCGGATCGTCGAAACAATCGAGTACGTCGTCAAAGCGTGGCGCAACCAAGACGATGAAACAAGGAGAAACATGCACCATCGAGGTTGTCGACAGTGCAACCGGCAGGTCGCTGGAGCCCCGCAAGAACGCCACCAAGTTTGTCAACCAATGCGGAGCCATTGTTAGAGGCAACGTCTCGATCACCGTCCAGGAGTGGAATGAGCCAAAGAAGGCACGAATTGGTTTCACTTTTGTCGATAAGAGAACAAAAAAAGATTGCTTCAAGAAGCTTATGGAACATTTCGTTCTACCTCCGGAATACAACAAATTCGATGAGGAGGGTAACAAGATTGAGGAAAACAAGGAGAGGAGAAGGCTAGTCAAACAGTTCGTTCTTCATAAGATGGCCGACGCATTCCGGAAATTCAAGCAAAATCTAGCCCATGACTTTGTCAAGGAGAACAAGACTCCGGATTTCAAAGGACAATATGAGAAACTGAAAAATGTTGGCCAGAATTTGTGAAGCAAAAGAAATCGGAGCAGTTCATTCAAAGATCGAAAAAAAATAAGGAAAATGCGGCTAAGAAGGAGTACAATCATATTATGGGGCCAGGAGGGTATCGCCTTTGGGAGCCTAGGTGGGAGAAGATGGAGAACGAGCTGAGGGCGCGAGGAATCCGTCCAGGTACGGAGGGATGGGACCCAAGGGCCAAAAGCTGGTGGTACGGGCATGGGGGAACGCTGAACCCGGAGACACGGGAGTGTGTTTACCGGGGCAAAATAATTAAACCCACCCAAGCCCTTATTGACGCAATGAGGGATGCTCAAGAGGGGAAGATCAAGTTCAACAGAGAGAACGACGCGCTGACAAAAGCCCTCGGGAATCCTGAACACGGAGGACGTGTACGAGGCATGGGGCACATTCTGTGGAAAATAGGGTTCTCCCAGAACGATGACCCGTACGGTTACAGAAACCGTAAGAGAAAGATGGATCGGGAAGCAGATGTTGTGGCGCGGTTGGCATCGGAAATGGATGTGATGAAGAAAACCGTGAGTGTACTAGTAGCCGAAAGAGATGCAGCTCGGGCGCAGCATGAAGATCATCCAGTGGATCTCAGAAGCCAGCAGCGGAGAAGCAGCGTGGCTTCCACGGAGGCCCCACCGGCTGGTGCACCGACGATCGAAATTACTGCACCGGAGCCTCCGGCGATCGAAGTTACTGCACCGGAGCCTCCTCGCTACCCCGTGGACGATGTAAAGGAGATGAAAGAATGTCATCTGTATTATCCAATCGGGAACATGTCCATGAAGGTAGCCATCGGCAGTGCTTTACCATGTGAACCTGGAGCACTCACTAGTAGGAAAACCCTTATAGGCGGAGCTTAGTTCTGTGGCGCACCACCAAAAATGCGCCACAGAAAGTTATTCTGTGGGGCACCAGGCTCGGTGCGCCACAGAAATAGCTTAATTTTATGACGCACCAGGGAT
Source organism: Lolium perenne (assembly GCF_019359855.2). Lineage (NCBI taxonomy): Eukaryota > Viridiplantae > Streptophyta > Magnoliopsida > Poales > Poaceae > Lolium > Lolium perenne. Next base: position 211,528,724 of record NC_067250.2, on the reverse strand, counting down.
CCATGCGCCACAGAAATTTGGTGGGGCCAGCCCCAATCATTGGTTTTATTATTTCTGTGGCGCACATGGTCACATGCGCCACAGAAATAAACATTTTGTGGCGCACTTATCCAGTGAGTCACTGAATTAAGACTTTCTGTGGCGCACATGGGATGGTGCGCCACAGAAACTACATATTTCTGTGGCGCACATGAGTTCATGCTATTTCTGTGGCGCACATGAGTTCCATGCGCCACAGAATTGTGTGTTTTGGCTCCCCACGCAACTCCACCCCCCCCCCCCCCCCCCCCGTGGATCGCCTTTTTAACCCCTGTAAAAAATAGAAAAAATAGATAAAAATTTCAAAAAAATAAATTCCTTCAAGATGCCCATGTATTATGTCATCTTTTACCACTGGGAATTAACAAACAATAATTTCGACTTTTTTTGCAAAATTACGTGGGAAAATCATCAAACTGGATTTCTGATTTGAAAGTCATCTTTGGAAAGGGTCCTGGCGGACAATCAGTTCCGAAGGGAGCTGACGGGCACGCAGCCATGTGGAAGAACAAATCTATATTCTGGGAGCTAGAATATTGGAAAGTCCTAGATGTCCGCTCTGCAATCGACGTGATGCACGTTACGAAGAATATTTGCGTGAACCTCCTAAGCTTCTTGGGCGTGTATGGGAAGACAAATGATACAAAGGAAGCACGGCAGGACCAGCAACGTTTGAAAGACTGAAGCACACCATTCTCTGATATGTATGGATGGCCATTCTCTGACTAAAGCACACCACACAGTTCTGACCAATTCCAGCTTGGTGGCTCCGTACTTTGAGAAACACAAGAATATTTTACGCTCGGACAACCCGGGGAAGCCTGAATCCTGGATTAGGAAGGCCCACATGGAGACTTTCGGCAGTTGGTTGAGAAAACATTTAATGAATGACAATCATGTTGTAGATCAGCTGTACATGTTGGCCAAGACACCATCTTCGACTATAACGACTTTCCAAGGGTACGAGATAAATGGGAATACATTTTACACGATCGTCCAAGATAAAAAGAGCACCAACAAAAACAGTGGTGTCCACTTTGATGCAGCAACCGAGAATGGGTAAAAGGTCACATATTATGGTTACATAGAGGAGATATGGGAACTTGACTATGGACCCTCCTTTAAGGTCCCTTTGTTCCGGTGCAAATGGTTCAAGCTAACAGGAGGTGGAGTAAAGGTGGACCAGCAATACGGAATGACAATGGTGGATTTCAACAATCTTGGTTACCTTGACGAACCTTTCGTCCTAGCGAAAGATGTCGCTCAGGTTTTCTATGTGAAGGACATGAGTAGCAAACCGAGGAAACAGAAAGATAAGAAAACGATCAGTACATCATGCGATGATCCAAAGCGCCACATTGTTCTTTCAGGGAAAAGAAACATCGTGGGAGTGGAGGACAAGACAGACATGTCAGAAGATTATAATATGTTTGCTGAAATTCCGCCCTTCAAAGTGAACACCGACCCAAGCATTAAGTTAAATGATGAGGATGCTCCATGGATACGGCACAATTGTAAGCAAGCAGGGACACAAGGGACGAAATGATGTGTAATAATTTATTGTACCAAACTTTGTTGAATGGATCATGTGATTTATATTACCCGTGATGTGTTTGGTGTCCATTTTCGAATGATTCGAGATACCACTGATGATACATGAAATTTGGAGTGATTTAGTCATACTCCTGCCTAGGCGTATAATATGCATACTCGTAGTCTTCATAGCCGCCGCCGTTGTACTGGTAGTCGTCGCCTTCTAAGTTGCCGCCGTCGTCGTCGCTGCTGTCATCGCTGTCGTCGGGCGGCGCTCGTGGCTCGAACTGAGGGTAGCGCATGCGGGGGATATCGCCGGCCGTGATGTAGTCCATGACGCTCTGCAGAGTCCGGCCGTACCACCATAGCCGACGGCCGGCCTCGTGGAAGTTCCCAGGAGGCAGACCGTCCTCCTCATACCTGGCGAGCGCCCTCTCACGCCGATTGATGAAGAAGGCGTCCCAAGTATGCTGGTTATCGGGATGCCAGCGGGGATTCATCCGCTGCTCCGGCGTGAGGTCGAGGTAGTAGTGGTTCGTGATGGCCGCCCGGCGCGCAGTACCCTGAGGGACGGGAGGGACCGGCACGCCGCCGGCGCTTAGGCTCCAGCCGGCGGGAACGCGGTAGCCCGGTGGGCAAGGGGTAGTTCGAGGCGCAAAGCTCCTCCACCTGCTGGTAGGTTAGAGTGGGTGCGGTGGAAGCCATGAGAGAGTGATGAGAGATTGTAGAGATGTGATAATGCTGGCCAAGCTGGGCTACATATATGTAGTGACAAATGGCGGGAAAAATGGGAGCGGGAAGAAAGGAGGCGGGAAGAAAGTGGCGGGAAGAAAGAGGCGGGAAGAAAGTGGCGGGAAGAAAGTGGCGGGAAGAAAGGGAAGAAAGAGGCGGGAAGAAAGAGGCGGGAAGAAAATGGCGGGAAGAAAGTGGCGGGACGAAAGAGGCGGGAAGAAAGAGGCGGGAAGATAGGGAAGAAATGGCGGGAAGAAGAGGAATCCAGAGCTGGTCATATTATTTGTATTTTTAAGATTTTTAAATGAATTAGTTTATTTTTCTTTATTTTTTGATATATTATTTGTATTTTTTAGATTTTTAAATGAATTAGTTTTATTTTTCTGATTTTTTTGATATATTATTTGTATTTTGCATATTTTGAAATGAATTATTTTTATTTTTCTGAATTTTTTGATATATTATTTGTATTTTTAAGATTTTGAAATGAATTAGTTCTATTTTTTATTTTCTGATATATTATTTGTATTTTTAAGATTTTTAAATGAATTAGTTTTATTTTTCTGATTTTTTTGATATATTATTTGTATTTTTAAGATTTTGAAATCAAAAGTATATGGAAAATCACCTTTAGTCGCGGTTGGTCTCGCCAACCGCGACTAAAGGGTCTTTCCGCGGGAACCAAAATTCCGGCGAAAAAACCATTTAGTCGCGGTTGGTCTGGCCAACCGCGACTAAAGGGACCTTTAGTCGCGGTTGGCCAGACCAACCGCGACTAAAGGTCTGTTTGCTTAAATACTGCGCGCGAACCGCCGCTTCTCTTCTCCTCACTTCGTCTCTCGCAACGAATCGCCGCGCCTCACTTCGCCTCGCCGCCCCGAGTCCATCTCGCACGACGCCGCCGTCACGCCGCCGCCGTCACGCCGCCCGCCCCGTCGCCTCGCAGCCGTTCGTCGCCTCCCCCTTTCCCTTCCTGCGCCGCCCTCCTCTCTCACGGCGGGCGCGCGCGCCGCACGCTGCGCCCTAATCTCTGCCGCCACACTAAGTTATTCTGTGGCGCACCAGGCTCGGTGCGCCACAGAAATAGCTTAATTTTGTGGCGCACCAGGGATCCATGCGCCACAGAAATTTGGTGGGGCCAGCCCCAATCATTTGTTTTACTATTTCTGTGGCGCACATGGTCACGTGCGCCACAGAAATAAACATTCTGTGGCGCACTTATCCAGTGCGTCACTGAATTAAGACTTTCTGTGGCGCACATGGGATGGTGCGCCACAGAAACTACATATTTCTGTGCCGCACATGAGTTCATGCTATTTCTGTGGCGCACATGAGTTCCATGCGCCACAGAATTGTGTGTTTTGGCTCCCCACGCAACTCCACCCCCACCCCCCCCCCCCCCGTGGATCGCCTTTTTAACCTCTGTAAAAAATAGAAAAAATAAATAAAAATTTCAAAAAATAAATTCCTTCAAGATGCCCATGTATTATCTTTTACCACTGGGAATTAACAAACAATAATTTCGATTTTTTTTGCAAAATTACGTGGGAAAATCATCAAACTGGATTTCTGGTTGCATACGAACTCGAAAAAAAAACGCATAATATATCAAAATGTTCCCACGAAAAATCTACATCCGAATTCACCGAGGCTTGCCCGGTTGGACAATTTTTAGATTCTAGAAATTCGAAAAGAGTAAAAAGTTACGGCCAGTGAAAGATTTTTTGCTGCAAAATACAAAAAAAGAAAAAAAAATTCTGTGGCGCACCAAGTGCCCATGCGCCACAGAATTAACGTTCGAAATTTGAAATTTCTGGCGCCCACTTCTCCTTCTCTCCTCCATTTCTCCACTTCTCCCCTTCTCCCCTTCTTCCCTTCTCCACTTCTCCCCTTCTCCACTTCTCCTCCTCTCCTCTTCTCTTCCTCTCCTCCACTTCTCCACTTCTCCTCTCTCCTCTCCTCCACCGGCGACCAACTACGGCGACCAACTCCGGCGACCAACTCCGGCGACCTACTCCAGTATTTTCTGATGAGCAAAAGAAGGGGGCTAAGTCATTTTTGAACGAACCGTCCCAAGCCGCGAAGAATCTGCCTGACGACTATGCACGTGAACTTCATAAGCAGGCACTCATGTTCAAGGAGAAGAGAGAGCGGGAGGAGGCCGAGAAAACGGAATTAGAAAGTAAAAAAAGCGGGAAACGAGTTGCCCAGCTCGGGAAACAAAGTAAACAATCGATTGCCCCGCTTATAGTGAAAGCCGCCGGTCCGGATGCCCCCGATATCATAGAAGCTGCGGCAGCACAGGGATTGACTGTAACGAGTGCCAGAGAACAAGCGGCCAACTTAGGTATTACTTTTCGTGAACTGTTAGGCCTTGATGAGGCGCCAGTGAAGTAGGTAGTAATTACATATGTGAAGAATGGGCCTCTCGTCGAGCCTGCGCAGGAAGAGGATCTACCTCCACAAATGAAAGGTCTGCTGAAATGGTACAAGGGTTACATAAAAAATAAAAACGCCAAAGAATATATTTATGCGGAAGTTAGATATGAGCATCACTTCAAACATTACTATGTACAAATTCATCTGAGTGAATTGTTCCAGCTTTTCAATCTGCGCGAGCTTGACAAATCTATCATCAGTTGCTACGTTCTGTAAGTGATTTATTTCTACCCCATCTCGTTCATATTGCCTGCACTATATATATGTCCTAACTATATTGTTGTGTCCGCTATTATACATGCAGATTGAAGATTAAGGAATGCAGAGTAAGGAACATCCATGATGTTGGGTTCATTGACCCACACATCGTTAATGGTATGTGTTAGAGCATCACCCCGCCGACGTGGAGGCAGACCTGTGGCAGTTTCTTACAAAACAGGAACTCAAAAGTGATATTCTATTTCCTTACCATTTTGGGTGAGTGTTTCTGTCTTGAGCACATTCTCTTTTGTTTACTCCATGCATGGTATGTGGCCGGCTAATCGATGAGTTATGCATGACGTACTGTGCATGTATCGTGTCCGCAGGTTCCACTGGATTCTGCTAGTAATTAAAGTTGACACCTCAGAATGTCTCGTCCACGACTCTCTGACTCTGGATTCAAATCATTGGGGCGGCATGAGAAGAATGTTGCAGAAGTAATTATTTTCATTCATTTGCGCTCTATATCGATCGGCCTATTTCGTTCATTTCCTAAGCTTCAAGTAACTAATAACTCTCTTGTTCATTTAATTTTCTTTGCCTCGTAGGGTTTGGAGACGGTTCTCAGATCAAAAGGTCGGTGATTTCAAAAAAGAGCTAGAATTCAAAAGGTCAAAGGCTAAGAATGGTGGCGATATTCAGCCAGCGGGGACCAATCTATGTGGATACTATGTCTGTGAGATGATCTGGAGATACACCTCTGAGCGGGTTCCGAGTGATACCAATGCTCAGAGGAATAACCTCCGGATGATGCTTAGTCCAGAAGCTCGCTTCCGACCACTTCAAGAGGAACTAGCTGGATGGTTCAGGAGGGAAGTCCTCCATCCTAAAGGAGAACACCATTACGAGGACGTAAAACTTTATATGCATTAAATTATGTATGGAAACTTGTTCAAAATTGTATATGGTCATCCGATGATATTGAATATATATTGTATATTCCTCTTAAATTCTTTTTGGTTCTAATTTCAAATTTGTTTGAAATTGTACATTCATATGCATGTATGTAGTACCGTAGAATATGTGAAACTCCTTCAAAATTAAAATAAAGCACAAAAGAAATAAAACAATATAAATTAAACAGAAAACATGTTTGTTTAGGGGGGGCAGGTTTAGGGGGGGGGCTAAAACCCTAAACCTGCGGCGGCCTTTAGTCGCGGTTGGCCAGAAGAACCGCGACTAAAGGTCCTCCGCCCCGACGGCCGCCTGGCGCCCACGTGGACGGGCCTTTAGTCGCGGTTCTTAAGCAACCGCGACTAAAGGGGGACCTTTAATCGCGCTTATTTGGTCGCGGTTGCGCAACCGCGACTAATGGCAGTTGCGAACCGCGACCAAAGGCCCTTTTTCCACCAGTGACAGTATGCAACTTCACATCACGCTCTAGAATTTAGCACATGCCAAAGAGTACCGTCGTTGGTGCCGAGGTAGTTTGTAGTTTTCAGTGTCCCTTACTTTAAAAAACTTTTGTTCTTTTGTTAGTACATCCTAGCTGTATAGGAGTACTCATGGTGGTTTCTTTTTCTCGATGAAATGGATACATCCCTTTTCATCTATTCACTATACGTGGACAGTATTAGCTAATGTGCCACATGTAGAACTTTTTGAACGGCAGGAGCTCTGCTTGTACATGTGATCTGCTCATATAGAGAGAAATTTTTGTGATTATAATTATTTTTCCTACATATATACTACCTCTGGTCCGTTTTAATCGACGTGCAGCTAGCTCAATATGCATGCATGTAGGTAGTAGGGTGTTCGTATCGATTAAAATCGTCCTGAGGGAGTAGATTTCTTACAACATGCATGCAGATGCAGTACATACGTGCATGTGTCTAGCCATATACGTAGTATATACAAAATTCAGTTAATGGTAAAGACGACCATGGCATGCATGGTCACATGCATGAACAATACATATGACCAAGTTGGCTAAATTTATTCAAGGAGATACACCTGGAGCGGACCAAACTACGTATGCAAGCTATTAACGCTGACACCAATGTAGTCAGAGAAATGACGACAACTGCTGCCCCTCATGAGAGAGACGAGATGGAGAAAGAGATAATTGTACGTGTTTCGTTGGGTCCAGTCTTATATATCATAAAGAATCACTTGACTTAGGGCTCCCTATAGCTAGGCCATGCTTGCATTAATATGATCGCTGTGTTGCACACAAAACCCTGTTTAGGGTGGTACAACCCCCATTAATTAGACACGTTACCGAAACATCACAATTGAGTTGATCTATTCTATCTAGGAACGCTTTCGTCTTCGTAGTAGTACAGTAGTGTAATTTGATTTGACGTGAAACAACTATCCTGATGTTGCCAGGAATAAAAAAGAAGTGATTTGAAGATACGAAGCAAAAGAAGAAGAAAAATATACTCAAGTCCAGAGGATAGAAGATGTTAAGCAAACAAAAGCAGTCAAAGACTCAGAGTGGCACTTCCTCTCTCTAGTAAATTGGCGATCTAGGGATACGGGGAAGACTAGTAAACTGAGATGGAGGGAGTACCTTTGATAGATAAATGAAATTAATTATCTAGGGTGATGGACTGATGGTCCAACCAGAGAACTATCTATCTATACCTAATAATAAAGGGAGAAGCGTTTCCGTGGTTTGGTCCGTTTCATATGTCTGGTTTCTGTCGTCCGTTTCGTCCTCGCGCGTGCGTGATCCGTGCCGCGTTCGAATTTGCTCCCGGTACGATCGAATCTCTATTTTGGTAGTGTATACGAACTGCTGTCCTGGACGTCCACGTCTAGCATGCAGCATACGTGCGCTGGCGGACCGGCCACAGTAGGAATTTCTCCTACCGTATCAGGCTTGGTCTCCTGTCTCCTGTCCTTGCTCCTAAAAAGAGTCCCAGACAAGGTTTATATCTTTACTATTAAATCTGAATCTGTTGGTACGTACATCGCTGACCTTGATGGCTAATACCAATGCCATGTACGCCGCGGTCAACGCCAAATCCCAGCTCTCAACCGGCTGCCGAAGCCGCGGCCTCGCCCTCGCGTCGATGGTCGATCTGGCCTCCGCGTGACAGTTATGGCCGACCGCGCCACCCGAGCACGTTACTGGTCGTCGGGAAGCTCCGCCACGACCCGTTCCTCGCCGACTCGATTGTCTAGGCGAGTCACACATCTGCCTCATCGCGGTTTGGGACAGGGCCTTCCCGCGCGCTTGGATGCTGCGGCGACCGGCAGTCCACAGCAGCGACGGCGCTGTGGGATTATTCATCTTCTAGCTGTCCTCCGGCCAAGGGAAGGAAACGCTTTGCCCTGAATCCCCGCCCCGTCCCCAGTGCCCTACCATCTCGTCGTCGTCCATGGTGGGCTGTAGGCTGCGGAATCGGTGAGCTGCTGGATTCGCGAAGATCAAGCCGGGAACATGAGTGGAGGAGGTGGCGGGGAGACGTCCGGTGACGGAAATCCGGGCGGACCGACGAGGTTTGGCCGCCGCAGGCAGTGGTCACGGGAATCCTCCCAGCTCTTCGTTCGTGGAAGGGAGCGCCTCCACAACTGCTCGAGACCTACCTGCAGTTCTATTTCGGGGCTAGATAAAGATCGAGAACATTGAGAGGAAAGATTGAGAACACTAAGCATTGCTGCTGTGATTGGATGTTATGACTTGTGACTGAAGACGAATTTCAGTTGCTATTTACATGTGTAGAACTGAACTATGTTCCTGTGTTTGCAGTAAATTTTGGGCATGACTACTCGCTGTGCTTTCGGGGAATTCAACTAGATGTCGTCTGTTGTGCAAGAGACGGAAACAAACACATTGACATCCCTCTCCAGTTTTTCACAATCTGCTTAGTAGATAAGTAATGTTTATTTTAAAATATTGGATATTAAGTATATGTGACGATTTTGTGCATTGTATCACATAGTGTAAATGGCATGTAATCTTAGTGAATGATTGAGGGGAAAACCTAATTGAAAGCATATCATACATGCGGTTACGGTTGGCAAACCTCGCGATGGCTTGGGATAAAAGTCGGGCTTGGTGAAGCCTGACCTGAAAAGTCGGGCACGACTTGGCTCGAACAAATTACTATGTTGCGCTATAAATATATTAAATAATTAATTTTAGGATATTAAGTATAAAAACATTTTATATAAAAAAGTGGAAAATCGCTAACTTCAGATTTATTTCGGGCTAGGCTTTGGGCGCAAAACCGAGGGCTGAGTTCGGCTCAAATGTCACGTCTTGGGTTTGGCTGTCCATGCATGCGATGAATATGTTATCTACGATTAAATCAAGAAAATAACTCCATGAAAAATAATAGCCAATTTTAATTCTAATAACAATATCTATATAATGAAATTATTCATGTTCTAAAAGATATTCAATAAAAGTGAATTTGTAGCCATGTGAGTAATTTAGCCGGTGAGTAAAAGAATGTGCCAATAGACGATGTATCGGTTGAGCGGTGCATAGAGATGTGAGATCAAAGGGAGGAAGATGGAAGGATATCCCGCTTTGTGCTAGCGCGGCATTTGTCCCGTAGCAAAAGAAGTTCCAATAATAGATGATGTGTTTGTTGAGAAGCGCATAGAGACGTGAGAGATGCAAAAACAAGAAGATATAGTGATATCATGATTTGTGATATCGTGAACCCGTAGCAACGCACGGGTATATTTCCTATTATATACTAAAAGCAAAATAAAGGTGTTTTTCGATGCATCAGGTTAATCCACATATGCTAAAAAAATATGAACCGATGATCTAAATTTTAACGCCTGAAATTAAACAAAATATAGTGTTACGTAAAACTATATATGTGTACGAAAGTAAACTATGACACGTTAAATAACATACCTTCTGTTGTACACCGTCAGAAGAACGTAACTTGAAGAGATATGTGTGAAAACGTATATGAGATAGAGACCACTTAAAATAAAATAGGAAACCAAAGAGATCGTATGTGTTACGTCACACTAATAAAAGAAAAGATATACATCAGGTTATGATGCAAAGCCTTAAGAGTTGAACGTGGTTTTCCTCCTCAGGATGTGTGCTCCACATAACAAAGGTATACCGAAAACTTATCGTTTCTCTTGTGCAGTAGCGAGCATGTTTTTTGAAATTTCAGAATCGCTCTTTTCGATCTCTGAAAAATCTGCGAAAATTATGTAGCTACATATGTACATAGAGATTGTACTCCTTTAATTTCGCTTAAAAATACTTTCTATTATTGGAATTACAAAAAGGGTAAATGTATGAAAGAATAATCCTCCTTCCATCTATAAAAGGATTCTCAACCGTGGAAAAATTTAGATGTATCTAGATACTAAAATAGGCCTAGATGCATCCAATTTTTAATAAAATTGAGATATCTTTTTATGGACGGAGGGAGTATAGTATATAATAGATATATACTGTCAAAATTTTGTTCTTTTCCATAGCCAAAACATTAGGAGTTTTCTACCAAAAGTTTACACACATATACAAACGATGTATATGTATTATTTTGAAATAAATTTAGGATTTTTGTAAATCAAAATACAAATTTCAAATCTATAAAAAAGACACGCCGGTGCTAGATGCACCAAATACTCCTCTGAGATCGGAGCACTACTTAGACACAAGATCAAGCAATCACACCCTACTAATACTTGAACATGGCAGCAGACCTAGGCTGTGATTATCTTACAAGGTGATATCTAGGTAACGGTGATTGGGGAGTTATCACTCTGGTCTTGGTTACAGGCTGATTGTTTTTCATACGGAGCTGGCCAATAAATTTAGAGTTTCAAGCAAAAAAAAATTAATTTGTCAAGGCACGAACAAGATATCGTAGTAATATTGAGTGTAAGGACCTTTTAAAAATAGAGCAATTGAGTTGTGATTTGTGATTGGGGATAAATGTAGGTATGCGTATGAGAAACTAACATTCACGCATTAGCTGATGTATATTTCATATGAGGTGATCTGACTTGATTTGTAACAATCCATGGCGAGTATTAGTATAGAGGGTCTAAACACAAGAGTGAGGGATTGGAGGGGGTAGTGAGAGAATAAGTAGCAAAATTATTGCAACCTTCACTCCTGAATACAATGTGTCATTCCTGTACATATTTGGATTCAAGTATATTATAGAACAAGGCCTGTATTTTGAACAACCGAGAAAATAAAAGAAAGAAATTCTAACAAAGTTATACAAAACTTCTCATTGTTTTGTTAGTCCAGCATCAAGAAAGTAAAATATTGTATACTAACGTCGTAGAAAAACATTGGTCATTTTTTTGGAAAAATTAGCTATTTTCCGAAACAATTGTACATGCTAAATATGATGCTCTGAATTATTAATGTTGTTTACATACAAATTCTACATTTAGATAATGCCCTCGCATTTGCGAGGGCCACTGTGCTAGTTTCGGCTGAAAAGATAAGCTGTCAATGTTGACATGTTACTAGAAGATTTCTACCTAGTCTAGTTATCACAAGCTAGTATTACCAGTACAGTACTACAAACCAACAAAGATACAGGGTTTGCATCATACCGTAACTCCTGCACTCCATGCTTATGCATGTATATACTTAGGCAGCTAACTACCTAGCTGAAGGTTAACTATACATGTAATTAATTTAAGTTGTGACTTAGCTAGTACTAAATACCTTTCCAAATGTGTGAAAGATATAGTTGCAAAGGATGAGGCTACAACCTGCAGGAAGCAAGGAGCTGCATGCATGGCCATGCATATTTTCTGAGCTCGCATCACCTCACCCAATTTTGACTTGGCGGATAGGAATCTTAGTTGTTGGTATGTTGCGTCATGCATGCATCCATCGATGTGTTCCATACAAATCTTTTTTTTTTCATCAGCTGGAAATAGCCAATGCAACTAACTGAAGAAAACAAATGAATGCACTGCACACTAGACATACCTCTCGATCAATCTATTAATTTATATGCATCTTTGAATTTAGATGAAAGGATGGAGTGAGATTTGCATTATCATGGGTTAAGTCACTGCACGTCTGGTTGTTGTAACATGGAAAATGAGGTTAGTTTCCCTCCGTCATGTATGTTCATATGATGCTTGGAATGCATTAATATCAACAACTTGTCCGTGCATGGGCGCATATAGTATATGCATGATGTGAGATATATATGTATATAAATATGGTATTCTTCTTTTATGGCTGATATGTCATGATGATCTTGAGCCATGGCGTTGGGTGCAGTTATGGATGAAGAAATATGTGATCAAGCCTGCCTTTAATTTTTTTTTTACATCCCACGTGCATTGCATATATAATATCCATGTTTCAGCTACATCAAATAACAGGTACGACAGATATTAAGACCTCCACGTGAATGAATTTGATCAGGCTAAGCTGAACAATGTGCTACGGTACCTGCTGTTCAAAGTAAAAAATTGATGGCATGTGATAGTACAGTTGTACAGGCAATTGTTCAAGTAGATTAATCAAATCAGGTAGTTAACGATGGACTGGCCGATGCATGCATGGGTCTATTCTTCTATCGTCGATGAAATATATTCTCCACCTTTCTCTAGAAACTTAATCATTTCAGTGAACTATTCTATCATCTATGCAACACATCGTAGAAACAACTCCCCGCGTCACCCCCGCTCGAGCGGCTTGGGCGGAAACCTTAACGCCGCCGCCCCTTCCACCCCTCCTCCAGTTTCCTTCCTCCATGCCGTTGCCGGCATGCGCGTGTGGGAAAAGCCCATGATGCTCTGGGCGGCGGCAGGTCTCCCTCTTGTGTCACGCGTGCAGAGGAGGCGATGGATTGGCGTCGGTGACCATCGACTGGTGGCGGGGCTGGCCGGAGGTTGGTGTGGTGGGGTCCATGGCAAGATGCAGGGCGGCGCCCTAGAACGGTGGTTCTGCGGAGTGTCGCGCCTGGCTGCCTTGGCGTGGGCTGCAGCGGCCGGGTGATGGCTTGGCGATGCGGTTGACGGCTGGGGTCACCCCAACGGTTGCGGATCCGGTAACTACGACGGCGCGGTCATGCTTGGTGGTGGTCGGAGGGTCATCTACGTCTCTCCTCCCGGCGGCTCATGGTGATGGCCTACTTCGGTCTTAGGGGCGGCAGCGGACGACTTGTCGCTAAGTCTGTGGTCGGCGGCGGCCTCCTCTTATGCCGATGAGGTCGGCTGCAGGGCGGCGGAGTGGAGGCCTGCCGATCTGCATATAAAGGTGGATGTCCTAGGGTTCCTCTTGTGCGAATATGGTGACCTCCTGAGGCTGCTCCTTCTTGATCTGGCAAGAGTGGTGAGTTTCAGAAGGTTCCACCGGCAAATGTAACAATGCTTCTATGTCTAGAGTTTGCTGGATCGGGTGGTATTTGGTCATGTGTACCCATGCTTTTATTCCGACCGTTTGGTTCTAGAGGGAGCGGCACGAAGTTCTGTTCTTTGTTGCCATCAGGTGACATTTTGGTCCATGACGATGCCAGAGGCGGAAAATATCATGAATGCTGGATTGGAGGACTAGCTCTGCGTTGTTGAGGAACTTGCTTGGTATTCTGGGTTGCACAGAAGAGTATACAAGTGGGGGCCACAACACAGGTAAAGTTTAGAGTCTTACCTTTCAGGGTGAAAATCCAAGGTCTGGCATTAACTGGTTGTGGGCATTGTTTTGAGAGAGGGGACTATCTTCAGGGTGAAATCTAAGATCTTGGATCAGGCGACGATGGTGCCTGTGCACTGTCCCCTTCTTGGAGGCGTCGCTTTTAGACAACGTGGAGTCCAGGTGTTCTCTTGGTGGTGGTTGTATTGTTATTCTAGGGTTAGAATACCGTAGCAGGTTTTTTTTCTTAGCTTCCTTTTCTTTTTTTAGATGTGTGCACCTGTAGTGTCATTAGGGTATTACATTGTAGAGGAGAGAGAGTGTTTGGATGGTAGGTGGAGAATTAAAAAGGAGAGAGAGTGGTAGGTGAGGAGAGAGAGACGCTGACGTGTGGGCCAGCCGAAATCTTCCTATACTAGAAGTTTTGATGCTTGTGTTGCCGGCGCCTCCAACCGCCTTCCTTCACAAAGGGTTCGTTTCGGTCGCACTGATATTTTTATGGACTCATGCGTAGATTTCGTATATAGACCGTCACTGTGAGCCCTTTCTTCACAAATCACTGCTGGCTATGGTGGAGATGCTCTCACGTAATGATTGGTCGTCGAATCAGCCAAAAGTTTTATTTATTCTTGATTAATTGTTTATTGAAATGTTTAATTAGAAGTTAAATATAGTTAGTTGGCAACTAGCTTGGAGACACGCGGCCGTCGGGACTTGATAGGACTTGTCCATGGCAGCTGGATCGGAGAGGCCAAAGCAAAGATGCGTGTGGCGAGTAGTGAGGCCTCGAGGAAATGATTGAGGATTGATGTGCATGTCTCGGTCGGTTCATGCACGGCTAATACAGGTTGAGTTGAGAGATCAGGAATTATCGTTTCTAGCTCAACCTGTTAACGATAATCTTAGTTGATTCCTTTGACAAAACGTATGCGTTGTGTGCATGCCGTGCGCCTGCTACAATAACGCGCGCTAAAAGACATTTGCAGTGTTGTTTTATGCTTTGACAGGCGCTAAAACCGGACGTTGCGTTTTACAGCGCGCTACCGCACAATCAAAAATCTCACAAGCATCTGTTCACATGAAGATCAAACGCACACAAATAAAATCAACAATAAATAATTTAATTATTATTATAACACAAATAACATCAACAATGAATAGTTCAAATGAATAAAATGGATAATGAATAAAATGGATGTCTAAATAACTGATACAACAAATACAACAAATGCAACAAATGATAAAATAAACTGGATTTATTCATTGTTGCCCATGCCACTTCCACCACCACTCGATGATATCAAGTTGAAGTTGATCATGCATTTCTCCTTGACAAATAGCATGGTATGAGAAAATAAATTGGGCCAGTCTCTCTTCTCTTCTACGCACTTGACGGGAACTCCCATCAAGTCATAGTGGGTGTAGTTCAATTCTTGGTCACGTTCCTCCTCGATGATCATGCTATGCATAATGACGCAAGCGGTTATGATATACCAAAGGATATTTTGATCCAAAAATCTAGCCGGTCTCCTAACAATAGCAAATTGGGCTTGCAAAATCCCAAATGCCCTCTCCACATCTTTCCTAGGCGTCGCTTGTGCATTATGAAACTGGAGCTTTTTCTTACCAGTTGGATATTTAACCGGCTTCACAAATGTTTGCCACCTTGGATAGATGTCGTCAGCAAGGTAGTAGCCATAGTTGTATGTGTGGTCATTTGCTTCAAACTGCACCTGTGGACCTTCACACTTGGCAATCCTTGTCATGAGTGGGGAGCGATGGAGGATGTTGACGTCATTGCAAGAGCCCGGCATTCAAAAAAAAACAATGCCAAAACCAAGTCTCTTCATCGGCCATGGCTTCAAGGATGACGGTGGTATCCTTTTTGGTGCCTTGGAATTGTCCATGCCAAGCGACAGGACAATTCTTCCAACTTCAGTGCATGCAATCAATCGAGCCAAACATACTGGGAAACCCTCTAGCTTCATTCGTCGCCAAGAGCCTAGCAGTATCTTCAGCATTGGGGACTTACAAGTAGTGCTCGCCCAACACTTCCACAATGGCTATTGCAAAGTGTTTGACACACTCAATAGCTATCGGGGAAAGGTTGTTCATCCACAAAATAGCTATGAATCAACTTGTTGTGCCGCTCAATCCGCTCCCTCCACAACTTTTGACGACCGAACACGGAACCACCATGCTTCGGCCGCTTTGCGCGCATAGCCAAAATCATCAACATATTTTCTTCCTCTTCTAAATCCATCTCCTCATCGGACAAACCATACGAGGAGATCATTTATGAATGGTAAAAATCCTAAGTTTAGGCATCGAAATCACATCTACAAACAATGGAAAATCGATTTGGTCGGATGCCACATACCTGGGCGCGGCTCACGTTGAATCCGCAGCGGCGGTGGCGCGGTTGAACACATACTTGATTCGAGCAGCGCCGGCGAGCAAGGGGCGGTGGCGGTGCGGTTGACGCCCACTTGATTGGAGCAGCGCCGGCGAGGAAGGGGCGGTGTTGTCGCCCGTCGATTGGAGCAGCGTCGGTGCCAAAAAAAAAGCTCGTGGAGTACCGGCGCGCGCTGATCTACGCCGGCGAGCAAGGCTACGGCGGAACCGGCGCAGAATAGGGGCGGCGCCGGAGTGGGAGGCGGAAATGGGGATGCGACGCGGGGTGGATTTTCAGGAGGTAGTTGGCCGCACGCTCGTTGTGGCCTTTCACGCGCGCTGAAAGGCAGGCGGCATATTTGGTGCGCTCGATTGTGCAAAATGGCGCGCGCGGAAAAATATTTGCACAACACGCGATTTTAGCACGTCTGTTGGAGCGATCAAAACGCGGCTCGGCACGGTAAATTGGCGTTTTTTCAGTGCGGCGCTATTATAGCGCTTCTTTAGAGATGCTCTAATGTCCTATCCATGCCGATAAATCTGGGTGGCTTTAGGACGGAATTGCCACCCAGCTATCAATAGCTAGTTCGTTAGCTCCCTTAGAGCATCTTCAGTGGCATCCTCCAAAGCGTCCCCTAAATATTTTTCGGGCGTGTTGGACATTTTTCGGTCCCAGTCGCGCGTTACAAAGACTACCTATTCGGCGCAGCCCAATACACGGTATCCGACGCTCCGAGGCAGTCCCCGCTCCACAGGGGATGCTCCGGGCGCGCCAGACAGAGCGAGAAGCGAGGCAGGGAGTGGCGGGCCTGACACGTCATTGACCCATTGAAATTTAACATGTCTCCCACTACATCGCACCCTCCCGCCATTTCCCGCCGCTAGACACACATTTTCTCTACCCTGCCAAAAGATTTCACCCCTCCCGCCGATTCATTTCTCCCTCACGTCGCCGCTACTCTCTCCCTCCCGCCGCCGAATTCATTTCTCCCTCCCACCACCGCTACCCTCTCCCAGCCATGGCGCCGACTGGCCCCAAAAAAGTGGCCAAGAAATTGGCCACCAAGGCACCAGGCAAGGAGGTGACGAAGGGTCCGAAGGCGCCCTTCGCGAAGCCGCGGAAGGCGCCGGTGGCAAGGACGAAGCCGGATGACTGGACCAGTGAAAGGAGGCAGCAAGACTGCAGGCGGCGCAAGGATCAAGGAAGAGTTCGACGAGTGCAAATTCGTCGACAATGATTACCGCACGGTACCAATGAAGAGGAGCCAAAAGGCAATGTCGACGCGCTAGGCCATCATCCAGGCGTCGGTGAACATGTTCCATGGATACTATACCGAGCTCGAGAACAGGGCGGATAGCGGCACAAACGCCAGCGATACGGTACGCCTCTTTGTACCACCAGTTTTAGCGCCTCTTTTCATCACGATCTGATAGCCCATTGCACTTTCTTTGATTAGTTTGACCGTGCCATGGGGGTGTACCGGAATTATTCAGAAGGATTTAGACCTTCGTGTTGTTGCATTGCTATAGAAAGCTCAAAAGCAGTGAGAAG
Source organism: Lolium perenne (assembly GCF_019359855.2). Taxonomy (NCBI): domain Eukaryota; kingdom Viridiplantae; phylum Streptophyta; class Magnoliopsida; order Poales; family Poaceae; genus Lolium; species Lolium perenne. Next base: position 211,511,223 of record NC_067250.2, on the reverse strand, counting down.
TGGCGGTTGACGCATATTTTCTTGTCGAAGGGAAAAGATGGCGCCATCGCCACTCGCAACATCGGCAGGGCGCCCTATCGGTAACAAGGTTGCCAAGGCCGCCTTGGCGATCGCAGCGGCGACCGAGAAGACACAGGCGTCGATAACCAAGTGCCTCACCAAGGTCTTCTCGATCCTGCTCATCCACGACAAAAAAAGGCTGATGAAAGATGGGTGACGCTGCTCAAGAGGCAAGATGAGAAGATGGAGCTCAAGAAATGCAAAGAGGGCTTCTCCCTGTTGACCGCGTCGACAACTGGAATGTTTCCTTGGGCGACGCTGCTCAAGAGGTACTATGAGAAGATGGAGCTGAAGAAACGCAAGACGCAAGACGCTAGCGGCGCAGAACTTCTACAAAGGCATGATCCTCGACGACATCCAAGCAAAAATGGCAGAGGCCGAAGCTGCGACAGCAACCCCACCACCGAAGGTGGCGGAACCAACAGGCGCGTGGGTGACAGCATCTGCTAGTACACCTGGTTCTGCATCGGCATCGGCATCGGCATCGACGACGGAGCAACCAGCGGCGGCCCTACGTCGACTCGGGATGCGCCGTCGACGTCGTCGAACCCCTTCTTCTAAATTATGTTCAGTTTGCACCTCGCTCTGTAATATGATCGCGTCTAGTACTATGATCGCGGCTACTTTGATCGCGACGACTTCAACGGGAACAATCTATTTTAAATGTGAATTATTTAAATTTATGTTTTGAGGTAGTTATGGGGGACGCGGCAAGACAGCGACGTACCCCAAACGCAACAGGGAGAAAAAATGACCCTCAAACCGTTGATCTGGTGCGTTTTAGAGCATCTCCAGCCGCGTCCCCCAAAGCGTCCTCCAAACCGCGCCGGATTGAGCGTTTGGGGGACGTGTTTTGTTCGTGCCGCCTTTGGGGGATGTCGCTCCCCAGCCGCGTCCCCCAAATGCCACCCCCAAACATTTAAATATTTTTTTTGATATTTTTATTTCAATTTCCACAAACTAATACATAATTGGAAACGTGGTTTACACAAAGACATAGTTAGGACCATGGTTTTCCACAAACTAATACATAGTTTGAACCATGGTGGACACAAATATAAAATTTTGCAAAGAAACTAAACTTAACTAGGCCGTGCATCGAAGGTTTCCTGTGTTCGCTGCTAAGAAAGAACACTCGAGGGCACACCCAGTCACCTAAACTGAAAAATCCAGCGGGAGGATGGTGCCCTTGTTGGTTCTACCGATGAGACGAACATCCAGAAACTTCCGTGCACGTGTTCGCTACGAAGAAACAACACTCAGTCGTCCTCCTCGTCGGTGCTGTCGCCGTGGTAGTCCCGGCGGCACCGCGTCTCGTCGAAGACCTTGACGCTCATGTCCCTGTCGCCGAAGTAGGAGAACAGGAGGATGAAGCCGGCTTCGAGGCTGTGGTGCCGCGCGAACTTCTCCCAGCCGATGTTGAGGTACATCTTGCCGCGCGCGTCGTAGATCACGTCGACGATCCACCGGTAGTAGCCGCACGCAGCCTCCCACAGATGCATCGTGCGCGGGCGGTCGTCGCCGGCGAAGGAGTCTGGCAGCCTCTGGATGCCGCGCGGGTCGCCCTTGAGGACGAGGACGAACTCGAACAGCACGTCCGGCTCCACGTCCATCTCCGACGATGAAGCCGGCGGCGTGGGAGGCGACGGCGAGCGTTCAGCTCTGCCGCGGCCACGACCACGGCCGCGAGGTCGGCCTCCGCCTCTACCAGACATAGCGTCGAGTCTTGTTGAGATGGTGGCGGCTAGGGTTTGGGAGAGATGCGCTAGGGTTTATGTGTGAGAGGGACGATGAGAGGCGGCCCTTTTATAGGCCGGAGGTAGGCGGAGGAGCGGTGGCGCTCATTAACGCCGGCACGCAGAGCTAGGCGCGACGGGACGCGTCGCTGCGGCTCTGCGGGAACTGCACCGTCGCTGCGGGAACTGCACCGTCGCTGCGCGCCAATAACTTCCGTCACGAGGTAGGCGACGGTTAGGTTAAAATTTATTGTGCCGCTGACGAGTCGGCCCCGCCACTCCCCGCCTCGCTTTTTGGTGTGTCCGGCGTCCCCGGTGCGTCCCCTGTGGGACGGGGACGGGCTCGGGGCGCCGGACACCGTATGGGACGCGCCGGACAGAAATGGGCTTTGGGGGACGCGGCTGGAACGCATTTTTGGTTCGGCGCATCCCAAATCCCTTTGGGGGACGCGGCTGGTGATGCTCTTAGGACGCTTTGGGGACCCGATTGAAGATGCTCTTAGTGGAATCCGACGCATGCGCCTCGTAGATGGATCACATGTCAAAGGCGTGCAATGATCCAAGTCGGACTTCGACAATCCAACTCATATTTCTTTTGATACGTCAACTGATTCCCTTTGGAGCAACTACGAACAGCGAGAATCAATCAGCTCAACTGTAACGTCTATATACATACAAGCCTTTTCTTTTTCTTTTCTGTCGCGAACTGTATATACGATGCACACGGCTTGCATGCATGGCGGACTAGCCTGCCAACTACGACGAAGACGCCGGCGACCACGTCCATCGGCCGGCCACGCAGCCGTCCAAGATGGCACGACCGACGTGGTCGTCGCCGCCGCCGATGTCGCCGCGCAGGGCACGGAACTCGCTGGCGCGCATCCGCACGGCGACCAGCTGGCCAGGCGCCGGCAGCGGCGTCGTCGGCGGGGCGCTCCACGGGTACGGGTGCACCACCGCGCTCCTCGGCCTCGCCGCCATGCCGTCCTTGGAGGAGCAGCTCCCCATGTACGTATATATCCTTCTCTAGCTACTGATCGAGGATGAAGCAATGTAATTTCTGTACGTTTCGACTTGTACCTGATGCACTTGCATATATAGCGCCCGTGGATCGGCCGACATGATGGAAGAATTGAAGCAGCCATGGATGCATAATGAAATGCGGGTGCGGAAGCAATTCGGGAAGCAAGCAAGAGCGCGTGGACGCAGGGAGTTGGGACAAGCGTCAAGAGAACAGCTACGCGTGACTGACTGAATGGGTGGAGACGGCAAGAAACGCACACTACAGTCTACAGCTAGCTAGCAAGATCGATGAGTGTTTCGTGCATACGAGCTTTAACTAATTCAGTTTTGGACCATCCCACCGCACTCATGTTGGCGTCGTCGCTTGCCTTGCGTCCCATGGATCGGTTCCTTGGGCGCGGAGCATCTTAAGATTGTTGTGTGCAAGCAACGTCCCGGCCCGGCCAATCGAGCTGCATGCATGTTCCACCTGACAAGAAGATACTCCCCTATTCACGGTTTCACTTTCACGATAATGTAAGACCTTCTAGATAGAGTGAACAAATGTACGGATAAAATGATTGGTCTTACACACCAAAACACGCTAGATACATGCATTTACGGGAAAACAAAAAACTAGTAAAAGGATACATTAGTGAACAGAGCGAGTATATGTTCTGTTGCCAAAAAGAGAAGAAAGAGAAACGAAGATACAATCGACATTTTCTCTTCAATTGGCATTATAGGAGACTAGGAAAATTGTCCGTGCGTTGCACCGGAGATTAAATAAACATCTAATAGATTTTTATTAAATATTTTTATTAAAGGGCGGGGGAGGTGGATGTTGCCGGTGGTGGGAGATCGAGTGGGCGGAGGCCGGATGTGCGTTGCGGACAGGAACAGATATGTTCTGGAGGACAAGAAGTGGGTTCGCTCTTTTCTCGACGAAGAGGAGAAATGACTCTGTTTCATTGCCTTTTAATACATTTGAGATACCTAAAAGCGGTGACCCATGTAGGGAAAAAAACAGAGGCTGGGCAAACTTCCAAAAAGAAAAAATTGACACTAGCCCATGTGTGATAAAAAAAATCAAATAAACTTTTTAACATGCTGATTTATTTACAAAGTTGAAAATCAATACATATATTCAAATATGCATGACATGCTGATTTATTTACAAATTTCAAAATCAATACATATATTCAAATATGCATGACATGCTGATTTATTTACAAAGTTCAAAATCAATACATATATTCAAATATGCATGACTACAATGTAATTAGTTCAAAACATGAAAAGAGTCCTACACACGATTTAGCAGTGGACTCATCTAGAAGCTATAGAAGCTAGCGGTAGCTAAACCATTTACCAATATCTTTTCAGAAAAAAAGACAATATATATACTAACTAAAAACCAGGAATATGAATCTCCTCATATATAATTGCACAATAATATTGTTTGGTCTCTAGGACTAATATAGGCATGTTTAAATTACCAAAGTACCAAACAGCAAGAATGTGCAGATTGAACTTCAAGCATCTTCTGCTTCTTCCTAATGTGTATATCCATGTACTGTTGGGACTCTATGTACAATTCTCAACAATAGACGTTTGTGTAGCTCTAGTCTCCAAAATTTGAAACAATCCACCAAGCTTCGTTTGAAAATAAAAATAAAATATATAGTATAACCTCCGTTCAAAAATAAGAAATGTGTCTAAATAGATTTATATCTGAGTCACTTATTTTGAACGGAGGGGTACATCTTGTTGTATGCACCCGTATTAATTCACACTATAGACAACATAAAGGGTGATGAGGGGTTGCTCAAAGCCTCAAACAAGAAGGATGAACTAGGCCATTAGAACCGCTCTTCCCTTCGTCCTCCCTCTCCGCCACCCCCATCCCCTCTTCTGCCCGTTGACCCAAGGAGACCGGGCCGAACCCGACCCTTCTCTGGCGGCGCTGCCGGCCGGAGATGGGGAGGGGGACGCGCCGGTGATGTAGATAGGGTTAGGTTTAGAGTCTTCGGCGAGATGCCGTGGTTTGGGAGTCAAGCTCCAGATCTTCTGGGCAAGATCCGGTGCGCATGGTGGTGGCGGCGGCGCGGCAAGCAGCTCCGGCGGTCGGAGACGGCGGCACTCGACCTTCCCCCATGGATCTCCGTCAATAAGCCCAAGGTTTGTTCTCCCTCTTTGATCTCCATGTCTGCTATGTTCGTCCTCCTCCCACTGGCCGGCCGTGGTGGTGAGGGGTGGGGAAGATGGACGGAGGATGGTGGAACGATGGAGAAGAGCAGGGGCTCTCCTTCACTGGTGCCTTGGTGCGACACCGGTGAGTGGCCGAGGAGTTGTGATGTCAAGTCCCCAAGGTGGGGGATGGAATCATATGCTCTTCCTGCCAAGCCCCTCAACAATAAGCACTGGTAGTTGCAAAGATGCGCCCTCGACATCCTCGACATCGACCTGGCCGGCCGTGGAGGCGAGGAGGAAGATGAAGACGGTGATGATGGTGTTGTCTTCGATGGCCATATTGTGTTGAGTTCTTGCTACTCCAATCATCTCTGCCTGCCTTCTCCCACCCGTGGCAGGAGTGTCATGATTGAGGGCGGGCGAATCAACATCGAAGGAGCTGGCGAGAGTTCATCTGTATGGGCTTTCCGAAGCTTGGAAGCATTTTCGGCGAGCTTCATCTCGACGGTTGTGTGCCGTTCGTTAACGCCGGTGAGCTCTGGCATCCTATCAACCTCCATCGGAGGCCTTCTTCTAGGTCAGTGGCCGCGCTCAACGTCGGCATTGCAGCAAGTAGTTTTTTCCCCGTGGCGGTGCTCGACGGCGGTGCAGCTGACTTCTGGCTCGGCAGAGGAGAGAGAGAGGGACCCGATTGCTTTGTACATCTTTCAGCGAGGTTTTCTCCATATATATTTGGGGACTCATGTTTTATTTTACTTTTCTTCTGGGGTCCTCTGTAATAATGTACACACCCACTGTTTGGATATTAATATAAACTTCCAGGCCCTTCAGGGCTCCTCTTTTTTTAAAAAAAAAAAAGAAAAACAAGAAGGATGACAATAACAGCGGCCAGGGGCGATTTGCACAAAAATAACCCAAAAGTGAAAGAAAAGCACAGACTGACCCTCCGGTGAAACTATTTCACTCATCTAACCCTTTTGTGTGGCGCCCCTCTCATGGGCGCCACACATGCCCATGTGGCGCCCCTGCTGCCGGTGCCACAAACCCATCCGACGTGGCCCATCGACGCTGAGCTGGTGAGACGATCCGACGTGGCAGCATGTGTGGCGCTGCTCTCGCCGGAGCCACACTTTGAAAGTGTGGCGCCCGTGGCAAGGGCGCCACACATCCACTTAAGTTCGGCCGCGCCAGCCCGCCCAGCCCGACCCATCTTCTTTCTCCTCCCTCTGTTCTTCTTCTCTCACAGAGGTGGCCGGCTCTCTCTCTCCCCCCTCTCTCCCCCACCAAATCACCAGATCTATCCGTGGAGATCGTTCCCCATCCATTTCTCAAGGTAATCCCCTTCGAATCTTCTCCATTCATCCACTAATTTCATAGATCTTGCTAGATTTGGACATGAACCCTAGACATGGAATTTTTTTTGTGCACTCTATATTGTAGTTTTTGTGTTGAAGATGGTAGCCTCATGTATGCATGTGTTTGAATCATACATTTGTTGAAACCTAGATATGAAATTTCACATGTATGTGTTGAAACCCTATGTATGTATGTGTTGAAATGTGTAATATTTACCTAGGAAATGCATTCAAATGTGTTACATATGCCTAGTATTTGTGATGAAATAACTCATATTTGTTAGTGGAATGGGTCATAATATGGTTCAAACATGTAAACATGTAGGATGGCCGGTCCTGGTGGCTGGCTAGGTGGTCGAGGCCGCGGCCCTGGGCGCCCCCGGGGCCGGGGAAGGGGCCGCCGCGGTGGAGCAGCAACGGCTCCACGCTCACCGTCACCTGCACCCTCCTCGTCTTCGCATGACGAACGCTGCTTCGAGTTCCTCCTCCGCTTCGACGACGACCCACTCGGCATCAAGCGGCTACCGGACAAGTTCGCCGAGTTCGTCGATGGCGTCGAGCCGGCGCAGTTGCAACTACGGGAGGCCAGCTGCAACTTCTGTCGCTGGCCCGTGGAGGTCCTGTTCGACGGGCAGGGCAAGATGTACCTGCACATGGGGTGGGACAAGTTCGCCCGTGACCTCGTGATACGTCCATTTTGCAGCACTATTTTATATTATAATTTACTGTTATTCATTGATATATTTCATATTTAGAGATGATACTTGATGTCTACGCCCCCCTCCTTTTCCTGTAGACAGTGTTGGGCCTCCAAGAGCAGAGGTTTGTAGAACAGCAGCAAGTTTTCCCTTAAGTGGATCACCCAAGGTTTATCGAACTCAGGGAGGAAGAGGTCAAAGATATCCCTCTCATGCAACCCTGCAACCACAAAGCAAGAAGTCTCTTGTGTCCCCAACACACCTAATAGGTGCACTAGTTCGGCGAAGAGATAGTGAAATACAGGTGGTATGAATAAGTATGAGCAGTAGCAACAACACCAGAAAAGTGCTTTGCCCAGGACAGTAAACAAGCAGTAGTAACACAGCAGTAGTAACGCAGTAAAACAGTAAACAAGCAGCGATAGCAGTATTTAGGAACAAGGCCTAGGGATCATACTTTCACTAGTGGACACTCTCAACATTGATCACATAACAGAATAGATAAATGCATACTCTACACTCTTGTTGGATGATGAACACCATTGCGTAGGATTACACGAACCCTCAATGCCGGAGTTAACAAGCTCCATAATATTCAATGTTCATATTTAAATAACCTTAGAGTGCAAGATAGATCAACACAGCCAAACCAAGTACTAACGTAGCATGCACATTGTCACCTTCACGCTACGAAAGGAGGCATAGATCACATCAATACCATCATAGCAATAGTTAACTTCATAATCTACAAGAGATCATAATCATAGCCTACGCCAAGTACTAACACGGATGCACACACTGTCACCATTACACCGTGCAGGAGGAATAAAACTACTTTAATAACATCACTAGAGTAGCACATAGATAAATTGTGATACAAAACACATTGCAATCATAAAGAGATATAAATAAGCACTTCACTATGCCATTCATAACAGTGAATAAGTATTCTTTGAAATATAGCCTAAGAGACCCACACGGTGCACACACTGTCACCTTTACACACGTGGGACAAGGAGTCTCCGGAGATCACATAAGTAAAATTCACTTGACTAGCATAACGACATCTAGATTACAAGCATCATCATATGAATCTCAATCATGTAAGGCAGCTCATGAGATTATTGTATTGAAGTACATAGGAGAGAGATGAACCACATAGCTACCGGTACAGCCCCGAGCCTCGATGGAGAACTACTCCCTCCTCATGGGAGACAGCAGCGTTGATGGAGATGGCGGTGGTGTCGATGGAGAAGCCTTCCGAGGGCACTTCCCCGTCCCGGCGGCGTGCCGGAACAGAGACTCATGTCCCCCAGATCTTGGCTTCGCGATGGCGGCGGCTCTGGAAGGTTTCTCGTACCGTGGCTTTTCCGTATCGAGGTTTTAGGTCGAGGGGGCTTAAATAGGCGAAGAGGCGGCGTCAGAAGGTCAACGAGGCGACGACACCATAGGGCGGCGCGGCCAGGGCCTGGGCCGCGCCGGCCTATCATCTGGGGCCCCTGTGGCCCCCCTCTGGCGACTCTCGGGTGTTCTGGATGCTTCCGGGGATTCTAAGATGCTGGGCGTTGATTTCGTCCGATTCCGAGAATATTTCCTTACTAGGATTTCTGAAACCAAAAACAGCAGAAAACAGCAACTGGCCCTTCGGCATCTCGTCAATAGGTTAGTTCCAGAAAATGCATAATAATGACATAAATTGTGCATAAAACATGTAGATATCATCAATAATGTGGCATGGAACATAAGAAATTATCGATACGTCGGAGACGTATCAGCATCCCCAAGCTTAGTTTCTGCTCGTCCCGAGCAGGTAAACGATAAACAAAGATAATTTCTGGAGTGACATGCCATCATAACCTTGATCATACTATTGTAAGCATATGTAATGAATGCAGCGATCAAAGCAATGGTAAATGACATGAGTAAACAAATGAATCATATAGCAAAGACTTTTCATGAATAGTACTTCAAGTCAAGCATCAATAAGTCTTGCATAAGAGTTAACTCATAAAGCAATAATTCATAGTAGAGGTATTGAAGCAACACAAAGGAAGATGAAGTTTCAGCGGTTGCTTTCAACTTGTAACATGTATATCTCATGGATAGTTTGTCAATGCAAAGTAATATAACAAGTGCAATATGCAAGTATGTAGGAATCAATGCACAGTTCACACAAGTGTTTGCTTCTTGAGATGGAGGAAAAATAGGTGAACTGACTCAACATGAAAGTAAAAAAATGGCCCTTTGCAAAGGGAAGCATCGATTGCTATATTTGTGCTAGAGCTTTGGTTTTGAAAACAAGAAACAATTTTGTCAACGGTAGTAATAAAGCATATGTATCATGTAAATTATATCATACAAGTTGCAAGTCTCATGCATAGTATACTAATAGTGCTCGCACCTTGTCCTAATTAGCTCGGATTACCTGGATTATCATCGCAATGCACATGTTTTAACCAAGTGTCACAAAGGGGTACCTCTATGCCGTCTGTACAAAGGTCTAAGGAGAAAGCTCGCATCGGATTTCTCGCTATTGATTATTCTCAACTTAGACATCCATACCGGGACAACATAGACAACAGATAATGGACTCCTCTTTTATGCATAAGCATGTAGCAACAATTAATGTTCTCATATGAGATTGAGGATATTTGTCCAAAACTGAAACTTCCACCATGGATCATGGCTTTAGTTAGCGGCCCAATGTTCTTCTCTAACATTATGCAATGCTCTAACCATTTTGGTGGTAAATCTCCCTTACTTCAGACAAGACGAACATGCATAGCAACTCACATGATATTCAACAAAGAGTAGTTGATGGCGTCCCTAGGAACATGGTTATCGCACAACAAGCAACTTAATAAGAGATAAAGTGCATAAGTACATATTCAATACTACAATAGTTTTTAGGCTACTTGTCCCATGAGCTATATATTGCAAAGGTAGAGGATAGATATTTTAAAGGTAGCACTCAAGCAATTTACTTTGGAATGGCGGAGAAATACCATGTAGTAGGTAGGTATGGTGGACACAAATGGCATAGTGGTTGGCTCAAGGATTTTGGATGCATGAGAAGTATTCCCTCTCGATACAAGGTTTAGGCTAGCAAGGTTATTTGAAACAAACACAAGGATGAACCGGTGCAGCAAAACTCACATAAAAGACATATTTTAAACATTATATGACTCTACACCGTCTTCCTTGTTGTTCAAACTCTTTACTAGAAATTATCTAGACCTTAGAGAGACCAATTATGCAAACCAAATTTTGGCAAGCTCTATGTATTTCTTCATTAATAGGTGCAAAGTATATGATGCAAGAGCTTAAACATGAGCACAACAATTGCCAAGTATCACATTATCCAAGACATTTTTAGAATTACTACATGTATCATTTTCCGTTTCCAACCATATAACAATTAACGAAGCAGTTTCAACCTTCGCCATGAAAATTAAAAGCTAAGAACACATGTGTTCATACGAACCAGCGGAGCGTGTCTCTCTCCCACACAAGCATTTATTCAAACAAAAACAAAAACAAGAAACATACAGACGCTCCAAGTAAAGTACATAAGATGTGACCGAATAAAAATATAGTTTCAAGAGAAGGAACCTGATAATTTGTCGATGAAGAAGGGGATGCCTTGGGCATCCCCAAGCTTAGATGCTTGAGTCTTCTTGAAATATGCAGGGATGAACCATCGGGGCATCCCCAAGCTTAGACTTTTCACTCTTCTTGATCATATTGTATCATCCTCCTCTCTTGACCCTTGAAAACTTCCTTCACACCAAACTCGAAACAAACTCATTAGAGGGTTAGTGCATAATCAAAAATTCACATGTTCAGAGGTGACACAATTATTCTTAACACTTCTGGGCATTTCTCAAAGCTACTGGAAGTCAATGGAACAAAGAAATCCATCCCACATAGCAAAAGAGGCAATGCGAAATAAAAGGCAGAATCTGTCAAAACAGAACAGTCTGTAAAGACGAATTTTATTGAGGCACCAGACTTGCTCAAATGAAAATGCTCAAATTGAATGAAAGTTGCGTACATATCTGAGGATCACTCACGTAAATTGGCATAATTTTCTGAGTTACCTACAGAGAATTTTGCCCAGATTCGTGACAGCAAAGAAATCTGTTTCTGCGCAGTAATCCAAATCTAGTATCAACCTTGCTATCAAAGACTTTACTTGGCACAACAATGCAATAAAATAAGATAAGGAGAGGTTGCTACAGTAGTAACAACTTCCAAGACTCAAATATAAAACAAAGTTACTGTAGCAAAATAAACACATGGGTTATCTCCCAAGAAGTTCTTTCTTTATAGCCATTAAGATGGGCTCAGCAGTTTTAATGATGCACTCGCAAGAAATAGTATTTGAAGCAAAAGAGAGCTTCAAGAGGCAAATTCAAAACACATTTAAGCCTAACATGCTTCCTATGCAAACGAATTTTGTAGATAAACAAATTCATGAATAGCAAAGTGACAAGCATAGGAAGATAAAACAAGTGTAGCTTCAAAAATTTCAGCACATAGAGAGGTGTTTTAGTAACATGAAAATTTCTACAACCATATTTTCCTCTCTCATAATAACTTTCAGTAGCATCATGAGCAAACTCAACAATATAACTATCACATAAAGCATTCTTATCATGAGTCTCATGCATAAAATTATTACTCTCCACATAAGCATAATCAATTTTATTAGTAATAGTGGGAGCAAATTCAACAAAGTAGCTATCATTATTATTCTCATCATCAAATATAGGAGGCATATTGTAATCATAATCAAATTTATCCTCCATAACAGGTGGCACCATAAGACCACTATCATTATAATCATCATAAATAGGAGGCAAAGTATCATCAAAGTAAATTTTCTCCTCAATGCTTGGGGGACTAAAAAGATCATGCTCATCAAAACCAGCTTCCCCAAGCTTAGAATTTTCCATAGCATTAGCAACAATAGTGTTCAAAGCATTCATATTAATAACATTCCCATTAGCATGCATATAAAGTTCCATGGGTTTTTTAATTCTCTCTTCAAACACATCATGTCCTAATTCAAGATAAAGTTCATAAACATCTCTCATATTTTTGTTGTTTTCCATTATGCCTAACTAGTGTAAACAAGAAACAAAAAGATGCAATTGCAGGATCTAAAGGAAATAGCTTCGAGCACACACACAATGGCGCCAGAAAGTATTGTTACCTGGAACCGGAGTATGAGTGCCTTTTACCTTTCCTCCCCGGCAACGGCGCCAGAAAAGTGGCAAGTTGCCGGGGTCCAGTGTGTGAGTGCCGTTTACCATTCCTCCCCGGCAACGGCGCCAGAAAAGTGCTTGATGTCTACGCCCCCCTCCTTTTCCTGTAGACAGTGTTGGGCCTCCAAGAGCAGAGGTTTGTAGAACAGCAGCAAGTTTTCCCTTAAGTGGATCACCCAAGGTTTATCGAACTCAGGGAGGAAGAGGTCAAAGATATCCCTCTCATGCAACCCTGCAACCACAAAGCAAGAAGTCTCTTGTGTCCCCAACACACCTAATAGGTGCACTAGTTCGGCGAAGAGATAGTGAAATACAGGTGGTATGAATAAGTATGAGCAGTAGCAACAACACCAGAAAAGTGCTTTGCCCAGGACAGTAAACAAGCAGTAGTAACGCAGCAGTAGTGACGCAGTAAAACAGTAAACAAGCAGCGATAGCAGTATTTAGGAACAAGGCCTAGGGATCATACTTTCACTAGTGGACACTCTCAACATTGATCACATAACAGAATAGATAAATGCATACTCTACACTCTTGTTGGATGATGAACACCATTGCGTAGGATTACACGAACCCTCAATGCCGGAGTTAACAAGCTCCACAATATTCAATGTTCATATTTAAATAACCTTAGAGTGCAAGATAGATCAACACAGCCAAACCAAGTACTAACGTAGCATGCACACTGTCACCTTCATGCTACGAAAGGAGGCATAGATCACATCAATACCATCATAGCAATAGTTAACTTCATAATCTACAAGAGATCATAATCATAGCCTACGCCAAGTACTAACACGGATGCACACACTGTCACCATTACACCGTGCAGGAGGAATAAAACTACTTTAATAACATCACTAGAGTAGCACATAGATAAATTGTGATACAAAACACATTGCAATCATAAAGAGATATAAATAAGCACTTCACTATGCCATTCATAACAGTGAATAAGTATTCTGTGAAATATAGCCTAAGAGACCCACATGGTGCACACACTTTCACCTTTACACACGTGGGACAAGGAGTCTCCGGAGATCACATAAGTAAAATTCACTTGACTAGCATAACAACATCTAGATTACAAGCATCATCATATAAATCTCAATCATGTAAGGCAGCTCATGAGATTATTGTATTGAAGTACATAGGAGAGAGATGAACCACATAGCTACCGGTACAGCCCCGAGCCTCGATGGAGAACTACTCCCTCCTCATGGGAGACAGCAGCGTTGATGGAGATGGCGGTGGTGTCGATGGAGAAGCCTTTCGGGGGCACTTCCCGGTCCCGGCGGCGTGCCGGAACAGAGACTCCTGTCCCCCAGATCTTGGCTTCGCGATGGCGGCGGCTCTGGAAGGTTTCTCGTACCGTGGCTTTTCCGTATCGAGGTTTTAGGTCGAGGGGGCTTAAATAGGAGAAGAGGCGGCGTCAGAAGGTCAACGAGGCGATGACACCATAGGGCGGCGCGGCCAGGGCCTGGGCCGCGCCGGCCTATCATCTGGGGCCCCTGTGGCCCCCCTCTGGCGACTCTCGGGTGTTCTGGATGCTTCCGGGGATTCTAAGATGCTGGGCGCTGATTTCGTCCGATTCCGAGAATATTTCCTTACTAGGATTTCTGAAACCAAAAACAGCAGAAAACAGCAACTGGCCCTTCGGCATCTCATCAATAGGTTAGTTCCGGAAAATGCATAATAATGACATAAAGTGTGCATAAAACATGTAGATATCATCAATAATGTGGCATGGAACATAAGAAATTATCGATACGTCGGAGACGTATCAATACTTATGTTATTTCATCTATTTTCCATGTTTCATGATTATTGGAGAATCGTGCACCGGAGTCAGGATTCTGCTGGAAAAAGCACCGTCAGAATAAAATATTTCGGAAGATCAACAATTGACGGAAGTTATATGGAAAATCCTATTTTTCCAGAAGACGGAGGTAGCCAAAAGGAGGAGCCGAGGAGGGCCACCATGGCCCCCCCCATAGGCCGGCGCGGGCCCAGGCCTGGCCGCGCCGCCTTATGGGGAGGGGGCCCATAGCCCCCTCTGGCCTCCTCTCCTTCGCGTACTTCTTCGTCCCGAAAACCTAAGCTCCAGAGGATAGTCGCGAAGAGTCACAGCTGCCTCTACGGGGCGAAAAACACCAGAGAGAAAAAGAGCTCTCCGGCAGGCTGAAATCTGCCGGGGAAATTCCCTCCCGGAGGGGGAAATCGACGCCATCGTCACTGCCATCAAGCTGGACATCATTGGGATCATCATCACCATCATCTCCATCATCATCACCGCCATCTCCACCGCTGCACATCGTCACCGCCGTAACAATTAGGGTTGGATCTTGATTGTTTGATAGGGGAAACTCTCCCGGTATTGATTTCTACTTGTTATTGATGCTATTGAGTGAAACCATTGAACCAAGGTTTATGTTCAGATTGTTATTCATCATCATATCACCTCTGGCTCTGATCATGTTCCATATGATGTCTCGTGAGTAGTTCGTTTAGTTCTTGAGGACATGGGTGAAGTCTAAATGTTAGTAGTGAATTATGTTGGGTAATATTCAATGTTATGATATTAAGTTGTGGTGTTATTCTTCTAGTGGTGTCTTGTGAACGTCGACTACATGACACTTCACCTTTATGGGCCTAGGGGAATACATCTTGTACTCGTTTGCCAATTGCGGGGTTGCCGGAGTGACAGAAACCTAAACCCCCGTTGGTATATCGATGCAGGAGGGATAGCAGGATCTCAGAGTTTAAGGCTGTGGTTAGATTTATCTTAATTACTTTCTTGTAGTTGCGGATGCTTGCAAGGGGTATAATCACAAGTACTACCTCCGTTTCAAGGAATAAGGCGCACGCGTATTTCAAGATGAATTTTGACCATACAAATTGAGCAATAAAATCTTGATTATATTATATGTAGTTAGCACCGTTGGATTCGTGCTGAAAAGTACTTTCTATTGATGCTAATTTCTTACAAATAATCTTTATATATCTAAAGTAATTCATGGTCAAACAAAAAACACGTAAAACGAGGACGCCTTATTCCTTGAAACGGAGGTAGTATGTATTAGTCTTAGGAAGGGCGATTGTTGTCTACTCACGCTTCTTTTCCTGTAGACAGTGTTGGGCCTCCAAGAGCAGAGGTTCGTAGAACAGTAGCAAGTTTTCCTTTAAGTGGATCACCCAAGGTTTATCGAACTCAGGGAGGAAGAGGTCAAAGATATCCCTCTCAAGCAACCCTGCAATCACGATACAAGAAGTCTCTTGTGTCCCCAACACACCCAATACACTTGTCAGATGTATAGGTGCACTAGTTCGGCGAAGAGATAGTGAAATACAAGTAATATAGATGGATATGAGTGGTAATAGCAATCTGAATAAAATATGGCAGCAAGCAACATGCAATGGAACAGTAAATAAACGGAGATTCAATGTTCGGAAACAAGGCCTAGGGATCATACTTTCACTAGTGGACACTCTCAACAATGATCACATAATAAAACCACTCTACACTCTCTTGTTGGATGATGAACACCATTAATTGTGTAGGGCTACAGGAGCACCTCAATGCCGGAGTTAACAAGCTCCACAACATTCGATATTCATGTTTAAATAACCTTAGAGTGCATGATAGACCAACGCAATTATACCGAGTACTAACATAGCATGCACACTGTCACCATCAAGCTATGAAAGGAGGAATAGATAACATCAATACCATCATAGTAATAGTTAACTCCATAATCTACAAGAGATCACAATCATAAACTACGCCAAGTACTACATGATGCACACACTGTCACCATTACATCATGGAGGAGGAATAGAGTACTTTAATAACATCACTAGAGTAGCACATAGATTAATAGTGATACAAAGCTCATCATATGAATCTCAATCATGTAAGGCAGCTCATGAGATCATTGTATTGAAGTACATGGGAGAGAGATTAACCACATAGCTACCGGTACAGCCCTTAGCCTCGATGGAGAACTACTCCCTCCTCATGGGAGACAGCAGGGGTGATGAAGATGGCGGTGGTGTCGATGGAGATGCCTTCCGGGGGCACTTCCCCGTCCCGGCGGCGTGCCAGAACAGAGACTCCTATCCCCCAGATCTTGGCTTCGCGATGGCGGCGGCTCTGGAAGGTTTCTCGTACCGTGGCTTATTCCTCTCGATGTTTTAGGTCAGGAGGCTTCTTATAGGCGAAGAGGCGGAGTCGGAGGGGCTACGGAGCCGCCACACAATAGGGGGGCGCGCCCCCCCTTGGGCCGCGCCGCCACCTTGTGTGGTGGGCCTGTGGCTCTCCTCTGGTGCCTCTCCGGTGTTCTGGAAGCTTCGTGGAATTATAAGATGCTGGGCGTTGATTTCGTCCAATTCCGAGAATATTTCCTTACTAGGATTTCTGAAACCAAAAACAGCACAAAACAGGAACTGGCACTTCGGCATCTCGTCAATAGGTTAGTTCCGGAAAACGCATAAAAACGATATAAAGTGTGAACAAAACATGTAGGTATTGTCATAAAACAAGCATGGAACATCAGAAATTATAGATACGTTGGAGACGTATCAGCATCCCCAAGCTTAGTTCCTACTCGTCCTATTGTAAAGCATATGAGATGAATGCAGCGATTCAAAGCATATGAGATGAAAGAATAATTTCTGAAGTGACATGCTACCAACATAATCTTGATCATACTATTGTAAAGCATATGAGATGAATGCAGCGATTCAAAGCAATGGTAAAGACAATGATTAAACAACTGAATCATATAGCAAAGACTTTTCATGAATAGTACTTTCAAGACAAGCATCAATAAGTCTTGCATAAGAGTTAACTCATAAAGCAATAGATTCCAAATAAAGGCATTGAAGCAACACAAAGGAAGATTAAGTTTCAGCGGTTGCTTTCAACTTTTAACATGCATATCTCATGGATAATTGTCAACATAAAGTAATATGATGAATGCAAATATGCAAGTATGTAAGAATGCACAGTTAACACAAGTTTTTGCTTCTAAGATGGAAGGAAGTAGGTAAACTGACTCAACATAAAAGTAGAAGAATGGCCCTTCGAAGAGGGAAGCATTGATTGCTATATTTGTGCTAGAGCTTTTATTTTGAAAACAAGAAACAATTTTGTCAACGGTAGTAATAAAGCATATGTATTATGTATAAGATATCCTACAAGTTGCAAGCCTCATGCATAGATTACCAATAGTGCCCGCACCTTGTCCTAATTAGCTTGGATTTACATGGATTATCATCGCAATACATATGTTTTAACCAAGTATCACAAAGGGGTACCTCTATGCCGCCTGTACAAAGGTCTAAGGAGAAAGCTCGCATTGGATTTCTCACTTTTGATTATTCTCAACTTAGACATCCATACCGGGACAACATAGACAACAGATAATGGACTCCTCTTTAATGCATAAGCATTCAACAAAAAATAATATTCTCATAAGAGATTGAGGATTGTTGTCCAAAACTGAAACTTCCACCATGGATCATGGCTTTAGTTAGCGGCCCAATGTTCTTCTCTAACAATATGCATGCTCAAACCATTCAACTCATGATAAATCACCCTTACTTCAGACAAGACGAACATGCATAGCAACTCACATGATATTCAACAAAGGATAGTTGATGGCGTCCCCAGAAACATGGTTATCGCTCAACAAGCAACTTAATAAGAAATAAGATACATAAGTACATATTCAATACCACAATAGTTTTTAGGCTATTTTTCCCATGAGCTATATATTGCAAAGACAAAGGAATTAAATTTTTAAAGGTAGAAATCAAGCAATTTACTTTGGAATGGCAGAGAAATACCACATAATAGGTAGGTATGGTGGACACAAATGGCATAGTTTTTGGCTCAAGGATTTTGGATGCACGAGAAGTAATCCCTCTCAATACAAGGCTTAGGCTACCAAGGTTGTTTGAAGCAAACACAAGTATGAACCGGTACAGCAAAACTCACATAAGAACATATTTCAAGCATTATAAAACTCTACACCGTCCTCCTTGTTGCTCAAACCCTTACCAGAAAATATCTAGACTTTAGAGAGACCAATCATGCAAACCAAATTTCAACAAGCTCTACAGTATTTCTTCACTAATAGGTGCAAAGTATATGATGCATGAGCTTAAACATGAGCACAACAATTGCCAAGTATCAAATTATTCAAGACATTATACCATTTACCACATGTAGCATTTTCTGTTTCCAACCATATAACAATTAACGAAGCAGTTTCAACCTTCGCCATGAACATTAAAAGCAAAGAACACATGTGTTCATATTAACCAGCGGAGCGTGTCTCTCTCCCACACAAGGATGAACTTATTCAAACAAAACAAAAATAAAAAAAAACATACGCTGCAAGTAAAGTACATAAGATGTGATGGAATAAAAATATAGTTTCAATAGAAGAAACCTGATAAATTGTTGATGAAGAAGGGGATGCCTTGGGCATCCCCAAGCTTAGATTCTTGAGTCTTCTTGAAATATGAAGGGATGAACCACGGGGGCATCCCCAAGCTTAGAGTTTTCACTCTTCTTGATCATATATCATCCTCCTCTCTTGACCCTTGAAAACTTCCTCCACACCAAACTCAAAACAAACTCATTAGAGGGTTAGTGCATAATCAAAAATTCTTATGTTCAGAGATGACACAATCATTCTTAACACTTCTGGACATTTCCCAAAGCTTCTGAAAGTTAATGGAACAAAGAAATCCGTCCAACACAGCAAAAGAAGCAATGCGAAATAAAAGGTAGAATCTGTCAAAACAGAACAGTCCGTAAAGACGAATTTTTTAGAGGCACCAGACTTGCTCAGATGAAAATGCTCAAATTGAATGAAAGTTGCGTACATATCTGAGGATTACTCACGTAAATTGGCAGATTTTTATGAGTTACCTACAGAGAATACTACTCAAATTTGTGACAAACAGAAATCTGTTTCTGCGCAGTAATCCAAATCTAGTATCATCTTTACTATCAAAGACTTTACTTGTCACAACAATGCAATAAAATAAAGATAAGGAGAGGTTGCTATAGTAATAAAAACTTCCAAGACTCAAATATAAAATAAAAGTGTTGTAGTAAAATAAAAACATGGGTTATCTCCCAAGAAGTGCTTTCTTTATAGCCATTAAGATGGGCTCAGCAATTTTAATGATGCACTCGCAAGAAATAAGAGTTGAAGCAAAAGAGAGCATCAAAAAGCAAATTCAAAGAAAATTTAAGCCTAACCCATTATCTATGAAAAGTAATCTTGTAAATAAACAAATTCATGAAACATAATGCAACAAGCATAGAAAGACTAGACAAGCGCAGCTTCAAGATTTTCAGCAAAAAGAGAGGTGTTTTAGTAACATGAAAATTTCTACAACCATATTTTCCTCTCTCATAAAGATTTTCAGTAGCATCATGAGCAAACTCAACAATATATAACTATCAAGTGAAACATTCTTATCATGAGTCTCATGCATAAAAGTATCATTACTCTCCACGTAAGCATAATCATTTTTATTAGTAATAGTGGGAGCAAATTCAACAAAGTAGCTATCATTATTATTCTCATCATCAAATATAGGAGGCATATTGTAATCATAATTAAACTTATCCTCCATAGTAGGCGGCACCAAAAGACCACTATCATTATAATCATCATAAATGGGAGGCAAAGTATCATCAAAGTAAATTTTCTCCTCAATGCTTGGGGGACTAAAAATATCATGCTCATCAAAACCAGCTTCCCCAAGCTTAGAATTTTCCATATCATTAGCAACAATGGTGTTCAAAGCGTTCATACTAATATTATTGCTACTAGCATGCAAATAAGATTCCATAGGTTTTTTTAATTTTCGCATCAAACAATCCATGTCTTAACTCAGGAAATAGATTAAAAAGCTCATAGTTGCTTTCCATTATGCCTAACTAGTGAAATAAAAACAAGAAACAAAAAGATGCAATTGCAGGATCTAAAGGAAATAGCTTCGAGCACTTACACCGGCGCCAGAAAATAACTTAGTTACCTCGGACCGGAGTGTGAGTGCCTTTTACCTTTCCTCCCCGGCAACGGCGCCAGAAAAATAGCTTGCTGTCTACTCACGCTTCTTTTCCTGTAGACAGTGTTGGGCCTCCAAGAGCAGAGGTTTGTAGAACAGCAGCAAGTTTTCCCTTAAGTGGATCACCCAAGGTTTATCGAACTCAGGAGGAAGAGGTCAAAGATATCCCTCTCAAGCAACCCTGCAATCACGATACAAGAAGTCTCTTGTGTCCCCAACACACCCAATACACTTGTCAGATGTATAGGTGCACTAGTTCGGCGAAGAGATAGTGAAATACAAGTAATATGGATGGATATGAGTGGTAGTAGCAATCTGAATAAAATATGGCAGCAAGCAACATGCAGTGCAACAGTAAATAAACGGAGATTCGATGTTCGGAAACAAGGCCTAGGGATCATACTTTCACTAGTGGACACTCTCAACAATGATCACATAATAAAACCACTCTACACTCTCTTGTTGGATGATGAACACCATTAATTGTGTAGGGCTACAAGAGCACCTCAATGCCGGAGTTAACAAGATCCACAACATTCGATATTCATGTTTAAATAACCTTAGAGTGCATGATAGACCAACGCAATTATACCGAGTACTAACATAGCATGCACACTGTCACCATCAAGCTATGAAAGGAGGAATATATCACATCAATACCATCATAGTAATAGTTAACTCCATAATCTACAAGAGATCACAATCATAAACTACGCCAAGTACTACATGATGCACACACTGTCACCATTACATCATGGAGGAGGAATAGAGTACTTTAATAACATCACTAGAGTAGCACATAGATTAATAGTGATACAAAGCTCATCATATGAATCTCAATCATGTAAGGCAGCTCATGAGATCATTGTATTGAAGTACATGGGAGAGAGATTAACCACATAGCTACCGGTACAGCCCTTAGCCTCGATGGAGAACTACTCCCTCCTCATGGGAGACAGCAGCGGTGATGAAGATGGCGGTGGTGTCGATGGAGATGCCTTCCGGGGGCACTTCCCCGTCCCGGCGGCGTGCCGGAACAGAGACTCCTGTCCCCCAGATCTTGGCTTCGAGATGGCGGCGGCTCTGGAAAGTTTCTCGTACCGTGGCTTATTCCTCTCGATGTTTTAGGTCAGGAGGCTTCTTATAGGCGAAGAGGCGGAGTCGGAGGGGCTACGGAGCCGCCACACAATAGGGGGGCGCCCCCTCCCCCCCCCTTGGGCCGCGCCGCCACCTTGTGTGGTGGGCCTGTGGCTCTCCTCTGGTGCCTCTCCGGTGTTCTGGAAGCTTCGTCGAATTATAAGATGCTGGGCGTTGATTTCGTCCGATTCCGAGAATATTTCCTTACTAGGATTTCCGAAACCAAAAACAGCAGAAAACAGGAACTGGCACTTCGGCATCTCGTCAATAGGTTAGTTCCGGAAAACGCATAAAAACGATATAAAGTGAACAAAACATGTAGGTATTGTCATAAAACAAGCATGGAACATCAGAAATTATAGATACGTTGGAGACGTATCAGCGATGCATTAGAATAGGTTCACCCACACGACACTTATCAAAACAATGAAGATTAATCAGCTATATGAAGCGAAAGCACTAGACTAAATTCCCGTGTGTCCTCAAGAATGTTTGGTCATTATAAGTAAACAAACCGGCTTGTCCTTTGTGCTAAAAAGGATTGGGCCACTGGCTGCAATTATTTCTCTCGCATTGTACTTACTCGTACTTTATTCATCTGTTATATCAAAACCCCCTGAATACTTGTCTGTGAGCATTTACAGTGAATCCTTCATCGAAACTGCTTGTCAACACCTTCTGCTCCTCGTTGGGTTCGACACTCTTATTTATCGAAAATACTACGATACACCCCCTATACTTGTGGGTCATCAAGACTATTTTCTGGCGCCGTTGCCGGGGAGTGAAGCACTATTGGTAAGTGGAATTGGTAAGGGAAACTTTTACTGTTTGTGCTGATTTTATTTCTGCCTGCTGCTATAATTCATTATGGAGAGATCTTCTCTTGAATTTTTATTTGGAAAATCTACTACTACTGCAAAGGTAGTGGATGAGGCGCCAGGTGAGAAAGAGGTTCCATACAAAATACCTATGAAAATTATTGAACGTGTTGTGGATAACCGCTATGAAGGGGATGGAACTGTCCATCCTGGAGATCATTTACTGTTCTTACATGAATTATGCGGTTTATTCAAGTGTGCAGGTATTGCTATGGATGAATTTAGGAAGAAACTATTCTCTATATCGCTGTCTGGTAAAGCGGCGCATTGGTATAAATTGCTGAAGAATGGGGATTCTCTTGATTGGAATGATATTGTGCCTCTATTCTATTCTAAATTCTATCCTCCAAGTGAAATTCACAAAGACCGAAACCGCATATATAATTTCTGGCCTCATGATGGAGAGAGTATTGCCCAAGCATGGGGGAGATTGAAGTCTTTAATGCTCAAATGCCCCATTCATGAGCTTCCTGGTAATATTATCATTGATAATTTCTATGCAAGACTTTCTTTTCAAGATAAGACCTTGCTGGATACTTCTTGTTCTGGATCATTTACACGCAACAAAGAAGAGTTTAAGAGGGACCTTCTTTATCGGATTCAGGAGAATACTGAAGGATGGGAGAACGACAAAGGTAGAGAGTCAGGTATAAACTATGATTATAAATGCATTGAAGCTTTTATGGATACTGATAAATTTCGTAATATGAGTGCTACTTATGGTCTTGATTCTCAAGTCGTTGCAAATCTTTATAAAGCTTTTGCCTCTCATTTCGAATTGCCTAGGAAGAATTTTGATAAGTATCATGAACCGTATAAAGATAAAATTGATTCATCTATAAATAAATGTGTTGTAATTGAAACTATTGATCATGTTCTTCCTGAAGCTTATATTGAAAAAACTCCTTTCCCTGCTAAAATGAAGGAGTATTCTGTTATAAGTAGTGCGGTTAATAAAAGTGCAAAGAAACCTATAGAACCTGAAGAGCAAATAAAGGTTGAACCTGCTGTTGCAATAGTTAAAGATCTTGTGACTGAAAATGTGGAAGATGGTCATATTATTTTCTGTGAAGATGCTTCTAATATTGTTTCGCATCCTAATAAGTCTAGGAAAACTAGTGTTCCTATGCTCTCTGTTAGAATTGGTGATCATTGCTATTATGGTTTATGCGATATTGGTGCAAGTATTAGTGCTATTCCTTATGAGCTTTACACGGAGATCATGCATGAAATTGGTTCTTGTGAACTTGAAGATATTGATGTGGTTATTCGGCTAGCTAATAGAGAAACTATCTCTCCAATTGGTATTGTTCGAGATGTGGAAGTTCTATGGGTAAGATTAAATATCCTACTGAATTTTTGGTACTTGGTTCTGCTGCTAGTAAGTCTTGTCCTATCATTTTTGGTAGACCTTTTCTAAATACTTGTGGAGCTGTTATAGATTGCAAGAAAGAGAAAACTGTGACTAAATTTGCTGGTGAACCTTATGAATTTAATTTCTCCAAATTTTCCAAAACTCCTTATAAAGCTGATTTGCCTAACAATGATTTTAGAGTTGAACAGTGTGCATCTATTGCTCTTGCTCCTAATAATCCTTTGCAGCAACATTTGGAGAATAGTGAGAGTGAGGTCTTTAGGGAAGAAAGAAATGAGCTTGATGAAATTTTCCTTCGTCAACCTATTCTTAAGCATGACTTGCCGGTTGAAGATCTAGGTACAACACCACCACCAAAGGAAGATCATGTTTTTGATTTAAAACCATTGCCTGATAATCTTAAATATGCTCATATTGATGATAAGAAAATATATCCTGTTATTATTAGTTCTAAGCTTTCAGAGTTTGAAGAAGAAAGGTTATTGGAAAATTGAAGAAACACCGAGGAGCTATTGGCTACACTCTTGATGACTTGAAGGGAATTTCTCCCTCTATTTGCCAACATGCCATTAATATGGAAGATGATGCAAAGCCTGTTGTTGAACATCAGGGTCGTCTAATTCCTAAAATGAAGGATGTAGTAAGGAATGAGGTATTAAAACTTCTTGAAGCTGGTATTATATATCCTATTACTGATAGTAGATGGGTTAGTCATGTGCATTGTGTTCCTAAGAAAGGAGGAATGACTGTTGTGCCCAATGATAATGATGAGCTCATACCTCAAAGAGTAGTTGTAGGATATAGAATGTGCATTGATTATCGAAAAGTTAATAAAGTTACTAAGAAAGATCATTACCCTTTGCCTTTTATTGATCAAATGTTAGAAAGGTTATCTAAAAATACTCATTTTTTCTTTCTTGATGGTTATTCTGGGTTTTCACAAATTGCTGTTAAAATTAAGGATCAAGAGAAAACCACTTTCACTTGTCCCTATGGAACTTATGCTTATAGACGTATGCCTTTTGGTTTATGTAATGCTCCTGCTACATTTCAAAGATGCATGTCTGCTATTTTTCATGGCTTTTGCGAGAATATTGTAGAGGTATTCATGGATGATTTTTCTGTCTATGGGAATTCTTTTGATAATTGCTTGCGAAACCTTGATAAAGTTTTGCAGAGATGTGAAGAAACTAACCTTGTTCTTAATTGGGAGAAATGCCACTTTATGGTTAATGAAGGAATTGTATTGGGACATAAAATTTCCGAGAGAGGTATTGAAGTTGACAGAGCTAAAGTTGAAGCAATTGAGAAGATGCCCTATCCTAGGGATGTTAAAGGTCTTCGTAGTGTTCTTGGTCATGCTGGGTTTTATAGGAGATTTATTAAAGACTTCTCCAAGATTTCAAAACCACTTACTAATCTTCTTCAAAAAGATGTACCTTTTGTTTTTGATGATGATTGTAAGGAAGCTTTTGAAACTCTAAAGAAAGCATTAACAACTGCTCCTATAGTTGAACCTCCTGATTGGAACTTACCTTTTGAGATTATGTGTGATGCTAGTGATTTTGTTGTAGGCGCTGTTCTTGGACAGCGAGTAGATAAAAAATTGAATGTTATTCATTATGCTGGTAAAACTCTTGATGCTGCTCAAAGAAATTATGCTACAACTGAAAAAGAATTGTTAGCTGTAGTCTTTGCTTGTGACAAGTTTAGATCCTATATTGTTGATTCAAAAGTTACAATCCATACTGATCATGCTGCAATTAGATACCTAATGCAAAAGAAAGATGCTAAGCCAAGGCTTATTAGATGGGTGCTTCTGTTGCAAGAATTTGATTTGCATATTATAGATAGGAAAGGTGTTGATAATCCTGTTGCTAGTAATTTGTCTAGATTGGAAAATATTGCTTATGATCCTGTTCCTGTTAATGATAGTTTTCCAAATGAACAATTGGCTGTAATAAAGGTGAGCTCGCGAGACAGTCCTTGGTATGCTGATTATGCTAACTTTATCGTTTCCAAGTATTTGCCTCCAACCTTTTCAGCCCAGCAAAGGAGGAAATTCTTTTATGACTTAAGGCATTATTTTTGGGATGACCCACACTTATATAAAGAAGGGGTGGATGGTATTCAGCGAAGATGTGTTCCTGAATATGAACAACAAGAGATATTGAGTAAATGTCATGGTAGTGCTTATGGAGGACATCACGCCGGAGATAGAACCGCGCAAAAGGTTCTACAATCAGGTTTCTATTGGCCAACTCTCTTCAAGGATGCAAGAAAGTTTATTTTATCTTGTGATGAATGTCAAAGGGTTGGTAATATCTCCAGACGCAATGAAATGCCTATGAATTATACTCTTGTTATTGAACCATTCGATTGTTGGGGATTTGACTTCATGGGACCTTTCCCTTCTTCAGAAGGTAACACTCATATACTTGTTGTTGTTGATTATGTTACTAAATGGGTGGAAGCCATACCCACAAAAAGTGTTGATGGTGAGACCTCTTTAAGAATGCTTTTAGATATTATTTTTCCTAGATTTGGAGTTCCTAGATATCTCATGACTGATGGAGGTTCTCATTTTATTCATGGTGGTTTTAGAAAAACTCTTGCTAAATATGGTATTAATCATAGAATTGCTTCCGCTTATCATCCTCAAACTAGTGGGCAAGTAGAATTATCAAATAGAGAGATTAAATCTATCTTGCAAAAGACTGTTAATAAATCTAGAAAGAACTGGGCTAGTAAATTGAAAGAAGCACTATGGGCTTATAGAACTGCTTATAAAAATCCCATGGGCATGTCACCTTATAAAATGGTTTATGGAAAATCTTGTCATTTACCTTTAGAACTAGAGCACAAAGCTTACTAGGCTGTAAGAGAACTAAACAAAGATCCTAAACTTGCCGGTAAGAAGAGATTGCTACAATTGAGTTCTTTGGATGAATGGAGAAGTGAAGCTTATGAAAATGCTAAACTCTTTAAAGAGAAAGTTAAGAAATGGCATAATAGAAGAATTATCAAAAGAGAATTTAATGTTGGGGATAAAGTCCTATTGTATCGGTCTCGTCCCAGATTTTTTGCAGGGAAATTACTCTCAAAATGGGAAGGACCATATGTCATTGTGGAGGTGTATCGTTCAGGAGCAATTAAAATTAGCTCTCTGCAAGGCAATGCCACAAAAGTGGTGAATGGACAAAGACTCAAGCATTATATCTCTGGGGATTCTTATAATGAAGATGTTGATGTTATTCGAGTGGTAACTCCGGAAGCTTTCATCAAAGATCAAGTTGACAGTTCTGCAGAGTTCGACTTTGAATAGGTAACAGTACTGGTAATAAAAAGTCCGCGTTTAACTTTCCGCACAATGTTTTTGCTGTTTTTGGAAAATATGAAAAATTACGAGATCGAAACGGAGTGGAGGAGACGCACGAGGGCGTGCCCTCATAGGCCGGCGCAGGCCCCAGCCTGGCCGCGCCGCCCTATGAGGAGATCCCCTCGTTGCCCCACTCCGACTCTGGTTCGACCTGGTACTTTCCTTTTGTCGTAAAAATTTCTTCTATAATCCCCTGGACCCCTGGAGGTCCGTATATCGTTTTCTCGACATGTTTTGTTTCGAGCTGTTTTCTGCCAGGATCTGTCTTTGATTTAGAAACACGATGGTCTCCAACAGCAAGGGCAAGGGGCTTTTGGAGGAAGAAGTGAAGAAGATGTCGTCAAAACAAGAACAACAAGCTGTTGGGAGTAAGCAAATCTTGGTGGGATCTGTTGACACTCGACGTTCTTTTTCTCATAACTTGCAGGGACCCTTACCACCTGCTCCTAGCCTCGACTCTTTCCCTGTTTTGGAAGAAGCTTTACGGGTCTCCGATGAGTTTTGTGATCAATACCGTGCTCTGAGAAGGGAAGTGGAGATACTTCAGGAGGAGAATCACCGACTTCGAAGAATGCTAGAGCGGTTCCTTACTCCCATCGAGGCTGTCCCATCATCAACACCACCGCCAAAGGAGTAATTCATCATCGGTATTGGCATCCCCTTGGTTTGTTCCAAGCTTGGGGGAGTGCCGCGGTATCACATCATCACTATCTTTTACTTTTTACTGTCAAGTAGTGTCATATCATGAGTAGGGAAGTTATCATATAAGATGGGTTGCAGTGTGGAAGTATCTCTCTTTAGTTGGTTATCTATGTATCCCTTGGTGTGATTTATCGTTATGGAATATTAATGAGAAGTTTTATCATTTACATGTTGCACATCTTATTTTAGTTTGCAATCTCTATTATATGATTGATCTTGTTGTTAGTATTGGTATCACTTTGGGAGCATTGAGTAAATCTATTTGGTTTTGGAAAACTTAGCATTGGTCAATAGCAACAACACTTTGAGTTTAAATAGAAAAGGGGAAATACATGTAGATATGTTAGTTTATTATCTTTCTTTCTTGTTAGATCTTAGCTTATTATTCTGGAGATTAAAATTGTTTGTGCTTACAAGGAAGACGCATGATTGTTTCTATCACATGTATATTTGTTTGTTTCCCTCAACTCTTAAGCTTGCTAATCAACCTTGCTAGCCAAAGACCTGTACTGAGAGGGAATACTTCTCGTGCATCCAAACCTTAACCCAAAACTTATGCCATCAGTGTCCACCATAACTACCTACTATGTGGTATTTCCTGCCATTCCAAGTAAATACTTCATGTGCTACCTTTAAAAAATTCAAAATTTATCATCCCTTATTTATGTCAATGTTTTATAGCTCATGAGGAAGTATGTGGTGTTTTATCTTTCAATCTTGTTGGGCAACTTTCACCAATGGACTAGTGGCTTCATCCGCTTATCCAATAATTTTGCAAAAAGAGCTGGCAATGGGGCTCCCAGCCCCGATTAATTAACCTTCATAATTTTACAAATAGACACTCCTCCATGGTATGAGATTGTTGGAAGGCACCCGAGGTTTCGGTTAGCCATGGTTTGAGAAAGCAAAGGTTGGGAGGAGTGTCATCTCTAAATAAAACTAAAATAAATAGACACTCCTTCATGGTATGTGAATGATTGGAAGGCACCCGATGATTCGGTTAGCCATGGCTTGTGATAGCAAAAGGTTGGAAGGAGTGTCACCCAAAAATAAAAGTTTCATGGGAGCCGCTCTTCGAGAGTCTGTTTGTCAAGGGGGTTAGAGTACCCGCTACCATTCGTTGACAACAACAAACACCTCTCAAAATTTTACTTTTATGCTCTCTATATGATTTCAAAACTGAAAAGGCTCTAGCACCTGATTTAATCCCTGCTTCCCTCTGCGAAGGGCCTGTCTTTTACTTTATGTTGAGTCAGTAAACCTATTTCCCTCCATCTTAAGCAAGCAATTGAGTTGTTGTGATCAAACCATTTATATTGTGATCTGCTTAATCATGCCTTTTACTCTTCCTTGTTTAGTACAAGTTTTATCTGAATGAATATAGCTTTGAAAGTTATCAATAATTATGAGGAGATTATTATGATTGAGTATGCAAGTTGTGCCATATAAGCTTTAACATAAGAGCACTGCTCGATAGATAAGTACAATCTGTTAATTGTTCTCTGACCAAGAACGAAGTTTGCCATCGCCAATTATGATTTCTTATGCACCTTTATTTGTGATTACTCTCTACTTGTTTCAAGTTGAATTATATGAGGAAGTTGTTCACTAGAATGTCTTGTGTGAATTAATATGATGCTTCTTGTCCGTATTTGGTTTATCGACTCTTCACTCCATAAACACGTGGTCTTGTTTACTGAGTTCAGTTTCGCTTGGGGACAAGCGAAGTCTAAGCTTGGGGGGAGTTGATACGTCCATTTTGCATCACTATTTTATATCATAATTTACTGTTATTCATTGATACATTTCATATTTAGAGATGATACTTATGTTATTTCATCTATTTTGCATGTTTCATGATTATTAGAGAATCGCGCATCGGAGTCAGGATTCTGCTGGAAAAAGCACCGTCAGAATGCAATATTTCGGAAGATCAACAATTGACGGAAGTTATATGGAAAATCCTATTTTTCCAGAAGACGGAGGTAGCCAAAAGGAGGAGCCGAGGAGGGCCACCATGGGCCCCCCCATAGGCTGGCGCGGGCCCAGGCCTGGCCACGCCGCCTTATGGGGAGGGGGCCCACAGCCCCCTCTGACCTCCTCTCCTTCGCGTACTTCTTCATCCCGAAAACCTAAGCTCCAGAGGATAGTCGCGAAGAGTCACAGCCGCCTCTACGGGGCGGAAATCACCAGAGAGAAAAGAGCTCTCCGGCAGGCTGAAATCTGCCGGGGAAATTCCCTCCCGGAGGGGGAAATCGACGCCATCGTCACCGCCATCGAGCTGGACATCATTGGGATCATCATCACCATCATCTCCATCATCATCACCGCCATCTCCACCGCTGCACATCGTCACCGCCGTAACAATTACGGTTGGATCTTGATTGTTTGATAGGGGAAACTCTCCCGGTATTGATTTCTACTTGTTATTGATGCTATTGAGTGAAACCATTGAACCAAGGTTTATGTTCAGATTGTTATTCATCATCATATCACCTCTGGCTCTGATCATGTTCCATATGATGTCTCGTGAGTAGTTCGTTTAGTTCTTGAGGACATGGGTGAAGTCTAAATATTAGTAGTGAATTATGTTGGGTAATATTCAATGTTATGATATTAAGTTGTGGTGTTATTCTTCTAGTGGTGTCTTGTGAACGTCGACTACATGACACTTCACCTTTATGGGCCTAGGGGAATACATCTTGTACTCGTTTGCCAATTGCGGGGTTGCCGGAGTGACAGAAACCTAAACCCCCGTTGGTATATCGATGCAGGAGGGATAGCAGGATCTCAGAGTTTAAGGCTGTGGTTAGATTTATCTTAATTACTTTCTTGTAGTTGCGGATGCTTGCAAGGGGTATAATCACAAGTATGTATTAGTCCTAGGAAGGGCCATGCATTAGCATAGGTTCACCCACACGACACTTATCAAAACAATGAATATTAATCAGCTATATGAAGCGAAAGCACTAGACTAAATTCCCGTGTGTCCTCAAGAACGTTTGGTCATTATAAGTAAACAAACCGGCTTGTCCTTTGTGCTAAAAAGGATTGGGCCACTGGCTGCAATTATTTCTCTCGCATTTTACTTACTCGTACTTTATTCATCTGTTATATCAAAACCCCCTGAATACTTGTATGTGAGCATTTACAGTGAATCCTTCATCGAAACTGCTTGTCAACACCTTCTGCTCCTCGTTGGGTTCGACACTCTTATTTATCGAAAATACTACGATACACCCCCTATACTTGTGAGTCATCACCTCGCGCTCGAGCCCGGCTGCCAGCTCACCTTCCTCTACGAGGGGGACGGCGAGATGATCGTCAAGGTGTTCGACGACACAGCCTGCCGCGTGCACTACCACACCGGCGAATCCGGCTCGGACACCGATAGTTAGAACTTAGAGTATTGTGAACTCTATCTTCATTGCTACGTGTTGTTTGAATTCTATCTTAAATTGTATGAAACTATGTGCTACGATGTTAGGTATGATGATGTTATGTCTATGATTTGTGTACGAAATTGCTGTTGATATGATGTGTGTATGAAATAGCTGTTGACATGATGGCAGTTTTCTTGGAATATGGTAGGATTTTTCATGGTTTAACACAAGTCAATGTGTGGCGCCCTTCCCACTGGCGCCACACTGCACTGTGTGGCGCCCCTCCCATCGGCCCTTTTTTGAAAGGTCTTGCACGGACAACCCATGGGCACCTTTTATCCACACATTTTAGCGTGTACCGCTTCTTCAAGTCCGAGTGAACAACGAGGTAAGGGCGATGATGCTTAATGGAGAACTCCTTCAACCATATCTTCAATTCCAATAAGGTATCAAATGTGAGCCCTTTAGAGATCATAGCCGTCCTACCATCCACATCTCTCTTGGATAGTGGCCTAGCTCCAAGAAGTAAACTTTTGCCACCATCAACCATGGCTCCATCCGGAAGACTAACATCACGGAACAATGGTACCCGGATATCCCGTCTGGTTACCTTCTTGAAGATCTCGGCTCTTTCGGCTTCCTTAGCCGTCAATCCATCCTCGTCAACCTCCTCTTCGGGTCCATCATCATCCGAGTCCGACGCATAGCATCGGGAATAAGGAATGGAGTGGTCCATCTCCTCTTGCATCCAATATTTATCCAAATCACCAATATTGTTGCCATTCATCTTGAAACCATCATCACCATCGTCATGCTCGTCATACTCATTATCCAACGGAGGTTGTTGGGCAATGGGAGATTGGACAATGGGAGATTGGGTGGCCTCTTCTTGGCTCATGGGTGGAGGACTCCTCTCTCGAACGGGGGAGGAGGGCCGGTTAAGGTCAAGCTCGATACGAGCATCAACCGTCTTGGTTGCAAACAACTCCAAAGCCTTATCTTGTGACCCGGCCATTGTCTCCTTGTAAACGGACCAACGTTGCTCGGAGTTGATACGCATTGTCTTCCAACGGGTGTGCATTCCAAACCCCACATTATGCCTTCCCTCTAGCTCAACACCATCATTTGGCTCATTCCAATTCAACTCAACCCTCACTTGTGCTACCACCTCCGCAAAGCTAGGGCTAAGGTCAAACACCAAGTCAACCTCTTCTGGGTCCGGCTCTATGTTTCCCTTCAAGAAAGCATCCTTGTCCACATGATGAACATGAACAATTCTTTCCATCCCCCTAGCATAATGGGAACAACACATACACACATGTGTTCATTAGTTACCATAATCAACATAATCTACCCATACAAACTAGCACACTACCATTTCTCCTACTTCAACAACCCTAACATCCAAACAAATCCATCTCCACTCTCAAATCAACCAAATCCACATCTAGGGTTTCACATGTACATTCAACCAAATACACAAAATCAATGGATGAAAAGAAGGGGAACGGAGAAGATTACCTCAAGGAACGAGTTGGGAACGATCTCCACGGACAGATCTGATGATTTGGTGGTGGATTTGGTGGGGGGGGGAGAGGGGGGAGAGAGAGAACCGGGCGCCTATTGCTCAGTGAAGAAGAACAGAGGAAGGAGAAAGAAGATGGGTCGGGCTGGGCGGGCTGGCGCGGCCGAACTTAAGTGGATGTGTGGCTCCCTTGCCACGGGCGCCACACTTTCAAAGTGTGGCACCGGCGAGAGCGGCGCCACACATGCTGCCACATCGGATCGGCTCACCAGCTCAGCGTTGACGGGCCACGTCGGATGGGTTTGTGGCGCCGGCAGCAGGGGCGCCACATGGGCATGTGTGGCGCCCATGAGAGGGGCGCCACATAAAAGGGTTAGATGAGTGAAATAGTTTCGCCGGAGGATCAGTCTGTGCTTTTCTTTCACTTTTGGGTTATTTTTGTGCAAATCGCCTGGCCAGAGGGGCTAGAAAATGCTGTGTCACGGTTATGTCAGCTTCCACGTGAACAAACCGTCCTCTACACTGGGCGGAAGCTTCTCATCAACAACGGTTTTCGTGTACCTGTTTCAGCCAACAACGCATATGCA
Source organism: Lolium perenne (assembly GCF_019359855.2). Lineage (NCBI taxonomy): Eukaryota > Viridiplantae > Streptophyta > Magnoliopsida > Poales > Poaceae > Lolium > Lolium perenne. Next base: position 211,477,846 of record NC_067250.2, on the reverse strand, counting down.
CGCAGGGCAGCGGTAGTACCCGTAGGCGTGGTCCACGCCTACAGGTACTGCTGGTGTTGTGCGTCAACAATGCGTACGTACATGGCCATGGCACACCCTGGTTACCTGCGGAATATGTTGGATGTATTATTGAGCCTCATGGGCAAGTATATATAGGCGTACAGGGATCATCTTGGAGTGCAAGACATGACACAAGATCTATCTCTATCCTAGACTACCTAAACCGTGCGTATACTCTAACACTCCCCCGTAGTCGTAGCGGCAGCGTCGTGAACAACATGAACGTCGTGGACGGTCAGACTGGAGATAAACCGAAGTGGACCCTAGAAGGCTGACACTCCCCCGCAGTCGTAGCGGGAGCGTCGTGGACGGAGTTGTGTCGTGGATGCTTGGACTGGAGAGGAGGCTGGTGAGGCGCAAGCGAGGTGGTAGCCTTTTATGCCGATGTCGAGGTAGCCGAGAGCGTGGGTACTGCAACCTTGGTCGAGGGAGCCACGCGAAGGGGGTGCCGTGGTCGATGTCGTGGTCGGGTGCTGGTGTCGAGGTAGCCGCACATGAAGCCGCAAGCGCATAGTGCGCGAGGAGAGTGATGGAGACACATCGAGGTAGTCGTGGAGAGGGTGTCGATGCCGAAGTCGATGCAGTCGGAGCCGTCGAGGACGAAGTGCAACCATAGTTTTGCCAGAACCAGGCGCACGTCGGGACGAAGGCATACTCTGGTTTTGCCAGAACTGAGTACGCATAGAAGAACTCGGCGGTGACGCAGTCGTCGTCGAAGCCGATGAAGACGAGGCGCCAGTTGATGGCGTGTATTTCACACGTTCGTTGGGCAACCCCAAGAGGAAGGTATGATGCGCACAGCAGCAAGTTTTCCCTCAGAAAGAAACCAAGGTTTATCGAACCAGGAGGAGCCAAGAAGCACGTTGAAGGTTGATGGCGGCGGGATGTAGTGCGGCGCAACACCAGAGATTCCGGCGCCAACGTGGAACCTGCACAACACAACCAAAGTACTTTGCCCCAACGAAACAGTGAGGTTGTCAATCTCACCGGCTTGCTGTAACAAAGGATTAACCGTATTGTGTGGAAGATGATTGTTTGCAGAAAACAGTAGAACAGTATTGCAGTAGATTGTATTTCAGTAAAGAGAATTGGACCGGGGTCCACAGTTCACTAGAGGTGTCTCTCCCATAAGACGAACAGCATGTTGGGTGAACAAATTACAGTTGGGCAATTGACAAATAAAGAGGGCATGACCATGCACATACATATCATGATGAGTATAGTGAGATTTAATTGGGCATTACGACAAAGTACATAGACCGTCATCCAACTGCATCTATGCCTAAAAAGTCCACCTTCAGGTTATCATCCGAACCCCCTCCAGTATTAAGTTGCTAACAACAGACAATTGCATTAAGTATTGCGCGTAATGTAACTAGTGACTACATCCTTGAACATAGCACTAATGTTTTATCCCTAGTGGCAACAGCACATCCATAACCTTAGTGGTTCTTGTCACTCCTCCAGATTCACAGAGGCATGAACCCACTATCGAGCATAAATACTCCCTCTTGGAGTTACTAGCATCAACTTGGCCAGAGCATCTACTAATAACGGAGAGCATGCAAGATCATAAACAACACATAAGCATAGCTTTGATAATCAACATAACAAGTATTCTCTATTCATCGGATCCCAACAAACGCAACATATAGAATTACAGATAGATGATCTTGATCATGTTAGGCAGCTCACAAGATCCGACAATGATAGCACAATGGGGAGAAGACAACCATCTAGCTACTGCTATGGACCCATAGTCCAGGGGTAGACTACTCACACATCACACCGGAGGCGACCATGGCGGCGTAGAGTCCTCCGGGAGATGATTCCCCTCTCCGGCAGGGTGCCGGAGGCGATCTCCTGGATCCCCCGAGATGGGATCGGCGGCGGCGGCGTCTCGGGAAGGTTTTCCGTATCGTGGTTCTCGGTACTGGGGTTTTCGTCACGGAGACTTTTTATAGGCGAAAGGGCAGGTCAAGAGGCGGCACGGGGGCCCCACACCACAGGGCCGCGCGGCCAAGGGGGGGGCCGCGCCGCCCTAGGGTGTGGCCCCTCCGTGGCCCCTCTTCGTCTCTCCTTCGGACTTCTGGAAGCTTCGTGAGAAAATAGGCCCCTGGGCTTTGATTTCGTCCAATTCCGAGAATATTTCCTTACTAGGATTTCTGAAACCAAAAACAGCAGAAAATAGCAACTGGCACTTCGGCATCTTGTTAATAGGTTAGTTCCAGAAAATGCACGAATATGACATAAAGTGTGCATAAAACATGTAGATAACATCAATAATGTGGCATGGAACATAAGAAATTATCGATACGTCGGAGACGTATCAGCATCCCCAAGCTTAGTTCTGCTCGTCCCGAGTAGGTAAAACGATAACACAGATAATTTCTGGAGTGACATGCCATCATAATCTTGATCATACTATTTGTAAAGCATATGTAGTGAATGCAGCGATCAAAACAATGTATATGACATGAGTAAACAAGTGAATCATATAGCAATAATTCAAAGTAAAGACATTGAAGCAACACAAAAGAAGATTAAGTTTCAGCGGTTGCTTTCAACTTGTAACATGTATATCTCATGGATATTGTCAACATAGAGTAATATAATAAGTGCAATAAGCAAGTATGTAGGAATCAATGCATAGTTCACACAAGTGTTTGCTTCTTGAGGTGGAGAGAAATAGGTGAACTGACTCAACATTGAAAGTAAAAGAATGGTCCTCCATAGAGGAAAAGCATCGATTGCTATATTTGTGCTAGAGCTTTGATTTTGAAAACATGAAACAATTTTGTCAACGGTAGTAATAAAGCATATGTATCATGTAAATTATATCTTACAAGTTGCAAGCCTCATGCATAGTATACTAATAGTGCCCGCACCTTGTCCTAATTAGCTTGGACTACCGGATCATCACAATGCATTGTTTTTACCAAGTGTCACAAAGGGGTACCTCTATGCCGCCTGTACAAAGGTCTAAGGAGAAAGCTCGCATTGGATTTCTCGCTATTGATTATTCTTCAACTTAGACATCCATACCGGGACAACATAGACAACAGATAATGGACTCCTCTTTTATGCATAAGCATATAACAACAATTAATAATTTTCTCATTTGAGATTTGAGGATTGTTGTCCAAAACTGAAACTTCCACCATGGAACATGGCTTTAGTTAGCGGCCCAATGTTCTTCTCTAACATATGCATGCTTAACCCTATGGTGGTAGATCTCTCTTACTTCAGACAAGACGAACATGCATAGCAACTCACATGATATTCAACAAAGAGTAGTTGATGGCGTCCCCAGTAAACATGGTTATGGCACAACAAGCAACTTAATAAGAGATAAAGTGCATAATTACATATTCAATACCACAATAGTTTAAAGCTATTTGTCCCATGAGCTATATATTGCAAAGGTGAATGATGGAATTTTAAAGGTAGCACTCAAGCAATTTACTTTGGAATGGCGGAAAATACCATGTAGTAGGTAGGTATGGTGGACACAAATGGCATAGTGGTTGGCTCAAGTATTTTGGATGCATGAGAAGTATTCCCTCTCGATACAAGGTTTAGGCTAGCAAGGCTTATTTGAAACAAACACAAGGATGAACCGGTGCAGCAAAACTCACATAAAAGACATATTGAAAACATTATAAGACTCTACACCGTCTTCCTTGTTGTTCAAACTCAATACTAGAAATTATCTAGACCTTAGAGAAACCAAATATGCAAACCAAATTTTAGCATGCTCTATGTATTTCTTCATTAATGGGTGCAAAGCATATGATGCAAGAGCTTAATCATGAGCACAACAATTGCCAAGTATCACATTACCCAAGACATTTATAGCAATTACTACATGTATCATTTTCCAATTCCAACCATATAACAATTTAACGAAGGAGAAACTTCGCCATGAATACTATGAGTAGAAACCAAGGACATACTTGTCCATATGCTACAGCGGAGCGTGTCTCTCTCCCATAAAGTGTGAATGCTAGGATCCATTTTATTCAAACAAAACAAAAACAAAAACAAACCGACGCTCCAAGAAAAAGCACATAAGATGTGATGGAATAAAAATATAGTTTCAGGGGAGGAACCTGATAATGTTGTCGATGAAGAAGGGGATGCCTTGGGCATCCCCAAGCTTAGACGCTTGAGTCTTCTTGATATATGCAGGGGTGAACCACCGGGTGCATCCCCAAGCTTAGAGCTTTCACTCTCCTTGATCATGTTGCATCATACTCCTCTCTTGATCCTTGAAAACTTCCTCCACACCAAACTCGAAACAACTCATTAGAGGGTTAGTGCACATTATAAATTGACATATTCAGAGGTGACACAATCATTCTTAACACTTCTGGACATTGCATAATGCTACTGGACATTAGTGGATCAAAGAAATTCATCCAACATAGCGAAAGAGGCAATGCGAAATAAAAGGCAGAATCTGTCAAAACAGAACAGTTCGTATTGACGAATTTTAAAATGGCACCAGACTTGCTCAAATGAAAATGCTCAAATTGAATGAAAGTTGCGTACATATCTGAGGATCATGCACGTAAATTGGCTTAATTTTCTGAGTTACCTACAGGGAGGTGGACCCAGATTCGTGACAGCAAAGAAATCTGGAACTGTGCAGTAATCCAAATCTAGTACTTACTTTTCTATCAACGGCTTAACTTGGCACAACAAAACACAAAACTAAGATAAGGAGAGGTTGCTACAGTAGTAAACAACTTCCAAGACACAAAATAAAAACAAAGTACTATAGGTAAAAACATGGGTTATCTCCCAAGAAGTTCTTTTCTTTATAGCCATTAAGATGGGCTCAGCAGTTTTAATGATGCACTTGCAAGAAATAGTATTTGAAGCAAAAGAGAGCATCAAGAGGCAAATTCAAAACACATTTAAGTCTAACATGCTTCCTATGCATAGGAATCTTGTAAGTAAACAAGTTCATGAAGCATAATGCAACAAGCATATAAAGATAAAACAAGTGTAGCTTCAAAAATTTCAGCACATAGAGAGGTGTTTTAGTAACATGAAAATTTCTACAACCATATTTTCCTCTCTCATAATAACTTTCAGTAGTGTCATGAGCAAACTCAACAATATAACTATCACATAAAGCATTTTTATCATGAGTCTCATACATAAAATTATTACTCTCCACATAAGCATAATCAATTTTATTAGTTGTAGTGGGAGCAAATTCAACAAAGTGGCTATCATCATATATAGGAGGCATATTGTAATCATAAAATAAAATTTTCTCCTCAATACTTGGGGGACTAAAAAGATCATGCTCATCAGAGCGAGCTTCCCCAAGCTTAGAATTTTCCATAGCATTAGCAACAATGGTGTTCAAAGCATTCATAGTAACAACATTTCCATTAGCATGCATATAAACTTCCATGGGTTTTTTAATTCTCTCTTCAAACACATCATGTCCTAATTCAAGATAAAATTCATAAAGATCTCTCATATTTTTGTTGTTTTCCATTATGCTTAACTAGTGAAATAAAAACATGCATGATATTAAGTAAAGTAAAACAAGTAACTAATTTTTTTGTGTTTTTAATATGGCAAACAAGATAGCAAGTAAAGTAAAACTAGCAACTAATTTTTTTGTATTTTGATTTAGTGCAGCAAACAAAGTAGTAAATAAAACTAAGCAAGACAAAAACAAAGTAAAGAGATTGAGAAGTGGAGACTCCCCTTGCAGCGTGTCTTGATCTCCCCGGCAACGGCGCCAGAAAATATGCTTGATGGCGTGTATTTCACACGTTCGTTGGGCAACCCCAAGAGGAAGGTATGATGCGCACAGCAGCAAGTTTTCCCTCAGAAAGAAACCAAGGTTTATCGAACCAGGAGGAGCCAAGAAGCACGTTGAAGGTTGATGGCGGCGGGATGTAGTGCGGCGCAACACCAGAGATTCCGGCGCCAACGTGGAACCTGCACAACACAACCAAAGTACTTTGCCCCAACGAAACAGTGAGGTTGTCAATCTCACCGGCTTGCTGTAACAAAGGATTAACCGTATTGTGTGGAAGATGATTGTTTGCAGAAAACAGTAGAACAGTATTGCAATAGATTGTATTTCAGTAAAGAGAATTGGACCGGGGTCCACAGTTCACTAGAGGTGTCTCTCCCATAAGACGAACAGCATGTTGGGTGAACAAATTACAGTTGGGCAATTGACAAATAAAGAGGGCATGACCATGCACATACATATCATGATGAGTATAGTGAGATTTAATTGGGCATTACGACAAAGTACATAGACCGTCATCCAACTGCATCTATGCCTAAAAAGTCCACCTTCAGGTTATCATCCGAACCCCCTCCAGTATTAAGTTGATAACAACAGACAATTGCATTAAGTATTGCGCGTAATGTAACTAGTGACTACATCCTTGAACATAGCACTAATGTTTTATCCCTAGTGGCAACAGCACATCCATAACCTTAGTGGTTCTTGTCACTCCTCCAGATTCACAGAGGCATGAACCCACTATCGAGCATAAATACTCCCTCTTGGAGTTACTAGCATCAACTTGGCCAGAGCATCTACTAATAACGGAGAGCATGCAAGATCATAAACAACACATAAGCATAGCTTTGATAATCAACATAACAAGTATTCTCTATTCATCGGATCCCAACAAACGCAACATATAGAATTACAGATAGATGATCTTGATCATGTTAGGCAGCTCACAAGATCCGACAATGATAGCACAATGGGGAGAAGACAACCATCTAGCTACTGCTATGGACCCATAGTCCAGGGGTAGACTACTCACACATCACACCGGAGGCGACCATGGCGGCGTAGAGTCCTCCGGGAGATGATTCCCCTCTCCGGCAGGGTGCCGGAGGCGATCTCCTGGATCCCCCGAGATGGGATCGGCGGCGGCGGCGTCTCTGGAAGGTTTTCCGTATCGTGGTTCTCGATCGGGGTTTTCGTCCACGGAGACTTTTTATAGGCGAAAGGGCAGGTCAAGAGGCGGCACGGGGGCCCCACACCACAGGGCCGCGCGGCCAAGGGGGGGCCGCGCCGCCCTAGGGTGTGGCCCCTCCGTGGCCCCTCTTCGTCTCTCCTTCGGACTTCTGGAAGCTTCGTGAGAAAATAGGCCCCTGGGCTTTGATTTCGTCCAATTCCGAGAATATTTCCTTACTAGGATTTCTGAAACCAAAAACAGCAGAAAACAGCAACTGGCACTTCGGCATCTTGTTAATAGGTTAGTTCCAGAAAATGCACGAATATGACATAAAGTGTGCATAAAACATGTAGATAACATCAATAATGTGGCATGGAACATAAGAAATTATCGATACGTCGGAGACGTATCACCAGTCCGAGCTTGCCAGGCCCGGGGACGCGTCGAGGACGAAGGCACGTACCGGTGTTGCCAGTACCGGGCGTGCGGGGGTATGGAACATTACAAAGTGCGCGCCATGTCAGAGTAGACTAGTAGAGGAGGTCTCGACGACGGTGTCGGAATAGAAGAGCAGGTGGTGAAGTTGGGGTAGAGGCGAGTCTCGACGACGGGTGTCGGAGTGGAGAAGCAGGTGGCGTAGTCGGGGAAGAGGCGAGGACGCTGGCGGCAAAGCTATAGTGTACGAAGACGTAGAGGGCGGCTAACCCAGCGGTGACCTGGGGTGGTCATGCTGGATGCCTAGACGGGCGTTGCGGTGGTCGGCGAGCCCAGCACGACCTGAAGTGGTTGGCGAGCCCAGCAGCGACCTGGGGTGGAGGCGCGGCGGCGGTACACGAAGTAGGCGAGGAAGACCCGGCGGCGTGACAAATACCATGCGCGGACGGAGGCGACCCGCGCCGAAGGGGCGGCGCTGTGGTGGCCTCGAACATCAATGCGCGGGGGACGGCCAAGGTGATCGCGTGCAGCGACGGCACGGCCCGAGGGGCCGGCGTAGCTGCAGGGCGCGAGTCGGGGCAGCGGCGGGAGACCACCAGCGACGTACACGCCTTGGAAGGTGCGTTGGAGGCCGATAGCATGGACCAAAGGTGGCGGCGCTGCGGCTCGAAGGGGCAACGCAACGGCACCCCGATGCTCGATCGGTGGTAGGCGCGTGCTCGGGGACGTGCTTGGCGTAGACGTGCGCGGGGTCGGTTGATCAGACCGACGGCGGCACGATACGCGCCATGGCGTGGACGACACGCAGATGAGTCCGGTACGACCGGCCTGGGCGCCGGTCCAACCGGCCTGGGGCGGTCTGACCAGCGGGGGCGCCGGTCCAACCAGCCTGGAGCCCAGTCTGCCGGCTTGGGCGCCGGGTGACTGGGCGGAAGCCCCTGGATAGCGGCCCGGTAGGCACCGGTTTTGGGCCCAGTTTGGTCCCGTCCGACCCAGTCTGGAAGCCGGTCCGGCCGGTTGTAGCACCGGGTAATCCGGTCAGGTGGCCGGTCTGTCGGTTGTGGCGCCGGCCCGTCCGGTGCTGAGGCCGGTCGGCCGGGTCGTGGCGCCGGCCCGTCCGGTGCTGAGGCCGGTCGTCCGGGTCGTGGCGCCGGCCGCCTGACGGATCTGACCGACAGTGGCACGATACGCGCCATGGCGTGGACGACGCGCAGATCGGAGTCGATGGCGGCGTTGTCGATGTAGTCCCGGTCGATGCCGAGGAAGATGGGCAGGCGATGGAGACCGCGCGAGCAAGAACAGCCTGTTGCGATGCACGTAGGGGCGCCCCGTGTGCGGCGTGTGCGGCTGTGTCGTGCGGTTGATGGCCGGTGCAGGTCGATGCCGTTGTCGGAGTAGAGGCGCAAGAGGACGACGGCGATGGGCGACTCAATTCGATCTATGATCGGTAAACCAAAAAAGGAAAAACGCCGGTCGAGCGACCGGCGACGCAAAAAGAAAACCAATCTACGAATTGGGAAAAAAGACTAGAGGGCAGCAGATCAACAGATCGGCGGACGAGCCCTCATACGGGTTTCGCGGCCCCCGGAGTAGGCCATGGAGATTGACCTCCCCGGGGGCGGCGCGGGCGGAAGCGTGGGCGGCGGCTAGGTCAAGATCAGCACCGCTCTGATACCATGTAGAACGATAGAGAGGGAGGATATTAGAAATATGTTAGATGTATTATTGAGCCTCATGGGCGAGTATATATAGGCGTACAGGGATCATCTTGGAGTGCAAGACAAGACACAAGATCTATCTCTATCCTAGATTACCTAAACCGTACGTATACTCTAACAACCTGGTACGCTCTCATCAAGGCTTGAGCAAGACAGGAACCCAACGACCATGCACCTCGTATGTACGTTTATAGGGGTAAGTGTATGCGCGTGTATATGAGCGTCTGCGTTTGTACTGTGTTTCTAAAAAATAAAAAAAACCCATACACCTAGCAATCAGTGCACGCACGCACGTACGTAGCCACTCGCTTGCCCAAGCGCGTACAGTACATGGAGCCATAGAGGTAAATCACAAAATGATGAAATGTGTGCTTAATATTATTTTTTTAAACGGAGGTAAAAACTTTGCTTCAATCTATTAATTAAAAGAGAGTTTTACAAAATAGCAAAACGGTGTATTACAACCTAGCCTACTCGCGTGGCATCAAAATACTCACACGGCTTGGCGCTCGCGGCAACCCAAGTTTTAAATCTCTCTTGATATTCTCAAAAACCACCGTTCATGGCACATGCTTATTTTGAAAAACCCTAGCATTTCTCTCATTCCGAAGTTCCCAGGAGGTGAGGAGAAAACGGAGGCGATGGTTTTATGGTTGGGAACGGAGGCGCCGGTCATTTGGGCCCACCACTCTTGAAGCGTCATTGTATGCCAAATGTGGAGGTCGATAAAATATAAAACGAGCGACACCTTGAGAAGGCCCCAAAGCCTTTGGGTGCACCGACAATGGACAAAGAGGTGATCAATGGATTCCGCGCTCCTCTTGCAAAGAGGGCAAGTGCCACAATTAGGCCAACCCCTTTTTTGCAAGTGGTCCGCCATCCAAAGCCTATTTTGAAGAGCAAGCCACACGAAAAACTTCACTTCGGGCGGCGCCCAAGACTTCTAAACGGCCCTCTTCTTGTCGGAGGCGGTGGCCGCAAAAAATTGTGCTTTGTACACCGAAACCGCTGTGTATTGGCCATCATCCGTGAGCATCCAAGAAATAGTATCCTCCAAATCCTCATCAAAATAGTAATGTTGAAGCTTGACCCAAATGTCAACAAATTGTTCCATGTGAGTAATTGTGAAATCCCCCGCGATGTGAATCATGGTAATCCAAGCATCATGTGTAGTAGCCTTGTTTACCGTCAATTTCTTTCTCTTGGACTCCACATAGATTAGAGGGGCGATGTCTTTAGGCTTAGAGCCATCGAGCCAAGGTGCTTCCCAAAAATTTGTTCTCATCCCATTGCCCACCACAATTTTTGTATAAGCATAGAAAAGGTCCATCTCTACCTTCGTGCAAGGATTTCCCAAGCCGGACCAATTTTTTGTTGCATCCGTCCATTGAAACCAAGGCCACTGCAATCTAAGAGCTCACGCCAATTTCTCAATGTTGAGCACATCAAGCCCCCCAAACTCTTTGGGGCAGCAAACCGTCTCCCAATTCACTTTACATTGGCCTCCCGTGACCTTGTCGGTAGCCATTGATACGTCTCCAACGTATCGATAATTTCTTATGTTCCATGCCACATTATTGATGATATCTACATGTTTTATGCATACTTTATGTCATATTTATGCATTTTCCGGCACTAACCTATTAACGAGATGCCGATGAGCCAGTTGCTGTTTTCTGCTGTTTTTGGTTTCAGAAATCCTAGTAAGGAAATATTCTCGGAATTGGACGAAATCAACGCCCAGGGGCCTATTTTGCCACGAAGCTTCCAGAAGTCCGAGGGAGAGATGAAGTGGGGCCACGGGGCGCGACACACTAAGGCGGCGCGGCCAAGGGGGGCCCGCGCCACCCTACTATGTGGCCCCCTGTCAGGCCCCCTGACCTATCTCCTCCGCCTACTTAAAGCCTTCGTCGCGAAACCCCCAGTACCGAGAGTCACGATACGGAAAACCTTCCAGAGACGCCGCCGCCGCCAATCCCATCTCGGGGGATTTAGGAGATCTCCTCCGGCACCCTGCCGTAGAGGGGAATCATCTCCCAGAGAACTCTTCGCCGCCATGGTCGCCTCCAGAGTGATGAGTGAGTAGTTCACCCCTGGACTATGGGTCCATAGCAGTAGCTAGATGGTCGTCTTCTCCTAATTGTGCTTCATTGTCGGGTCTTGTGAGCTGCCTAACATGATCAAGATCATCTATCTGTAATGCTACATGTTGTGTTTGTTGGGATCCGATGGATAGAGAATACTATGCTATGTTGATTATCAATCTATTATCTATGTGTTGTTTATGATCTTGCATGCTCTCCGTTATTAGTAGGGGCTCTGACCAAGTTTTTGCTAGTAACTCCAAGAGGGAGTATTTATGCTCGATAGTGGGTTCATGCCTCCATTAAATCTGGGACAGTGATAGAAAGTTCTAAGGTTGTGGATGTGCTGTTGCCACTAGGGATAAAACATCGATGCTATGTCTAAGGATGTAGTTGTTGATTACATTACGCACCATACTTAATGCAATTGTCTGTTGTTTGCAACTTAATACTGGAAGGGGTTCTGATGATAACCTGAAGGTGGACTTTTTAGGCATAGATGCATGCTGATAGCGGTCTATGTACTTTGTCGTAATGCCCAATTAAATCTCACAATACTCATCATATCATGTATGTGCATGGTCATGCCCTCTTTATTTGTCAATTGCCCAACTGTAATTTGTTCACCCAACATGCTTATTCTTATCGGAGAGACGCCTCTAGTGAACTGTGGACCCTGGTCCATTCTTTTAATCGAATACAATCTACTGCAATACTTGTTCTACTGTTTTCTGCAAACAATCATCATCCACACTATACATCTAATCCTTTGTTACAGCAAGCCGGTGAGATTGACAACCTCACTGTCACGTTGGGGCAAAGTAATTTGGTTGTGTTGTGCAGGTTCCACGTTGGCGCCGGAATCCCTGGTGTTGCGCCGCACTACACTTCGCCGCCATCAACCTTCAACGTGCTTCTTGGCTCCTACTGGTTCGATAAACCTTGGTTTCTTACTGAGGGAAAACTTGCCGCTGTACGCATCACACCTTCCTCTTGGGGTTCCCAACGGTCGCGTGTTGTACGCGTATCAAGACTGTTTCCTGGCGCCGTTGCCGGGGAGATCAAGACACGCTGCAAGGGGAGTCTCCACCTCCAATCTCTTTACTTTGTTTTTGTCTTGCTTTACTTTTATTTACTATTTTGTTTGCTGCACTAAATCAAAACACAAAAAAATTAGTTGCTAGTTTTGCTTTATTTGCTATCTTGTTTGTTATATTAAAAACACAAAAAAATTAGTTACTTGCATTTACTTTATCTAGTTTGCTTTATTTACTGTTGCTAAAATGGGTACTCCTGAAAATACTAAGTTGTGTGACTTCACAACCACAAATAATAATGATTTCTTATGCACACCTATTGCTCCACCTGCTACTACAGCGGAATTCTTTGAAATTAAACCTGCTTTACTGAATCTTGTTATGCGAGAGCAATTTTCTGGTGTTAGTTCTGATGATGCTGCTGCCCATCTCAATAATTTTGTTGAATTATGTGAAATGCAAAAGTATAAGGATGTAGATGGTGACATTGTAAAATTAAAATTGTTTCCTTTCTCATTAAGAGGAAGAGCTAAAGATTGGTTGCTATCTTTGCCTAAGAATAGTATTGATTCATGGACTAAATGCAAGGATGCTTTTATTGGTAGATATTATCCTCCTGCTAAAATTATATCTTTGAGAAGTAGCATAATGAATTTTAAACAATTGGATAATGAGCATGTTGCACAAGCTTGGGAAAGAATGAAATCTTTGGTTAAAAATTGCCCAACCCATGGACTGACTACTTGGATGATCATCCAAACCTTTTATGCAGGACTGATTTTTTCTTCGCGGAACCTATTGGATTCAGCTGCTGGAGGTACCTTTATGTCCATCACTCTTGGTGATGCAACAAAGCTTCTTGATAATATGATGATTAATTACTCTGAATGGCACACGGAAAGAGCTCCACAAGGAAAGAAGGTAAATTCTGTCGAAGAAACCTCTTCCTTGAGTGATAAGATTGATGCTATTATGTCTATGCTTGTGAATGGTAGGACTAATGTTGATCCTAATAATGTTCCGTTAGCTTCATTGGTTGCTCAAGAAGAACATGTTGATGTGAACTTCATTAAAAATAACAATTTCAACAACAATGCTTACCGGAACAATTCTAGTAACAACTATAGGCCATATCCTTATAATAATGGCAATGGCTATGGTAATTCTTATGGGAATTCTTACAACAATAATAGGAACACACCCCCTGGACTTGAAGCTATGCTTAAAGAATTTATTAGTACACAAACTGCTTTTAACAAATCTGTTGAAGAAAAGTTTGGGAAAATTGATATACTTGCTTCTAAAGTCGATAGTCTTACTGCTGATGTTGATCTCTTGAAATCGAAAGTTATGCCTAATGAAAATAATAATAATAAAATTGTTACTACAGCAAATGCCATCCAAGTTAGAATTAATGAGAATATAAGATTGATGGCCGAATTGCGTGCTAGGTGGGAAAGAGAAGAAAATGCTAAAGAAGATAAAATAGCTAAAGTTTGGACTATTACCACCACTAGTAATGCTAATGCTTCACATGTTGCTGCACCTCCTACTATTAATGGCAAAAGAATTGGTGTTAGCAATGTTTCCACTTCTAATGCAAAGCGTGAAAAACTGCCTGAAACTACTAAAACTGCTAAAACTGCCTGTGATAAAACTGCTGAAATTTTTTCCAACATTGGGGACAATGACCCCATTTCTTTAGATTATAATGGTTTGGATTTTGATGATTGTTACATCTCTGAAGTTATAAAGTTCCTACAAAAACTTGCTAAGAGTCCTAATGCTAGTGCTATAAATTTGGCTTTCACAAAACATATTACAAATGCTCTCATAAAAGCTAGAGAAGAGAAATTAAATCGTGAAGCTTCTATTCCTAGGAGGTTAGAGGATGGTTGGGAGCCCATCATTAAGATGAAGGTCAATGACTTTGATTGTAATGATTTATGTGATCTTGGTGCAAGTATTTCCGTTATGCCTAAGAAAATTTATAATATGCTTGACTTGCCACCATTGAAAAATTGTTATTTGGATGTTAATCTTGCTGATAGTTCTACAAAGAAACCTTTGGGGAGAGTTGATAATGTTCGCATTACCGTTAACAATAACCTTGTCCCCGTTGATTTTGTTATCTTGGATATTGAATGCAATGCATCTTGTCCCATTATATTGGGAAGACCTTTTCTTCGAACTGTTGATGCTATTATTGATATGAAGGAAGGTAATATTAAATATCAATTTCCTCTCAAGAAAGGTATGGAACACTTCCCTAGAAAGAGAATGAAGTTACCTTTTGATTCTATCATTAGAACAAATTATGATGTTGATGCTTCGTCTCTTGATAATACTTGATACACACTTTCTGCGCCTAGCTGAAAGGCGTTAAAGAAAAACGCTTATGGGAGACAACCCATGATTTTACTACTGCACTTTTATTTTATATTTGAGTCTTGGAATTTGTTACTACTGTAGCAACCTCTCCTTATCTTATTTTTATTGCATTGTTGTGCCAAGTAAAGTCTTTGATAGTAAGGTTCATACTAGATTTGGATTACTGCGCAGAAACAGATTTCTTGCTGTCACGAATCTGGACCTAATTCTCTGTAGGTAACTCAGAAAATTATGCCAATTTACGTGAGTGATCCTCAGATATGTACGCAACTTTCATTCAATTTGAGCATTTTCATTTGAGCAAGTCTGGTGCCTCAATTAAATTCGTCTTTATGGACTGTTCTGTTTTGACAGATTCTGCATTTTATTTCGCATTGCCTGTTTTGCTATGCTTGATGGATTTTTCTATTCCATTAACTTTCAGTAGCTTTGTGCAATGTCCAGAAGTGTTAAGAATGATTATGTAACCTCTGAACATGTGAATTTTGATTGTGCACTAACCCTCTAATGAGTTGTTTTGAGTTTGGTGTGGAGGAAGTTTTCAAGGATCAAGAGAGGAGGATGATACAATATGATCAAGGAGAGTGAAAGCTCTAAGCTTGGAGATGCCCCGGTGGTTCACCCCTGCATATTTTAAGAAGACTCAAGCATCTAAGCTTGGGGATGCCCAAGGCATCCCCTTCTTCATCGACAACATTATCAGGTTCCTCTAGTGAAACTATATTTTTATTCCATCACATCTTATGTACTTTGCTTGGAGCGTCTGTTTGTCTTTGTTTTTGTTTTGTTTGAATAAAATGGATCCTAGCATTCATTGTGTGGGAGAGAGACACGCTCCGCTGTTGCATATGGACAAATATGTCCTTAGGCTTTACTCATAATATTCATGGCGAAGGTTGAATCTTCTTCGTTAAATTGTTATATGGTTGGAAAACGGGAAATGCTACATGTAGTAATTGGTAAAATGTCTTGGATAATGTGATACTTGGCAATTGTTGTGCTCATGTTTAAGCTCTTGCATCATATACTTTGCACCTATTAATGAAGAAATACATAGAGCTTGCTAAAATTTGGTTTGCATAATTGGTCTCTCTAAGGTCTAGATAATTTCTAGTAAGGGTCGAACAACAAGGAAGACGGTATAGAGTCTTATAATGCTTACAATATGTCTTTTATGTGAGTTTTGCTGCACCGCTTCATACTTGTGTTTGTTTCAAATAACCTTGCTTGCCTAAACCTTGTATCGAGAGGGAATACTTCTCATGCATCCAAAATCCTTGAGCCAACCACTATGCCACTTGTGTCCACCATACCTACCTACTACATGGTATTTCTCCGCCATTCCAAAGTAAATTGCTTGAGTTCTACCTTTAAACAATTCAAAATTTATCACCTCTGATTTGTGTCAATGTTTTATAGCTCATGAGGAAGTATGTGCTGTTTATCTTTCAATCTTGTTGGGCAACTTTCACCAATGGACTAGTGGCTTCATCCGCTTATCCAACAATTTTGCAAAAAGAGCTGGCAATGGGATTCCCAGCCCCAAATTAATTAACAAAAATAGACACTCCTCCATGGTATGTGATTGTTGGACGGCACCCGAAGGATTCGGTTAGCCATGGCTTGAGAAAGCAAAGGTGGGGAGGAGTGTCATCATAATAAAACTAAAATAAAAAGGCACTCCTTCATGGTATGAGATTGTTGGCAGGCACCCGAGGATTCGGTTAGCCATGGTTTGTGAAAGAAAGGTTGGAAGGAGTGCACCCAAAAAAAAAAATGGGAGCCGCTCTTTGAAGGTTTGTCTGGCAAGGGGGTTAGAGTGCCCACTACCATTCGTTGACAACAACAAACACCTCTCAAA
Organism: Lolium perenne; assembly: GCF_019359855.2. NCBI lineage: Eukaryota > Viridiplantae > Streptophyta > Magnoliopsida > Poales > Poaceae > Lolium > Lolium perenne. The sequence goes on along the minus strand of NC_067250.2, from coordinate 211,461,301 downwards.
ATTTTACTTTTATGCTCTCTATATGTTTTCAAAACCAAAGCTCTAGCACAAATATAGCAATCAATGCTTCCCTCTGCGAAGGGCCTTTCCTCTACTTTTATGTTGAGTCAGTTCACCTATTTCTCTCCACCTCAAGAAGCAAACACTTGTGTGAACTGTGCATTGATTCCTACATACTTGCATATTGCACTTGTTATACTACTTTATGTTGACAATATCCATGAGATATACATGTTACAAGTTGAAAGCAACCGCTGAAACTTAATCTTCCTTTGTGTTGCTTCAATACCTTTACTTTGAAATTATTGCTTTATGAGTTAACTGTTATGCAAGACTTATTGATGCTTGTCTTGAAAGTACTATTCATGAAAAGTCTTTGCTATATGATTCATTTGTTTACTCATGTCATTTACCATTGTTTTGATCGCTGCATTCATTACATGTGCTTACAATAGTATGATCAAGATTATGATGGCATGTCACTCCAGAAATTATCTTTGTTATCGTTTACCTACTCGGGACGAGCAGGAACTAAGCTTGGGGATGCTGATACGTCTCCAACGTATCGATAATTTCTTATGTTACATGCCACATTATTGATGATATCTACATGTTTTATGCATACTTTATGTCATATTTATGCATTTTCCGGCACTAACCTATTAACGAGATGCCGATGAGCCAGTTGCTGTTTTCTGCTGTTTTTGGTTTTAGAAATCCTAGTAAGGAAATATTCTCGAAATTAGATGAAATCAACGCCCAGGGGCCTATTTTGCCACAAAGCTTCCAGAAGTCCGAGGGAGAGACGAAGTGGGGCCACGGGGCGCCGACACACTAAGGCGGCGTGGCCAAGGGGGGGGCCCGCGCCGCCCTACTGTGTGGCCCCCCTGTCAGGCCCCCTGACCTATCTCCTCCGCCTACTTAAAGCCTTCGTCGCGAAACCCCCAGTACCGAGAGCCACGATACGGAAAACCTTCCAGAGACGCCGCCGCCGCCAATCCCATCTCGGGGGATTCAGGAGATCGCCTCCGGCACCCTGCCGGAGAGGGGAATCATCTCCCGGAGGACTCTTCACCGCCTTGGTCGCCTCCGGAGTGATGAGTGAGTAGTTCACCCCTGGACTATGGGTCCATAGCAGTAGCTAGATGGTCGTCTTCTCCTAATTGTGCTTCTGAAGGAGATATGCCCTAGAGGCAATAATAAAGTGGTTATTATTTATATCTTTATGTTTATATATCATGCTATAATTGTATTAACCGAAACATTAGTACATGTGTGATATATAGACAAACAAAGAAGTCCCTAGTATGCCTCTTAACTAGCTTGTTGATTAATGGATGATTAGTTTCATAATCATGAACATTGGATGTTATTAATAACAAGGTTATGTCATTGTATGAATGATGTAATGGACACACCCAATTAAGCGTAGCATAAGATCTCGTCATTAAGTTATTTGCTATAAGCTTTCGATACATTGTTACCTAATCCTTATGACCATGAGATCATGTAAATCACTTATACCGGAAAGGTACTTTGATTACACCAAACGCCACTGCGTAAATGGGTGGTTATAAAGGTGGGATTAAGTATCCGGACAGTATGAGTTGAGGCATATGGATCAACAGTGGGATTTGTCCATCCCGATGACGGATAGATATACTCTGGGCCCTCTCGGTGGAATGTCGTCTAATGTCTTGCAAGCATATGAATAGGTTCATAAGAGACCACATACCACGGTACGAGTAAAGAGTACTTGTCAGGAGACGAGGTTGAACAAGGTATAGAGTGATACCGAAGATCAAACCTCGGACAAGTAAAATATCGCGTGACAAAGGGAATTGGTATCGTATGTGAATGGTTCATTCGATCACTAAAGTCATCGTTGAATATGTGGGAGCCATTATGGATCTCCAGATCCCGCTATTGGTTATTGGTCGGAGTGAGTACTCAACCATGTCCGCATAGTTCACAAACCGTAGGGTGACACACTTAAAGTTGGATGTTGAAATGGTAGAACTTGAATATGGAATGGAGTTCGAATATTTGTTCGGAGTCCCGGATGAGATCCCGGACATCACGAGGAGTTCCGGAATGGTCCGGAGAATAAGATTCATATATAGGATGTCATTTTATGTGAATTAAAATGATGCGGAAGGTTCTATGGAAGGTTCTAGAAGGTTCTATAAAAGTCCGGAAGAAACCACCAAGGAAGGTGGAGTCCCGGAGGGACTCCACCTCCATGGCCGGCCAACCCTAGTGGGGGAGGAGTCCCAAGTGGACTTCCCCAAAGGGGGCCGGCCACCCCCTCCATGGAAGGTGGAACTCCCACCTCTAGTGGGAGTCCTAGCTTGGGTAGGTTTTCCTATCTTATGGAAGGTTTTGGGTTCGGGTCTTATTCGGAGACTTGTAGTCCAACCCTTGGGGCTTCCACCTATATAATGAGGGACAAGGGGAGGGGGCCGGCCACCTCAAGACCACAACCTGGCCGCACCCCCCAAGTGGCCGGCCACCCCCTCCCAAACCCTAGCCGCCCCCCTCTCCTCCATAGCTCCCGCGTGCTTTAGCGAAGCTCCACCGGAGTTCTCCACCGCCACCGACACCACGCCGTCGTGCTGTCGGATTCAAGAGGAGCTACTACTTCTGCTGCCCGCTGGAACGGGAGGTGGACATCGTCTTCATCAACAACCGAACGTGTGACCGAGTACGGAGGTGCTGCCCGTTCGTGGCGCCGGAGGGATCGTGATCAAGATCTTCTACGCGCTTTTGCAAGCGGCAAGTGAACGTCTACCGCAGCAACAAGAGCCTCCTCTTGTAGGCTTTGGAATCTCTTCAAGGGTGAGACTCGATAAACCCCTCGTTGCTACCGTCTTCTAGATTGCATCTTGGCTTGGATTGCGTGTTCGCGGTAGGAAAATTTTTGTTTTCTATGCAACGTTATCCTACAGTGGTATCAGAGCTGTGTCTATGCATAGATGGTTGCACGAGTAGAACACAATGGTTTTATGGACGTTGATGCTCTTGTTATCTTTAGTTTGAGTACTTTGCATCTTTATGGCATAGTGGGATGAAACGGCTCGGACTAACTTTACATGACCGCGTTCATGAGACTTGTTCCTCGTTCGACATGCAACTTGTATTGCATAAGAGGCTTTGCGGGTGTCTGTCTCTCCTACTATAGTGAAGATTCAATTTACTCTTCTATTGAAAACATTAGTATCAACGTTGTGGTTCATGTTCATAGGTAGATTAGATCTCTCTCGAAAACCCTAAACCACGTAAAATATGCAAACCAAATTAGAGACGTCTAACTTGTTTTTGCAGGGTTTGGTGATGTGATATGGCCATAATGTGATGATGAATATGTATGAGATGATCATTATTGTATTGTGGCAACCGGCAGGAGCCTTATGGTTGTCTTTCAATTTCATGTTGAGTAGTATTTCAAAGTAGTTGTAATAGTTGCTACATGGAGGACAATCATGAAGACGGCGCCATTGACCTTGACGCTACGCCAACGATGATGGAGATCATGCCCGAAGATGATGGAGATCATGTCCGTGCTTTGGAGATGAAGATCAAAGGCGCAAAGACAAAAGGGCCATATCATATCACATATGAACTGCATGTGATGTTAATCCTTTTATGCATCTTATTTTGCTTAGATCTCGACGGTAGCATTATAAGATGATCCCTCACTAAAATCTCAAGATAATAAGGTGTTCATCCTTAGTAGCACCGTTACCAAGTCTTGTCGGTTCGAAGCATCTCGTGATGATCGGGTGTGATAGAATCAACAAGTACATACAACGGGTGCAAGACAGTTTTCCACATGCGGATACTAAGGTGGCCTTGACGAGACTAGCATGTACAGACATGGTCTCAGAACACGTGATACCGAAAGGTAGAGCATGAATCATATGGTTGATATGATGAACACTTTGAGTGTTCGCCATTGAAATCACACCTTGTCTCGTGATGATCGGACTTAGGTGCGGTGGATTTGGTTCGTGTGATCACTAAGACAATGCGAGGGATATTGTTTTGAGTGGGAGTTCACCTAGATTTTTAATTATGTTGAATTAAAATTTGAACTCAATTTGTCATAAACTTAGTCTAAACTTTTGCAAATATATGTTGTAGAGATGGCGTCCCCAATCAATTTTAACCAGTTCCTAGAGAAAGAAAAACTTAAGAGCAACGGTAGCAACTTCACCGACTGGTTCCGTCATGTGAGGATCTTCCTCTCTGGCGGAAATCTGCAATATGTGCTTGATGCACCGCTAGGTGACCCTCCTGCAGAAACTGAAACCGATGAAGTAAAAGCTGTTTACGAGACTCGGAAAATTCGGTACTCTCAAGTTCAGTGTGCCATCCTGTGCAGTCTGGAATCCGATCTTCAAAAACGTTTTGAGCACCACGATCCTCATGAGTTGATGAAATAGCTGAAAGCTATTTTTGAGACTCATGCGGCTGTGGAATGCTATGAAGCATCGAAACAATTCTTCAGCTGCATGATGGAAGAAGGCAGCTCCGTTAGTGAGCACATGCTCGCCATGACCGGGCATGCGAAGAAACTCAGTGATTGGGAATAGTGATTCCTAACAGACTGGGGATTAATCGTGTCCTTCAATCACTGCCACCAAGTTACAAGAACTTTGTGATGAACTACAATATGCAGAACATGAACAAGGAGTTACCTGAACTCTTTGGCATGCTAAAAGCTGCTGAGATTGAGATCAAGAAAGAGCACCAAGTGTTGATGGTCTACAAGACCACCGGTTTCAAGAAATAGGGCAAGTCTAAGGGAAAATTCAAGAAGGGTGGCAAGAAAGCTGCCACGCCTCTGTGAAACCTAAGAACGGCCCTAAGCACGATGCTGAGTGCTATTACCGCAAGGAGAAGGGACAACTGGAAGCGTAATTGCTCCAAGTATCTGGCTGATCTGAAGAGCGGCCTTGTCAAGAAGAAGAAAGAAGGTATATCTGATATACATGTTATAGATGTTTATCTCACTGGTTCTCGTTCTAGTACCTGGGTATTTGATACTGGTTCGGTTGCTCATATTTGTAACTCGAAACAGGAACTAAAGAATAAACGACAACTACTGAAAGATGAAGTGACGATGCGCGTTGGAAACGGATCCAAGGTCAATGTGATCGCTGTCGGCACACTTCCTCTACATCTACCTTCGGGATTAGTTTTAAGCCTAAATAATTGTTATTATGTACCTGCGTTGAGCATGAACATTATATGTGGATCTTGTTTAATGCAAGACGGTTATTCATTCAAGTCTGAGAATAATGGTTGTTCTATTTTTATGAATAATATCTTTTATGGTCGAGCACCACAAAAGAATGGCTTATTTCTGTTAGATCTCGATAGTAGTGATACGCATATACATAACATTGATGCTAACCGAATTAAATTGAATGATAATTCTACTTATATGTGGCACTGTCGTCTTGGTCATATTGGAGTGAAACGCATGAAGAAACTCCATACTGATGGATTACTTGAATCACTTGACTTTGAGTCACTTGATAGATGCGAAGCATGTCTAATGGGTAAAATGACTAAGACTCCATTTTCTGGTATGATGGAGCGAGCTACTGACTTATTGGAAATCATACATACCGATGTGTGCGGACCAATGAGCGTAGCATCGCGCGGTGGTTATCGTTATGTTCTAACCTTCACAGATGATCTGAGTAGATATGGGTATATCTATTTCATGAAACATAAATCCGAAACTTTCGAGAAGTTTAAGGAATTTCAAAGTGAAGTAGAAAATCAACGTAACAAGAAGATTAAATTTTTACGATCTGATCGTGGAGGTGAATATCTGAGTTATGAGTTTGGCATGCATTTAAAGAAATGCGGAATACTTTCACAATTGACACCGCCGGGAACACCACAACGAAACGGTGTGTCCGAACGTCGTAATCGAACTCTCTTAGATATGGTTCGTTCTATGATGTCTCTTACTGATTTGCCGTTATCTTTTTGGAGTTATGCATTAGAGACAGCCGCATTCACTTTAAATAGAGCACCATCAAAATTCGTAGAAACGACACCGTATGAATTATGGTTTAATAAGAAACCTAAGCTGTCGTTCCTTAAAGTTTGGGGTTGCGAAGCCTATGTAAAGAAGTTACAACCGGACAAGCTAGAACCCAAAGCGGAGAAATGCGTCTTCATAGGATACCCTAAGGAAACTATAGGGTACACTTTCTATCACAGATCCGAAGGCAAAATCTTTGTTGCTAAGAACGGAACCTTTCTTGAGAAAGAATTTCTCACTAAAGCAGTGACTGGAAGAAAAGTAGAACTCGATGAGATTGATGAATCTATACTCGTTGATTAGAGTAGCGCAGTACTGGAAGTTGTACCTGTACTGCCTACACCGGCAACAGAGGAAGCTAAATATAATGATCATGAAACTTCGAACGAGGAAACTACTGAACCTCGCAGATCGACAAGGGAACGTGCCACTCCTGATTGGTACGATCCTTGTCTAAATGTCATGATTGTGGATAACAATGATGAGGACCCTGCGACGTATGAAGAAGCGATGATGAGCCCAGATTCCAACAAATGGCAAGAAGCCATGAAATCCGAAATGGGATCCATGTATGATAACAAAGTATGGACTTTGGTAGACTTACCTGATAGCCGAAAGGCTGTCGAAAATAAATGGATCTTCAAGAGAAAAACAGATGCTGATGGTAATATTACTGTCTATAAAGCTCGACTTGTCGCAAAGGGTTTCCGACAAATTCAAGGAGTTGACTACGATGAGACTTTCTCACCTGTAGCGAAGCTAAAATCTGTGAGGATTTTGTTAGCAATAGCTGCATTTTTCGATTATGAGATTTGGCAGATGGATGTCAAAACGGCGTTCCTTAATGGAGACATTGAGGAAGAGTTGTATATGGTACAACCCAAAGGTTTTGTCGATCCTAAAAATGCGGACAAAGTATGCAATCTTCAGTGTTCAATCTATGGACTGAAGCAAGCATCAAGAAGTTGGAACCGACGCTTTGATAAGGTGATCAAAGACTTCGGGTTTATACAGTGTCATGGAGAGGCCTGTATTTACAAGAAAGTGAGTGGGAGCTCTGTAGCATTTCTGATATTATATGTAGATGACATATTATTGATCGGGAATGATATAGAACTATTAAGCAATGTAAAAGGTTATTTGAATAATAGTTTTTCAATGAAAGACCTTGGTGAAGCATCGTATATATTAGGCATCAAGATTTATAGAGATAGATCAAGACGCCTAATAGGGCTATCACAGAGTACATATCTGGACAAGATTCTAAAGAAGTTTAGAATGGACGAAAGTAAGAAAGGGTTCTTACCTATGTTACCAGGCAAGGTCTTGAGTAAGACTCAAGGACCGGCTACGGCAGAAGAAAGAGAAAGGATGAGTAATATCCCCTATGCCTCGGCAGTAGGATCTATCATGTATGCCATGCTATGTACTAGACCGGATATAGCACATGCTGTTAGTTTGACTAGCAGATATCAAAGTGATCCAGGAATGGAACACTGGACAGCGGTCAAGAATATCCTGAAGTACTTGAAAAGAACTAAGGATATGTTTCTTTGTTATGGAGGTGACCAAGAGCTCGTTGTAAGTGGTTACACCGATGCAAGTTGGAACACTGATCCTGATGACTCTAAGTCACAATCTGGGTACGTGTTTATATTGAATGGTGCTGCAGTAAGCTGGGCAAGCTCGAAGCAGTGCACGGTGGCGAAGTCTTCAACAGAATCAGAGTACATAGCGGCTTCAGAGGCTTCATCAGAAGCGGTATGGATGAAGAGGTTAATTGTAGAGCTCGGTGTGGTTCCTAGTGCATTGGACCCATTAATCATTTACTGTGATAACATGGGTGCCATCACCAATGCACAAGAGCCAAGGTCACACAAGAGGCTGAAGCATATCAAGCTGCGTTACCACTCGATTCGCGAGTACATCGAAGATGGAGAAGTAAAGATTTGCAAAGTACACACTGATCTGAATGTAGCAGATCCGTTGACTAAAGCTCTCCCTAGGGCAAAGCATGACCAACACCAGAATGCCATGGGTGTTAGGTATATTACAATGTTATCTAGATTATTGACTCTAGTGCAAGTGGGAGACTGAAGGAGATATGCCCTAGAGGCAATAATAAAGTGGTTATATTTATATCTTTATGTTTATGATAAATGTTTATATATCATGCTATAATTGTATTAACCGAAACATTAGTACATGTGTGATATATAGACAAACAAAGAAGTCCCTAGTATGCCTCTTAACTAGCTTGTTGATTAATGGATGATTAGTTTCATAATAATGAACATTGGATGTTATTAATAACAAGGTTATGTCATTGTATGAATGATGTAATGGACACACCCAATTAAGCGTAGCATAAGATCTCGTCATTAAGTTATTTGCTATAAGCTTTCGATACATTGTTACCTAATCCTTATGACCATGAGATCATGTAAATCACTTATACCGGAAAGGTACTTTGATTACACCAAATGCCACTGCGTAAATGGGTGGTTATAAAGGTGGGATTAAGTATCCGGAAAGTATGAGTTGAGGCATATGGATCAACAGTGGGATTTGTCCATCCCGATGACGGATAGATATACTCTGGGCCCTCTCGGTGGAATGTCGTCTAATATCTTGCAAGCATATGAATAAGTTCATAAGAGACCACATACCACGGTACGAGTAAAGAGTACTTGTCAGGAGACGAGGTTGAACAAGGTATAGAGTGATACCGAAGATCAAACCTCGAACAAGTAAAATATCGCGTGACAAAGGGAATTGGTATCGTATGTGAATGGTTCATTCGATCACTAAAGTCATCGTTGAATATGTGGGAGCCATTATGGATCTCCAGATCCCGCTATTGGTTATTGGTCGGAGTGAGTACTCAACCATGTCCGCATAGTTCACGAACCGTAGGGTGACACACTTAAAGTTGGATGTTGAAATGGTAGAACTTGAATATGGAATGGAGTTCGAATATTTGTTCGGAGTCCCGGATGAGATCCCGGACATCACGAGGAGTTCCGGAATGGTCCGGAGAATAAGATTCATATATAGGATGTCATTTTATATGAATTAAAATGATGCGGAAGGTTCTATGGAAGGTTCTAGAAGGTTCTATAAAAGTCCGGAAGAAACCACCAAGGAAGGTGGAGCCCCGGAGGGACTCCACCTCCATGGCCGGCCAACCCTAGTGGGGGAGGAGTCCCAAGTGGACTTCCCCAAAGGGGGCCGGCCACCCCCTCCATGGAAGGTGGAACTCCCACCTCTAGTGAGAGTCCTAGCTTGGGTAGGTTTTCCTATCTTATGGAAGGTTTTGGGTTCGGGTCTTATTCGGAGACTTGTAGTCCAACCCTTGGGGCTTCCACCTATATAATGAGGGACAAGGGGAGGGGGCCGGCCACCTCAAGACCACAACCTGGCCGCACCCCCCAAGTGGCCGGCCACCCCCTCCCAAACCCTAGCCGCCCCCCTCTCCTCCATAGCTCCCGCGTGCTTTAGCGAAGCTCCGCCGGAGTTCTCCACCGCCACCGACACCACGCCGTCGTGCTGTCGGATTCAAGAGGAGCTACTACTTCCGCTGCCCGCTGGAACGGGAGGTGGACGTCGTCTTCATCAACAACCGAACGTGTGACCGAGTACGGAGGTGCTGCCCGTTCGTGGCGCCGGAGGGATCGTGATCAAGATCTTCTACGCGCTTTTGCAAGCGGCAAGTGAACGTCTACCGCAGCAACAAGAGCCTCCTCTTGTAGGCTTTGGAATCTCTTCAAGGGTGAGACTCAATAAACCCCTCGTTGCTACCGTCTTCTAGATTGCATCTTGGCTTGGATTGCGTGTTCGCGGTAGGAAATTTTTTGTTTTCTATGCAACGTTATCCTACAGCTTCATTGTCGGGTCTTGTGAGCTGCCTAACATGATCAAGATCATCTATCTGTAATGCTACATTGTCGTGGTATCGTCACGGCATATGCCATAGGATGGCTAATGAAGGTGGTTCCTAGGAGATCTCAAGGCGGTATCCGGATGCGGGTATGGGGACGAGCGACACGGCGACGTACCCAGGTTCGAGGCCCTCCAAAGGAGTTAAAACCTCTACTCCTGCTAGAGTGTATATGATGATCACACAATACAAGGTTGCTCCTTGAGCTGTGTCCGGCTGCCCCTGGGAGGCTAAAGAAGACAAGAGTCTCTCTCACAGGGCAGCTCTAAGGGTGGAAGTGAAGTGAGAATGATCGATCCCCTGCACGAGAGGGGGTAGTGCGGCTTATATAGGCACCGGCACTTTACATATAAGACCCTATAGTCTACTGGCCGGCTTGGCCGGCTCCGTCTTCCGCTCCTTCCCGAGGTAATGACGTCAGGAGCCGTTGAGGCCTCATGGCCTGTCCCATCCGGCTGCCAAGGTCAGCGGTATGAAGAGAAGGTGTCCCTGTCGCCATCAGTCACTGTAGCCAGTACGGATCGACGTAGACCATGATGGCCTGTCCGGCGCGTGGCACTATTGCTCCACAGTGCTCCACGCTTTACGGAGGATGAAGTCAGCGTGGACTTTGGGAACCCGGACCACCAACCCGGTTCCTTCTAGTGCAAGACTCGCCAGCCTCGAGTCGGTCTGAGGTACAAACCCCCAGTCGGATATGGCTTATAGAAGCCGGCCCAGCTACAGCATTGGCAGCCGTAGCTAAGCCGACTAGGACCTAGAGCCAGCCGGCTTCCGGACCAGCCGGCCACGGCGCCAGCCGGCTGCTCCTCAGCCGGCCTTTGCCGCGAGCCGGCCAGTGGCCAGCCGGCTGCTCCGCGTCCATTGCCCTACCCGGTGTCTTCCCCCCGATATTAGCCCCCGAAGCTGGCAAGGTCCTGCGTTTAGAAGGACCTAGGCAGGTTTTCCTGGCTTCTTGAATATACTTGACGGCACTTGGAGGGGCCGACTGAGAATTTCCATTCAGCCGGCTGCGCCCTCATCCGGCTCGTCTCGGCCGGCTGCTCCTAGCCGGCCACTATTTACACTTATGCAGCTTTTGCTTTCTCGCAAGTTTTGGTGATGTCTCCGCCTTGCTGGACAAATTTTGGGCCGAGGTGAACTTAATGTCCGGCTCTGGCTTGCGGCGCGCCGGAGTCTCCGCCGCCTCGGGTCCTGCACCCGACTTGACCGGTCTGACGTCTGGGCTCTACCGCCGGTTCGTCTGGTCACATCAATGTCTCCTCCAGATCCGGTGCGGTTGAGGGCGACGTGGTGTGGCAGTTTCCGGTAACTGCAGCGATCGTGGGGGGAGTTATTGCGCAGAAGATCCGGGCGACGTGGCCACGTACGCCACTCGGAGCCCAACCGTCCGCCCCGGGCGGCTATAAATGCTGCACGGGGGGATCGAGGCGGCACTCCCACACTTCATCTTCTTCCTCGCGCCCGCGCCCTGCTCCGCTGCGCTCGAGCTCTTCGTTGTTTTCTTCGCGCCCTCGCTCCTTGCGGTTCCGGCGAAGGTTCTCACTGGCGAGCTCCGGCGAACGCGTCTCCGTCAAGCCGCCGCCGCCACTCCGTCGAGCCGGCGCCACGGGGCCCCGAGTTTCAACCGTGCGCCCTCCGCCGCCGTCGTCGCCGCCGCCGTCGCGAGGTTCCTCCTCTCCGTTCCGTCTCTCGTGGTCCTCTTCTTCTTCTTCGTCGATGGCCTCCGCCAGCGGATCTTGGAGGGGGTCGTGCATGAGGGACGACGACATCGAGCGGCTGGTGCGCCTCCGCCGGATCCCGTCGACGGTGGCCACGAGGGCGCCCGGCGCGGAGGTGGAGCCCAAGCCGGAGCCCGGCGAGCGCGTCGTCTTCGGCGCGCACCTCGACCGCGGGTTGGGCCTGCCGGCGTCCAACTTCTTCCGCCAATTCCTCGACTATTTCGGCTTGCAGCCGCACCACCTGCCCGCTAACGCCTGTGTCCTCCTCAGCTGCTACGTGGCCTTCATGGAGGCGTATGCCGGCTTGTGGCCAGACATAGATTTCTGGAGCCGGCTCTTCTACCTCAAGGCACAGACCACTGACGGCCACCTGCGGACCTGCGGCGCCGCCTCGATCTACACTCGGCCGGGTACGCCCTTCCCCAAGATTCCAACCGTCGACTCGGTGAAGAATTGGCAGATGTCATTCTTCTACGTGCGCAACGAGGGCCAGCTGGTCGACCGGATCAATCTGCCGGAGTTCAACCCGGCTCCTCCAGTCAGTCGGACCAACTGGGGCTACAACGCCCGCACGACGGACCCGGATGCGGAGGTGAGCCAACTCTGGGATTTCCTGGGGGCGGCCATCGAGAACGGGCTGACCGCCGAGGACCTCCTCTGCACCATCGCCGAGCGCCGGGTGCTGCCGCTCCAAATGCACACCCACAAGATTGGGCACATGTCCGGCCGGTTCGACCCGAACCGGACGTCCAAGGCGCTGCTCTCCAAGGCCCAGGTGGCCCGCCGGGTGAATAACATCACCAAGGCGAACATGACGGACGAGTGGAACTACGGGCTGGCGCCCCGCAACAGGGACCTGCCGCCCGAGCTGGTAAGCTTTATGTTCTGGCCGACTTCTGGCTTGCGGCTGCGAGGCCGACTTCCCTTTCTTTCTGCCAACTTCCGGCTTGCTGTTTGCTCATGTCTTCTGTTTTTCTAGCTCTTCGACCGCCAGAACGTCGAGGACGGCGACCTGGCGACAAGGAGGTGGACGCTGGATCACGCCGATCCGGCTGACCAAGCCGGCGACCAGGCCGGCGACGACGACCTGCTGCAGGCGCCTGACCTAGGCGGCCAGGGGGAGCACAATCCGCCCCCTTCACCGGAGCAGCAGGAGGACGAGGAGCCGGCGACGTCCGCCACGGGGCCAATCCCCGCCGTGCCCCTGCGCGCGAGGCCGCCAAGCGCCACGGCGACTTCGGCGCCCAAGGGGAAGAAGCGGGTCGGCGACCCCCGCTCCACCGTCGCCTTGGAGGCGAAGGCGAAAAAGCTCCGCCGGCAGCAGCCGAAGAAGGTTCCGGAGCAGGCCGGGTGAGCTCTCTTTTTCTCTTGTTTGATTCCTTTTCTTTCCTTACTCTTTGTGTTTATCTTTTTCTTATTTGTTCGGCTAGGGCACCCATCAAGTTCGCTCAGGGCGGCGGCTCCCGGCAAGCCCCGCGTGTCGTGTCGCCGCTTCCGCGACAGAGGAGGGAGTCGACGCCACAGCCTCCGTCGCGCGTGCCTACGCCGCCGCCGCCTGCGGGTGCTCCGCCTCCCGTGGGGGCGTCTTCCTTCGCCGTGCCACTGGCCTCAGCGCCTGGTCGCGGCACGCGGCCGAGCCGACGCGCCGGCCGACGCCGGACGATATGTTCCTGCGCCGTGCTCGTCTTCTGGACCCAGCCGCTGGGGCCGGCCGGGGCATGCCGCCTTCGACCGGAGCCGGAACCAGCAGGGCTGCGCCGCCTGCGACCGGAGCCGGAGCCGGGCCAAGCGTGGTGGTGCTGCCGGAGAGTGCGGAGGGGGAGCCTCAGGCACCGGAGATGGTTGCGCCGACTGGGCCAACTGCCTCGCCTGGAGCGCCGCCACCGCCGGAGCCGACAAGGGGGGAGCCGGCCAGGCGGGAGCCGGCAAGGGATGAGCCGGCGCGCATGGAGGACGCCGACTCGCGCGCGCTGGTGAGGACGGAAGCCCCGTCGGCGCCGATGGGGAGCCTGCATGTGGCCAAGGGCACCCGGCTGCTGCACGTGCCGTCCGCCTCTGACTCCAGCCTTGGCTCGGCTGGCACTATGGAGCAAGCGTGGCTCAGCGCTGACTCCTACGAGGTGACCAGCCGGGAGGGGAACCCAGGCCAAGCGTCGGTGAAGATGTTCTTCTCCGGCTTGCAGGCCAACCTCAAGGCCAGGGCTGCCGAGACCGCGGCCAACGTCGCCAAGGTGGAGGAAGCCAGCAAGGTAAGCGCTTCATCTGTTTTTTAGTTTGGTTATTATCCTGGTAGCCCTCCGAGGCATGGGCCGGCTTCTCGAAGCCGGTCCGGGTTTCGTCTAGTTGGCTGATTTTCTTTGTCCTTAGGCTGTGGCGGAGCGGCGCACCAACTTGTACAACCGCGCCGTGACCCACTACCACAAGGCCAAGCTGCACCGAGCTGACTTGGCTCGCGAGCTGGAGGCCGTCAAGGGTAAGATCTTTTTCCTTCCGACCCGATGTCTTCTTTCTTTTTAGTCTTGGTTGGCTGACGCTTCTTTCCGGCTGCCTTGCAGCTGAAGCCGCCAAAGTCCCGCGGCTGGAGGCGGATCTTCGGGCTGCTCGCGCTCAGTGTGCCGAGAGCGAGGAGGCGGGCCGATCTGCCGCCGCCAAGCTCAAGGTGGCTGAGCTGGAGCTAACGCGGCTGCGCCGGCTTGAGGAGAACCACCTCAAGGAGCTTGCCCTCCTCAGGACGGCTGAGAAGGAGAAGGTGGAGGACCTGAGCCGGCGGCTGACCGAGGTGGAGAAGCAACGGCTTGCGCTTCAGGAGGAGGTCACCACCAAGACCACGGAGCTGTCGGCCACCGCCAAGCGCTGGGTGGACGAGATTGGCGCGCTCGACCGTGGCTTGTCGGGTGAGTGCATTTCTTTGTTCCTTTCCCTTTGCCGGCTTTCGGCTGTCGGCTGCCGGCTTTCGTTGGCAGCCGGCGGCAGAAACTCTGATTTTTTCGCTATCTCCATCTTCTGGCTGGGGGCAGGCGGTTCTTGCCGGCTGCCGCCAGGCTTTTCCTTTTATCCTTCGGAATTTCCATCTTCGGACTGGGGGCAGTTGGCTCTTGCCGGCTGCCGCCTGGCCTACTTTAGGACTTCGAAAATTTGCATTTTTCAGCTTATTTCGGCTTTGACGATTTCTGACGTGCTTCTTCTTGCAGCGGCCTTCCCGGAAACGCAGGATGCGGCATTAGCAGCCGTTGGCGTTGCGCGCGAGACTAGGAGGCGGGCGACTGGCGAGGGCAGCTCGGAGTACTTCACCATGGAGGATTATATGGCATCCATGGCTGCCCGCGTCGAGCCCATCACCAAGCTTGGCTGGGAGCTCCGGAAGGCGGCTGAGGAGCTGGTCCCGATGTTGTGGCCCGCGGAGGCGGTGCCGCAAGATATCTCCAACCTCATCTCCTTGATGGAGCGGGCGCCGGATCGCTTCCTCGACTGGAAGGAGTCTGCCACGCGCACTGGAGCCGACATGGCGTTGTCCTT
Organism: Lolium perenne; assembly: GCF_019359855.2. Classification (NCBI taxonomy): domain Eukaryota; kingdom Viridiplantae; phylum Streptophyta; class Magnoliopsida; order Poales; family Poaceae; genus Lolium; species Lolium perenne. Next base: position 211,446,060 of record NC_067250.2, on the reverse strand, counting down.
TGTCCTCTCCTGGTACAACGAGGTGGACCTGGGGCAGCTCGAGTACCGGCGAGCCGGCGTGGAGGACAAGCTCCCGACCGAACACAAGACTGCCCGGCTTGCCCGAGCCAGCGCCATCGCCGACTTCGTCGACAAGGGCCTCTTCATCGCGGACCCGAACCCTCAGTCTGAGGATGAGTACGAGATGGAAGATGAGGAGGCGGAAGACACGCCTGAAGACGACCCGGCAGCCGGCTCCGCTGACGCTCCTCCGGCTGGTCCTCCTCCAGCCGGTGCTTAGTTTACCTGTCTTTGTTGTTGTTGTTTTTGCCAAGACAATTTGTTAAATCCCTGGGATGCCGGGTGCATATGTATGAACATTATCGTCCTTTTATTACGTCACACTTTAATGTGTTCGTTAATCATTTGTGTGCCGGCTCGCTTTCTTTCAACTTGTTCGCTTTTTCCCATCCGCCCCACTCTTTGGCTTTGCTCTTGCCGGTCGCACGTCCGACTTGCGATCCGTCGCCGGATCAAGAGCGGGCCACTGGGTGAGGCCGACAGTATTTCAGTCGAACGAGCCGATTTCGGCAATCCGGCACTTTTATGAAAAGTTGCAAGTCAACTCGCTTTTACTCTTTCCCTTAGTCGTCTTTCGCGTGCTGGCTCCCTAGGCCTTACTCCCGCCAGCCGGACAGCCGGGTTGCGGTCTGTAGCTGGATCGGAAGCCGGCTGTCGGAAACCAGATCACGTTACTGAGTCGGCCGCGTGAGAGGGTTTAAGCCAATTGGCGAAACGAAGTAGAGTAGGCGAAAAACTTGTCGGAAACGGCGCTTTTGGCGCATGCTTTTTCATAGCTTACAAAAGGGATACAAGGGATACATACATTCCTGATCTCAAGTGTAAAATGGGCGGAGCAAGTTGACATTCCAGGGACGCTTAGTCTCCTCGTCAGCCTTGTCCGGCTTGTTTTCTCTAGCCTCTTGGGCATCTATGAGATAGTAGGAATCATTGCCTACTGCCTTGCTCACGATGAAGGGACCCTCCCATGGGGATGACAGTTTATGCTGTCCGGCTGTCCGTTGGATCAGCCGGAGTACTAGGTCTCCTTCTCGGAATGCTAAGGGCTGGACCTTCCGGCTGTGATAGCGTCGGAGGCTTTGCTGGTAGATGGTAGATCTGGACGCAGCCAGCAACCGGGCCTCTTCGACCAGGTCGACTCCATCTTCGCGAGCTTCTTTGGCTTCGGCTTCTGTGTAGAGCTTGATCCTTGGCGCGTCGTGCTCGATATCAGTCGGTAGGATGGCTTCGGCCCCGTATACGAGGAAGAAAGGTGTGAAGCCGACTGAGCGGTTTGTCGTTGTGCGTAGGCTCCACAGCACATTGGGCAGCTCTTCAATCCAGCAGCCGGCTGCTCGCTCGAGCGGCTCCACCAGCCGGGGCCGGATGCCGGCTAGGACCAAGCCGTTAGCCTTCTCCACTTGTCCGTTGGACTCCGGGTGCGCCACGGAGGCTAGGGCCATCCGGATCCCCATTTCCCCGCAATAGCGGGAGAAGATGCCTTGGGAGGAGTTGTTGCCGTTGTCAGTGATGATGCTGTGGGGGTAGCCGAATCTCACGATGATTTCCTTGAGGAATGTAACGGCTGTGGAGCCGTCCAGCTTCTTGATTGGCTTGGCTTCAATCCACTTGGTGAATTTGTCAATCATCACCAAGAGATGAGTCATGCCGCCTCGCGCTGTTCTGAACGGGCCCACCATGTCCAAGCCCCATACGGCAAACGGCCATGTGATGGGGATGGTTTTCAAGGCGGAAGCCGGCTGGTGTCTCTTCTTCGCGAAGCGCTGACAGCCGTTGCACTTCTTCACCAACTCTTCTGCGTCTCTGAGCGCAGTCGGCCAGTAAAAACCGTGCCGGAAAGCTTTGGCCACTATGGCTCTGGATGAGACGTGATGTCCGCACTCTCCTTGATGGATTTCCCGCAGGAGTTCAATCCCTTCAGCCGGCTCGACGCACCGCTGGAACACCCCACTTACGCTGCGTTTGTACAGCTGGTGGTTGATGATTGTATAGGCCTTGGCCCTTCTCTCAATCTGCCTGGCCTGGACTCTATCATCAGGCAGCACACCGTCGGTGAGGTAGGAGAGGAATTCTTGTGCCCATGAAGGTACGCATCTTATCTCGAATACGCTGACCAACAGGGCCTCCTGCGTGGGAGCTTCCGGATTCGACTGCATGGTCCCCGGGTTCAGCTTGCTAGCCGGCGGGTTCGGCTTGCTAGCCCCCGAGTTTGGCGATGAAGCCCCCGGGTTGGACTGAGAAGTCCCCGGGTTCGGCGTGGAAGCCGGCGGGTTTAGCTTGTTAGCCCCCGACTTGGGCGATGAAGCCCCCGGGTTCGGCTGAGCAGCCCCCGGGTCAGCCGGCATGAATATTGAATCCGAGTCCGGTGACGGTATGATGGACGGCTTCTTGAGAACCGCCAAGGCGATGCCCGGCGGAATGGCTTGCCGGGTTGAGCCAATCTTGGACAAGGCGTCAGCCGCCTCGTTGTTTGCTCGTGGCACATGGTGGAATTCGCAGCCGTCGAAGAAGCCGGATAGCTGCTGGACATGGAAGCGGTATGAGGCCATGTTGGTGTCCTTCGCGTCCCAGTCGCCAGATGCTTGTTGTATGACCAAGTCGGAGTCGCCGAAGCAGAGTATGCGACGCACGCCAATCTCCTTGGCCAGCTTCAGCCCATGAATGAGCGCTTCATACTCCGCCACATTGTTTGATGCGGCGAAGTGGATCTGCAGGACGTAGTCCAGCCGGTCTCCATTGGGAGAGGTGATGACGATGCCGGCTCCCAAGCCGTTGCGCATCTTCGAGCCGTCGAAGTGCATCTTCCAATGCGTGGAATCCAGCACAGGCGGTAGGTACTGCATCTCGGCCCAGTCGACGAAGAAGTCCGCGAGGATCTGCGACTTGATGGCTGTGCGCGGCTCGTAGAGGATGGTGTGGGCGGCTAGCTCCAGAGCCCACTTGGCAACCCGGCCCTTGGCGTCCTTGCTGCCAATGATTTCCGCCAAGGGTGCTGTAGCAACCACCTTGATGGGGTGCTCTTGGAAGTAATGCTTGAGCTTCTTGGCCGCCATGTATACGCCGTAGGTGACCTTCTGGTAGTGGGGGTAGTTTTGCTTCGACTGGGAGAGCACTTCGCTGAGGTAGTAGACTGGGCGCTGGACCAGCTGCTCCCTGCCGGCTTCTTTGCGCTCCACCACCAGGACAACGCTAACCACTCGATTGGTGGCTGCGATGTATAACAGCATCGGCTCCATTGAAGCCGGCGTTGCGAGGATTGGCACGGTTGAGAGCACGCGCTTCAAGTCACGGAAGGCTTCATCCGCCTGCGGTGACCAGACGAACTTGTCTGCCTTCTTCATCAATTGGTATAGGGGCAGTGCCTTCTCCCCCAGCCGGCTGACGAAGCGACTCAAGGAGGCCAGGCAGCCAGCGAACTTCTGGACGTCCTTGAGGCACTGCGGCAGTTCCATCTTCTCCAGGGCACTGATCTTCTCCGGGTTGGCTTCGATCCCTCGCTGAGAAATGAGGTAGCCAAGGAGCTGGCCAGACGGCACGCCGAATGTGCACTTGGCCGGGTTGAGCTTCATCCGGAATCTTCTCAGATTGGTGAAGGTTTCTCTCAGGTCATCAAGGAGGGTAGTCGTCTCCTTGGTCTTTACAACGACATCATCCACATATGCGTGAACGTTTCTGCCGATTTGATCCTGCAAGCATTTTTGCATGCACCTTTGGTAGGTGGCGCCTGCATTTTTCAAGCCGAACGGCATAGTCGTGTAGCAATAAGCCCCGTACGGGGTAATGAACGAAGTCTTTATTTGATCATCCGGATTCAAAGGAATCTGGTGGTAGCCTGAATAGGCATCTAGGAAAGACAACAGTTCACAGCCGGCAGTCGAGTCTATGACTTGATCTATGCGCGGCAGGGGGAAGGGGTCCTTTGGGCACGCCTTGTTCAGGCTGGTGTAGTCGATACACATGCGCCAGGAGCCGTTCTTCTTCAGAACCAGGACCGGGTTCGCTAACCAGTCCGGGTGCAGCACTTCCATGATGAAGCCGGCTGCCAGCAGCCGGGCGATTTCTTCACCGATGGCCTTCCTTCTTTCTTCGGCGAAGCGCCTGAGAGGCTGCTTCACCGGCTTGGCTTCAGGCCGGACGTGGAGGTGGTGCTCAGCCAACTCCCTCGGCACACCCGGCATGTCTCTTGGAGTCCATGCGAAGATGTCCCGATTCTCACGGAGGAAGCTGGTGAGCTCGCTTTCCTATTTCTTGCTCAAGCCGGCACCGATGGTGACGTACTTGTCCGGCTGCGCCGGGTCTAGCAGGATCTTCTTGGTGTTGTCGGCCGGCTGGAAGTGAGTCATCCCAGCCGGGTTGCCTGCAGCCGGCATGTCTGTCTGCGCGGCCTTGGCGAGGGCGACGGCGTCGTGGATGAGCTGCTTCTCGGTGGCGATGACCAGCGTCTGGGCCATCTTGGAGCTCTGCGTGGCGCAGTCCATGGAGCGACGATAGTCGCCGGCTATGGTGATGACCCCCTTGGGGCCAGGCAGCTTCATCTTCAGGTACCCATAGTGGGGCACCGCCATGAACTTGGTCAGGGCCGGCCTGCCCAGGAGCGCGTGGTAGGGACTCACGAGGTCCACCACCTCGAACTCGATCTTCTCGGTGCGGAAGTGATCCGGCTTCCCGAACATCACCTCCAGCGTGATCCGGCCAATCGGCTGGCAGCAATGGCCCGGCACGATGCCATGGAAGACGGTGGGGGTGGGACGCAGCTCGGCTTCCTGGATGCCTAGCTTGCGGGCGGTGTCGCGGTAGAGGATGTTGATGCTGCTGCCGCCGTCGATGAGGACGCGCGAAAAATGCACGCTGCGCCGGGCCGTGCCAATGGTGGGGTCAAGGACCATGGCGTAGCTGCCCGGCTTCGGCAGGACAGCCGGTGTGTCGCGGCGATCAAAGGTGATGGTCTGCTCTGACCAGTTTAGGTACTGGGGGACCGGCGGTATGACCGCGTTGACCTCGAGGGAACGGCTCTGCTGGCTCGTCTTGTCCTCGGGCTCGGAGGTGAAGATGATGTAGGTAGCATCTTCGGCCAGATATCGGCCATGGTGCACTTGGTTAGCCTCGTGGTGCTCGAGGTTGGCGTTCTCCGCGCCGGCTGCGCCACCCGGCCCGCCGGCTGGAGGGGGCGGGGGTGGAGGCGGGAGAGGTTCACCGCTTGTTAGCCACTTCATGAAGTGGCAGTCGCGGGTGGTGTGGTTGGAGGGGTTCTTGCCGCTGTGGTACTTGCACGGCGAGTCGAGCATCTGCTCGAAGGTGTACTTCGGCTTCCACTGCCGATCTTGCTTCTGGCGGCGGCTTCCGCCTGCCGCGTTGTCTGCCACGGCGGCTACGTGGGCGGAGCCGTACCGGCGGTCTGGCTGGTCGCTGTGACGCTTGCCGCGGTAGTTGTCCCGCCGGCTGCCATGAGAGGCGCCATCTGCCGGCTTGTGCTCAGCCGACTTGTGGTGGTCCCGCCTGGAGGGAGCCGGCGCTGGGTCAGCCATCGCCTTGCCGGCTTCTTCAGCCAGCGCGTACTTGTCGGCAATGGCCATGAGGGCGGCCATGGACTTGGGCTCGCTGCGGCGCAGCTTGTGCCACAGCATGGTGTTGGGCCGGCAGCCACCCATGAAGAATCTGATGGCCTGGATCTCGTGCACACCCTCGCAGGAGTTGCGCATCTCGCACCAGCGCGTCAGGTACGCGCGATCCGTCTCGTCCGGGCCCTGCTTGCACATCTCGAGCTGTTGGGGGCGACCCGGCCGGCGATAGGTGCCGGTGAAGTTGCTGATGAAGGCCTCCTCGAAATCAAGCCAGCCGTTGATGCTGCCGGCTGGCAAGTTGTTGAGCCAGGTGCGAGCGGAGCCGACCAGCATCAGGGGGGAGTAGCGCACCGCCCAGCGCTTGTTGCCTCTGGAGATGCCGACTGCGGTGGAGTAGTCCTGCAGCCAGTCCTCTGGCTTGGCGGTGTCGTCGTACTTGGGCGTGCCGCGGGGGAGCTGGAAGCCGTCGAGCATGGGCTCGTTGGCGATGCGGGGCCCGAAGCACTTGGGGCAAGCCGGCGCTTCCTCTTCCGCGATGCGGGATTCGACCAGCCGATCGAGGCGGTCTCTGGCGTCGACGGGCTCGATGCGGGGGCCCAGCCGAGAACGTGCCGGCTGCCGGGTGCCGGTTCGCTCTGGAGCCGGCCTGTGTTGGCGCCTTGGCGCCGCCAGCTCGGAGTCATGCTCCTCGTTCCGGTTTGGTGGCGGGCGGCTGCGGCCGCTGTGGCCGCCGTCCAGCCGGCTTGTCCGGCTTGAACCTGCGCGGGTGTCGCGGGAGTCTCTGTGCCGGCTTGGTGCGGGCGAGGCGGACTCGGCCGTGTCTCTGTGGGGGTCCTTGCTGGTGCCTGCAGCAGCGCGGATGGGAGGAGCTTTCGAAGCACCATACCTGGGGTCCTTGGTCTGCTCAGCTGCAGCCCGGCACAGGTCAGCTACGCGCTGCGTCTGGCGGCGCAGCTCTTCTCCTTCGAGGAGGGCTAGCTCCTTCGAAGCCGCTTCGGCTGCGAGGATGTTCTTGTCGGGGGTGTTGTAGACGGGCAGCTCCGCGGACCGAGCCGGCGCTTCCGCGCCGTCCCGGTCGATCTCAGCGCCTAAGGCGCCTCCGCGCTTGCGGATCATGCCGGCTCGGCTGGGGTTGTTGCCGCCTGGCGTGAAGCCATGGGCGTGCTCGAACTCGCGCTGGGTGATGGCCAGCTGGCGCTTGGCCGCAGCCAGCTCTTCGGCCTGCTGGAGGAGGAGATGGCGATGTGCCTCCAGGTCCACCTCGACGGTGGCGGCGTCGCCGCCTGCGGTGAGCGGGGAGCTCAACTTCGTCCGGACTTCGTCCAGCCGGGATGGAGGTGGAGGTGCCTTTGGGCCCGAGCCGGAGGCGTTGGGGTCGACGTTGCGCTCCAGGTTGGGGCCGCGGGTGCGCGGGTTCTTGGTGGGGAGCTCTTCGCCAGCCATCATGACTTGCACGACGGCGGGGCTGGCGGGAGCGCTACTGCCGGCTCGCGGAGGAGGGCTTGCGCAGCGCAGCACCTGTCGCGGGTAGCGCGGCGGTGCGACGGTGGCGACGTAGACGTCGTGGCCGCCGAAGGAGATGACGCTGCTGCCGGCTGGGAAGGGCCGGTCGGCGAAGCAGCCAGCGTTGTCGCTGACGCAGTCGAGGGAGCCGAATCTCCAGATCAAGCCTGAAGCGACTCGCTCGCCGGTGGTGATGGTGAGGCCCGTCCGGATGAAGACACCGGCCGAGGATGCTGAAGGCCCCACGGTGGGCGCCAAATGTCGTGGTATCGTCACGGCATATGCCATAGGATGGCTAATGAAGGTGGTTCCTAGGAGATCTCAAGGCGGTATCCGGATGCGGGTATGGGGACGAGCGACACGGCGACGTACCCAGGTTCGAGGCCCTCCAAAGGAGGTAAAACCTCTACTCCTGCTAGAGTGTATATGATGATCACACAATACAAGGTTGCTCCTTGAGCTGTGTCCGGCTGCCCCTGGGAGGCTAAAGAAGACAAGAGTCTCTCTCACAGGGCAGCTCTAAGGGTGGAAGTGAAGTGAGAATGATCGATCCCCTGCACGAGAGGGGGTAGTGCGGCTTATATAGGCACCGGCACTTTACATATAAGACCCTATAGTCTACTGGCCGGCTTGGCCGGCTCCGTCTTCCGCTCCTTCCCGAGGTAATGACGTCAGGAGCCGTTGAGGCCTCATGGCCTGTCCCATCCGGCTGCCAAGGTCAGCGGTATGGAGAGAAGGTGTCCCTGTCGCCATCAGCCACTGTAGCCAGTACGGATCGACGTAGACCATGATGACCTGTCCGGCGCGTGGCACTATTGCTCCACAGTGCTCCGCGCTTTACGGAGGATGAAGTCAGCGTGGACTTTGGGAACCCGGACCACCAACCCGGTTCCTTCTAGTGCAAGACTCGCCAGCCTCGAGTCGGTCTGAGGTACAAACCCCCAGTCGGATATGGCTTGTAGAAGCCGGCCCAGCTACAGCATTGGCGGCCGTAGCTAAGCCGACTAGGACCTAGAGCCAGCCGACTTCCGGACCAGCCGGCCACGGCGCCAGCCGGCTGCTCCTCAGCCGGCCTTTGCCGCGAGCCGGCCAGTGGCCAGCCGGCTGCTCCGCATCCATTGCCCTACCCGGGGTCTTCCCCCCGACATACATGTTGTGTTTGTTGGGATCCGATGGATAGAGAATACTATGCTATGTTGATTATCAATCTATTATCTATGTGTTGTTTATGATCTTGCATGCTCTCCGTTATTAGTAGGGGCTCTGGCCAAGTTTTTGCTAGTAACTCCAAGAGGGAGTATTTATGCTCGATAGTGGGTTCATGCCTCCATTAAATCTGGGATAGTGACAGAAAGTTCTAAGGTTGTGGATGTGCTGTTGCCACTAGGGATAAAACATTGATGCTATGTCTAAGGATGTAGTTGTTGATTACATTACGCATCATACTTAATGCAATTGTCTGTTGTTTGCAACTTAATATTGGAAGGGGTTCGGATGATAACCTGAAGGTGGACTTTTTAGGCATAGATGCATGCTGGATAGCGGTCTATGTACTTTGTTGTAATGCCCAATTAAATCTCACAATACTCATCATATCATGTATGTGCATGGTCATGCCCTCTTTATTTGTCAATTGCCCAACTGTAATTTGTTCACCCAACATGCTTATTCTTATCGAGAGACGCCTCTAGTGAACTGTGGACCCCGGTCCATTCTTTTAATCGAATACAATCTACTGCAATACTTGTTCTACTGTTTTCTGCAAACAATCATCATCCACACTATACATCTAATCCTTTGTTACAGCAAGCCGGTGAGATTGACAACCTCACTGTCACGTTGGGGCAAAGTAATTTGGTTGTGTTGTGCAGGTTCCACGTTGGCGCCGGAATCCCTGGTGTTGCGCCGCACTACACTTCGCCGCCATCAACCTTCAACGTGCTTTTTGGCTCCTACTGGTTCGATAAACCTTGGTTTCTTACTGAGGGAAAACTTACCACTGTACGCATCACACCTTCCTCTTGGGGTTCCCAACGGTCGCGTGCTGTACGCGTATCAGCCATCCATAGAAAGGCCCTCTCAGTCTTCTTGATGTTGTCAATGACGGGCGATAGGATAACAAGAGGAGTAATGTGGTAGATCACTTGTGAGGCGAGGATGGATTTGACAGGTGTGGTAGCCGGCCATGTTGATGAACTTCCCATCCCAATTTGGTATCTTCCCGGCTATCTTGTCGATAAGTGTTGGAAATCCACGGTTTTTAATTGCCAAACCGAGAGAGGAAGCCCAAGGTATCTCATAGGGAATTTTCTCTACGAACCGGAAGACCCTCAAGAATGTCGTCCAATAAGACATCACCAAAACGAATAGGGACGATGGAGCTCTTTTGGAAGTTGGTGCAAAGGCAGGTGATGTCCCCAAAATCATGAAGGATGCTAACAAGGTTGAGGATATCTTCTTTTAAGGGAGCAAGGAAAATTGTCGCGTCATCGACGTAGAGGGAAGTGCGCAAAAGGGGTCCTCAGCCCCTAAATTTATGGACGAGACCATGGGAAGTGGCAAGGTCAAGCACCTGATGTAAAGGGTCTATATATGCCAATGTTGAAGAGCAACGACGAAAGGGGATCACCTTGACAGAGGCCGCGGCCTTGGGTGATGGGTGGGCCGGCCACACCATTAAGGAGGACACGAGAGGTGGATGTCACGAGTAGGGAGGTTATCCAATTACAGAAGGCACTCGAGAATCCCCTCCGCTCTAGGAGATCAATCAAACAATCTCATATTATGGATTCAAAAGCTTTACGGATGTCTAGCTTGAAAACGAGGCTCAGGGTCTTGGATACTTCTCTCTTGATGAAGCTACTTTGGGCATGTGAGATGAGATCGTTCATGGACGGTCCAAGACGAAGGGAAAGAAATTTGGTAATAATTTTTGCAATGGAGTGGATTAGACTAATAGGTCTAAATTTGGAGATTTCCTCGGCCCCATCCTTCTTAGCAAAAGGGCTACATCAGCGGAATTCTGCTTAATATTAGTGCGTAAGGTTCATGTGACAACATTGTAAACTTGACTATTCCCCTGCACTGACGACCTATTTTTTGTACTGAACTCTTGGTTATATATTGACGATGTTGGTATGCATTTTCAGAGTCAGGCCTGTGATCGAGATGGATGGCCAATATAACCACAGGTGACAACACTACAACGAGACAAAACTTATGCCTTCAGTTTTGACCCAGTTTCGTGACCTGAACGCGGTGGTGCAATGACCTGCGCGTGGTGGCACAACTGGTTATCTAGTTAGGCCATCTTCAACAGGCCGAAACGCAAATTGGATATTTAAAATTGGTTGCACGCGAGGTCCATATGTGTCGGTCCGTAGATACGAAAATGGTTATTTTTTACCGCGCGTCTGATCTGGGGTGCCCCTAGCGGGATGACGTATTTGGCCTACGAACATGAATTTGGATGTTAAATGGTTCAAAGTATTCATTACATCTAAATATTTGAAAGTCTGCATGAAAACGAGGTGATATTGGCGACTACGCAATATCTTCATTGCCAGCCAATGTCTATTGTTGCTCAATCAGATTCTTCTGTTCTCCTCAGTGACTTTAACATTCATATTTATATACTACTGCCAGGATGATGCCTCAAGGATTGGCGCAACCAGCTCACCCTAGAAATCTCATAGGTGCTCATTGCGGCCATTAGGACGCTTGTCCTCAACATTAACGATCATGTTGTGCATGATCACGCAACAGATCATCACCTCATGCATGGTCTTTAGCGACCATGTTCTTGCCGGGTGACGGACAATTGCCCACCTAGCTTGGAGCACACCAAATTCCCGTTCCACATCTTTCCTAATCATGGAAAACCTCTTCGTTTTTTCCGTGTTTGGATTATGTGTTTGGATTACGCACAGTCTTCACCAGTGTGGCCCAGTTAGGATAGATGATAGTATGGATTGTCATATTTATTTCCATTGGATCTCGTAGCTCACCTGAGGAGCTTTGTCTTGCATAAACCTGTTGAAAACCGGAGAGCGGTGCAACACATTGGTGTTATTGTTGAAACCGGACATGCGAAAAAATGAATGCTAAATCCATAAATCTTTAGATATCACTGCTTCAAGAATGAGAGTGCATCCCTCTGCATGGTCGTTGTACTGACCATGTCATCCAAATGGGCAGTTCTTCCACTCCCGGTGCATGCAATCTATGCTGTCAATCATGCCTGGGAACCCTCTAGACTCATCGATAGATAGCAACCGCCTTGTGTTCTCAACTATTGGCTCCCTCAAGTAATATTCCCCGAACACGACAATCATGGCTCGACAAAATCGGTAAATGGCCTCAAGGCAGGTGCTCTCACCCATTCGAAGATACTCATTGAATATATCAGCGGTAATTCCATATGACATCATGCGAATAGCTGCGGAACATTTTTGGTAGGAGGTGAAGCCTAGCGCACCTGTGGTATCAAGCATGCATTGGAAGTACGGGTCGTAGTCTATGACGCCCCGTAGAATGACCATGAATAGGTCCCTTGACATACTGTACCGGCGCCGGAACAATTTTTTGGGAACACCGTAGCAGTGCGGTCGAAGTAGTCCTTGTGGAGATGGAGGTGCCCTTCCACTCTATTACGCGGCAGGTTTTTTGAGCGGCCCTTCACAAAGCCCCGGTGCACCAGCGACTGGCTGGCATTGTGCTCGTGGAGAATGGAGGCCGCAGCAGAGCCATGTTCTGCGTCGTCTGCTCGGACTTATCGTCAGAAGAGAAGTCAATGACGTCACTACGGAACTTTTCGAGCAAATTCCACATGTCCATCTGCGTGGGTAGCAACTGCGGATCAATGGTCACCCACAATAGCATCCAAAAATTGAATTAGAAACCTACCGGCGCAATTGACCGAACATGTCCTGGGTGGCGAGGCCGGCCGGCGCAACCGGCAGTTGTTTGGCCCCCAAAGACGCGAGAGATGCGGCCAAGAACCTACCCCGAGCGCGGCGAGGCCCGAACAGAAGGCGTGTACTACGGCAGTGCGGAGGGTGGGGTTGGGATGGTGGCATCGCACTAGGGTAGTAAAGAAGGGGAATAGGAAGTCAATCTGCGCGGTCGATTTGCTGTTCCTGAGCTGTGGGACTGGGTTAGAACAAGCGGTCACGCGGCGCGACCGCGCAGCGTCCGCAGAGACGCATCCGAGACGCATATTTGAGCCGTGTTTGCTTCTCCGTGGACAGCCCGGTCACTATGGGTCGGGCCGCTGGGCCTAGGTGCAGACGCATTTTATGACCGCGCAGTCGCAAATGGTCACTCCGCGTCTGTTTACGTCGCCCTGCTGGAGATGTCTTTACTGAAAAAGGATTCTTTTGATTCATAGGATATGAAAATCATAGAGATAGGAAAAACATAGGATTGATATGTCAAGCCTAGTTGAATCCTATAGGAAGATGAGTTCTCTTTGATTGTGCCAAAGGAATTTTTCATGAGGTATAATCTCATGTTTATTTCCTATAAGATTTGCACTACAAGATTTCCATAAAATTATTTCCTATAAGATATATTCATACGAAATAAACAACTAATGTAGAAAAATTCCTGTAAAATCTAAATCTTATAATAGCTCCTATACTATTCCTATGAATCAAAAGAGGCCTAAAGAGGCTGCTCTTAACGACCGGATCGTTGCTATTGTGGTTCACTGCTGTCTGGGCTACTACGTACCTGAGTACAGGATCAATTAATCTCCGAAGTACAGTACTATCAAAACAGATAAGGTTCATATTTACTGCCGAAACACTTCCCATCTCTTCCAAATCGCGTCGGATAATTTACCGGATCAAGCATTTTAGGAACGTCGCAAGGTGCTGTTGCTTTTAGGGGGCGTCCGTCTTCAGCCACATCCCCTAAACGAGGCCTCAAAATATGTAAATTAATCAAATTTGATTAATATGTACAACTTTGAATGAAAAGGCTAGGTGATTGATCGTCCTAGCCTACTCACCGCCCCTCGAGGCGCTTGACGGCCCCGGCCCGTCGTTGCCTCCCTCCTTCCTTCGCTTCTCCACCGCCGCTCCCTTTGTTGCGCGCTCGCCAGAACTCGGTGGACCGCCACGTCCTCCAGGAGCCGCTAGGCGTCACCATCGGCCTTCTTCAGAGATGGCCCTCTGCTCCGCCACCTTCTCCTCCAGGTCAGGCCCATTCTAGTGTGGCCGCATTTTAGATCCCTTTGGAAGACGCAGCTGGAAATGCTCTCAATGGCAATGCAAATGATAAGTTATAGTATCTAGTTGATGGCATTTCTTTAAACTAGGCCACACTAGTGAAGACTATCCATGATCCTGAAACGGGTATTTAGTGTGCTCCAGAGTCAGAGGGTTATTGTTTGTCACTCTACTAGAACATGGAACCATCGGACCATATGGGAAGTGATGACGTGTTGAGTGGTCATACAACATGGTCGTTGAGTAAGAGCGTGATGACAGCCTCCATGACCAAGAATGGCAATTTCAAGATGACCTGGTTGAGCCACGGCCTTGGGCATTAATGTTTGAGGAGTTTCTCCATATACACATATACACGTTGAAAACTTGAACTCCATGATAGCCACATTTACAAACGCCTTCAAGCGAACATTGTTGAGCATCAGTGGAAATTAACAGATCATGAGAAGAATGAGTAGTAGTTATCTTATCTTTATATGTTTAACTATGAACAATGTTCTTTATTTTCTACACTACATTGCATGTAAACTATGTCGCTTATTTGAATATAATAAAATCACTATTTAAATTTATTTGATTGTAGCATTATTGTGTCCTGTAAATAGAAAAAATTGTGTTGAAAATGATTGAAAAAATAAAAATAGCCTGACCGAACCAATATGCGTCGAGCCATTTGGGCTACACCGACATAATCAGTCAAACATGGCCGGAAGGCCATTTGGTTTCCAAAACCCAACGAAAATAAAATAAAAAAATATTGTTTAAAATGGATCAAGCCGCTAGAGATGCCCTAATAAGGGTTCTCATGCTCCTTTGGTGCGGTGCACTTGGGGTTTGTACAGCCGGTCATCCATACACTAAAAAGCTATGATTAAGGCGTTCAAAACTATTGGAAATAAGTTCCCAATATACTTCTATCATGCAGATTTCGTTTACAAATTCAACTCAGGTTCTGAAACAAGGAAAAAAGATTAAAAAAATTTATGATGAATAGTATTGTGTTCAAATTGGGCTAAAAACTAGTCCCGTTAACACTACCACACCAGAATTCGTTATTTCGGTTTCTCATTGTGAGCTAGCGTGATCGAAATTTGGCTGGCTACATACTAGATGCATGCTATGTCTATATATACTTAGATTAATTCTAGAATTTTACGGAACTTGTAAAACATGTTTGTACGTTGGGTGCACCGGCTGAAACAGAGCTCTGGGTGCACCAGATATGTTCGACCAGACGATAAAATTGTAACTTATACCTCGAAAAGCATGAGCATAAGCAAGTAAAGATAGCAAGGGCACCACACAAGTGGCACAGCGTAATGGCAAGTGCTCATCATTTTGCAGGTAGCGACTTGCTACAACTTTCCAGTTAGTAGCAAATAAGACACAGCAAACAACTGAACAAAGACACGTCCAGGAGTTTTCCCTTGCTGCATGAAGGACAAGAAGTTCAAGCCCGCTTCTAAGAAGCTCTATGTGCAAAAGGTAAACACCGACGACCCGTTTCTCTGATTTTTCTATTTCCCCTCTGCTCCGCATATAGAGGGTACAATAAAATGAAAGTCGAGCGGAGAAGAAAAGACATATCTTAATTTCTCTTTCACATATGTCGATCTCTATATATAAGCAGTGCCATCAGCACCTCCTGTACCTACAACATCTAGTTCATCCCCGGCCGAGGTGCGCGGGGACGCACGGGGGTCTTAGACGGACTCACCCTGCAAAAACAGTAACGCACCTCGTTTTGTCAAAACTGAAGATGTTTTATTCACGATTGGGTAAGGAATCCAGTCAAGGCAAAGACCATGCTTTTACCTTATTGGCAAGGAACCTAGTATCACACCACTGCAGTTGAGAGCAGCTGTAGCACTTTCAGCCTGAAAGTTAAGAAACAAACGAATCTTCAGATAGAAGCTAGAAGTTAGTTAAGAAATGACCCAAAGAAAACACAACTAGTCTACCACAAAGGACAAGCTCCTTTCTGAGTACATTGCTGTTACAACAGGGAAACTGCTATTTGAAGCAATTAGAAAAGTTTACAAATGAAACCCTTTATTGTGAAAAACAAAGTGCAATGACCAATGAATCAGGTCAGACAATGGGTTTTCCAACAAGCGGTACAAGGAGCTCTAGGAACTCTGAATAGTTCAGGTTAATGCTCTCAGCATGAGGGAGGATAGCAAGCAACAGTAGCTCTTGCTAGCTGATAGACTGTCAATAAAGTACTTCAGTTTCAAAGAAATGAACGGTCCACCTAATTTGACATGGAACGCTAGACAACATATCAGTCCATACTTACAGATACCAACCAAACAAAGTCGTTTGTCTTGTATACCAGTAATGTCCAGGAAAGACCCATATCGTAAAGATTAAGGTATGGTAAACACTCCTTTCAGATATCGAATGCACCCTTGCCCCAATTTAAGCATGACTAATCTGCGGCTGTTCTCTGGCTACTTAATCTACCCAGCTAAGTGACTGGAGATAAGCTAAAACAAATTTAACCGGTTTGGGAAAGCTTAACCGGTTTAGGAAAATGAGGCTGAAATCCTACCTGGCTCGAAACGACAACAAACTGACCGGAAAACAAATCCGGTGGTACATGTTTCTACTATGTAACAGGAAACCCTGATTCAAGCAAACATGTCCGTGATATAATTCCCAGACAACACTTTTAGCATTTATAGGATTGGACATCCTCACCCATTACCAGTAATACTAGAAATGCAATAGAGATGTATATTTAGACGATTTTGGAAAAATAGAAACAGGCGAGGCAATTCTAACCATAACAAACTCCACGAAGGCAATCCGAGTATTATGCTGGTAGTCCCCGAGCAACCTCAGCCTATAGACCTGTAACAGAGATATTGCACTGAGTGAATGAACATGTTCCTTGAACTGCATTTTGAGTGCAGCGGCAGTGTATATTATATAATAGGAAAAGGAAGTTTGAAGTGACAAGTCACCAACCTCTCCACATATTGATTCGAAGAATAATTTCACATCTGCCTGAGAGACCTGCACCAAGTGCATCAAATAAAATAGAAACATTGGCGCACAAAGGAAATGCACAGTGCAAAGGTACGCAAGCAAACCTTCTTGTCAATGTTTGTGCAGTAAATAGTCCTTGCACACATCTCACGCTCATCGTCAGACTGCAGACAACAAAAAGGGGAGGCACTTCTTTAGCCATCAGGTATACATCCATCTAAATAAGCATGGACAACAAAACTTAGGAAATATGTGGATTCCAGAAATTTGGTTTACCCTTGGCAGAAAAGTTGGATTGACTGGTGCAATAGCAGTTTTTGATGGCAAAACCCTGACAGGATAATATCCAAGAACAGTTCCTGACAGACTCAGAGCAGCCCTTGCACCCTCTGCAAGGTGCAGTATTTTAACCAATGAACAAAGTGATCTAAGCATGTTTAATTCTCACTCAACCACTTACCCTCATCAGTAAACTCTATGAAAGCAAAGCGGAGAACTGAATTTGGATCCCCACACATGCGGCAGTCCACAACCTTAACAAAAAAAAACTCAAATTATTAACAATGATCTCCAAAGGTAAATGTGAAGTTGTAAACCAACAAGAAAAGAAGGTGTACCTGCCCCACGTTGATAAATAGTGCAGCTAGTTGCTCTTCAGTGACCTAAACGCAAAGACACATATAAGCAGTTAGCCTACATATATTTGATGATGTGCAACTACAAAATAGTGACCTGAAGATTGGTTGACACAACATATAAGTGGATAAATAAGGAACTGCCAAGTGCCTAGGCAACACAAATATAAAACTCAACAAGCTCCACAATTAGGTATAGAAACTTTATCAAATACAAAGGGTCACAATAGCCAAGTGACAAATAAATAAGTAACTATTAACTACTAACCAACATAAACATTACAGGACACATACGGAAAAAACAGAGGCCAAAATTACTCTAAAGGCAGCATAAAAAATAGCAACTAGAGGATTCTTTCCGAAAAGAATCCGACACACAATTTCTAATAAGTGGAACAGGCAAAAATGTGCTAGGTATAATCACGGAGAATTGCTCTCGTAACACTATTTAAACCACTTCACTCCCATAGCACTCCCAAGAACAAGCTTGCCCAAAATACCAGTCAATAGTTACAGCATTATGATATGCTCAGGGCTCCATTAAATATAACCTCTTCGCACATGTTAGCGCGCATCTATTGGACATGCCAGATATCAGGTGGATGTTCATGTGGATGATGTTGAAATCGGATTGGATCTATCTGTTAATCCCTTCCACAGGTGTTACTACGAATTTGTTTTTCTTTCATTTATTCTTTGTATGCAAGAAATTTTATTATTTTACATGACATTTACATATAATTTCTCTTTGGTCCTGATGGATCTATGTAGAGCAGCTGAGCAGGAGCTTCCTGCAAACAGGGGCAATCTGCTACATGCATGATGATTTTTGGAGATGTTTTAACTTTTGAGAAAATTGAAATATCACGGCAGAACTACAGCCTAATGTACGTGCAGCCATTCTTTTTTGGTCAAATAGCCTTACTAGTTCAATAGTGGGGTGTCGAGAGGTAGAGAGGGGTGCAAGGGTTATGCATATACTTAACGGATAGCTAAGTGAAGAACATTACAGTATTTTAACTACTGAGGTTAGTGATCAATTAACATCTCACTAAGGCTCTTGGGCATTGCGATGGCTCTCCAAAAGCATAAATTTATTTATATTTATGGAAATGACGTTGATTGGAAGTATTTTTAACTACTGAGGTTAGTGATCAATTAACAGATTTATTTTACTAGAACAAGTAAGTATTCCCTACCTAATCAAACTGCAAAGTTCAGCACAGCAACTGTAAACGGAATCTACCTGTTCCAGTGACCCATGAACATACTATGACGTAGACCTCGTGTTGATTTTTTGGTGTTGAATTTAAGCTTCATATCAAGAACAAAATCAAAGATGAAAAGACTAAAGACGAGTTTGGGGCTTGAATTGCAGGCAAGCCCTTATAGCCCACATGAGACCTGACTATATCTGAAAACAACCTTACAGAATACTACCTCCATTTCAATGTATTTCGAGACAAACTTTGACCCAAAAAAATTGAGCAACAAAATCTTGATTATATTGTACGTAATTAGTATCATTGGATTCGTACTGAAAAACATTTTCTAATGATGTTAATTTTATAACAACAATTTTTATATATTTGGAGTAATTTTTGGTCAAAGAAAAACGCGGAACTTGAACTTATTCATTGGAATGGAGGGGCTATCTGTGAGGGTGTGTGAATGAAGGAAATAGAGCTCTAGCCAATGCCAACTTGCCCAAGATTAAACCCCTCTCGAACAGGTCATACATTATAATGCGCAAACAGATAAGAACAAAGAGCATACTAATGCATCAGCTTGCTCCATATAAATTTATGTCAAATGAGTCCAAACACAGCAGAAAAAATACACATTTTACAAATGTTAGCTATATTTATGCTATTACGCAAAGGCCCAGCCAGTGAACATGTGAAGAACATGTCTAACATGAAATAGCATAAAGATGGCTATTTTGAGGTAGGAACTACCATGATCACTAGGCAATGGAACAACTGAGCTCACAGGTAAACAGTCAGTCATCCAAAAGTTGACATCTTTCAAAGTGCAAATCCCAATCAGCAATGGCAGAGTGTGACAAAAAGCAAAGCGGGGGCGAAAAGCTGTAATTTCAAGTTTTCCTTTGTAAGATCAACGGATGATTTTGAAGAACAAAAGTGCAGTTAATTTCTTGATTTACGTAGGAATTGACATAGCAAGTAAGGGAGGACCTTTTTTCCCACCGCTAGCAGCAGGGATTTTTTTATGAGGATATGCGAACTGGCATACTACTTAAATTTTGTTTCTGTTTGTAACAACAAGTGGAGCTAACACCAAGATCCACAGATGGCCACCAAGGAGAAAACATCCAGAATCAGTCGATCCGCAAGGTACAAAAAAAACTAGTCTATTGTTACACAGTCAAACAAAGCCCACCTTGCCATATAGCCAACGAAGTATCTACACAGCAGCCACCCAATACACCAAAGCCCTTTTCACGTTGCTTCCTTGCGCTCGATTGGCCACTCAAAAGAAGACCGGCGCAGACTTTTGCATAGTATGACCAGAAAACTGTTACTTTTCCCACGCCGGGGGGGGGGGGGGGGGGGGGGGTGGTAACAATCAAGTATGCCCATGGTGCTTTAGAATATGCAAATATGAGAAGAATCATGATAAACTATGAATTTATGAATAGAACAAGACCTTTTTTTCAAAAAGCAATTAGAACAGCATACCAGAACCCTGAAAACCAAGCAAGAACACAAGGCATCCATCAAAAGCATCAATGTAACTGTACATACCCATTACAGAGATTCAGAAAACCTGACTCATCAGTGTTCCATTAAAAAAGAACTCTGCATGTATTAACTGCAGAACCTAGCATTCTTTTGAGACAAATACAGGAATATATAGGTATCTTCCTATGACCACTCCAAAAAAGAAGCATTAAAGCAAAGGACTGTAAATAAGGAACTACTACGTAGATGAAGTCAGGAATACACTACACAGGTCTTTCAAGAGAAAGGAATGCACTGCCTACACTGCTAAAGGAACATGAATGCTGGGATCATAGAGAAGGCAGGACCAGGAACACACTACGTAGTATGGTCTTTCAGAAAAATGGAATACACGGCCTACTAAATGAGCTGCTAAAGGAGCATGAGAGCAGGGCTCATAAATAAGATACCTCCAGGAATACACAATTAAATGCTAAATGTTGCTGTACCGGTAACATGAAGCCCAATCCAACAAGAAATCTAATGTCAACCCGATGCAGATCAAAACAGCCAGACATGCCAAGAAAAGTCGATACAGGTGCATACTACTCAAAATCGCCCAGAATCGGATAAGGACGCAGTAGATGGGTACAGGTTAGCTGGACGTGGCCAAAGCACGGAAATGGCAAACTAGCGATTCGGCTTTCTAGATTCCATAACAGAAGTAAAACCCAGCCCAGAACTGCAACGAGAAGTTGCATCCGAATCTATCGAAACAGCGAAAGGATGATCAAAAGTAGCAACGCGGCCGTATCCAGTATCCGCCCGCTCCCAGCCCCCGTCCCCATGCGTATGATCTCAATTCTGCTACTCCCGTGCTATCCCAATCTAACTGCGCGCGCGTGCCAGGCGTAAAAGTCACACGGCCCGAAATCTAACTGCGCGATCACGATATCCACTTGGCGAAATGACATCGAAACGAATCGGGAGGTGAATAAACTCTTAGCGGAAGTAGAGTGGTTGGATGTATCAGAGTCTACTAGGAAGGGACGGAGGACGGACGAGGCAGGCAGGCGGAATCGAGAGAGGAGGAAGGTGCAGATCAGTGCAGGGGTGGAGGATGGATCCGTTGTGCTGACCTGATGATCGATGTCGGAGACGTAGACGGTCCGGCGGATGACCTCGTCGCGCTGCGCCTGGCCGGTGCGGCTGTTGACCCGGCGCTTGCCCCCGTGGGGGTAACCGCCGCCGCCGCCGGGGCCGCCGTACCCTCCAAACTTCTTCTGCACGCGCGCAAAGAAAAAAAACGAGCAGATCAGACGACCGCACGCCGGGCGTGAGGAACAGGATCGGTCAACAGGGAGGGAGGGAGCGTGTTGCTAATCGTGTGTTTCCTTACCCTTCCGCCGCGGCCGGCGAAGCCGTCGGCGGCGGGGAAGCCGACGACCCCGCGGTGGCCCGGCGAGGCGATGGGCGGCGCGAATCCGGCGTTGGGGTAGTATCCGGCGGCGTATAGCGGGTGGGGCGGGGGCGGGACGGGGTGCGCGGCGAGGGAGGGCGGCACGAACTCCTCGGCCATGGGGTTGAGCTTGGAGAGGAGCTCCTCCAGATCCCGCATCTCGCGCTCCCCGGCGTCGGCGCCGTCGGAGGACGGCGCGCGGTTCGGCGCGGCGTGGTCGGCGGCGGCGGGGGCGGCGGAGGTCTCTACCACGGCCATCTTACAGGGAGGATGGGGAGAATCTGCCGGAGGGAGGTGGGTGGGGTTCTGGAAGGTTCGGCGCGCGGGCAGGGGTGGTGGCGTGGGGGTTATATATAGGGTCGGGTGCGGGAGCGCGGATCGGTGATCCCCGGAGGCGAGGTGGATCGGAGGCGGCGAGGGGGACAGGCAACCGCGGCGGTGGTTGGTGGCTGCTCAGGGCAGGTCAGGGCGGCGCAGGGGACAGCAGCTGCTCCTGCAGCCGACCGGCCGGAGCAGGGGCAGAGCAGAGCAGGGGAGGAGCCGGCAGCGCAGGGGGAGGCTCTCGCGCTCCGGTTTCTCTCTCCTGGTTGTTACTCCACCCTCGTGATTCTCTCTCTTGCTGCTTCCTTTCCGCTTTGCCTTTTTGGGAGAGAGAGAGGTACGGTGAGGCGAGCCCCGCCCGCCTGCTGCCTCCTTTTTCTTTGTTTGTTGTTCGCTTCTCTCTCTTCTCCACCGTATTGCCCGCCCGCCGGGCTGAGCTTTTGCGGGAAGCACCTCCTGGTGCTCTGGAATTGAAGAGCGCATTTCACTCTAACGACAATGCCATTTGAAAAAAGTTCGTTTTTTAAATTTTATTGCGTATATAGAGATGCATCTGATTCTGAGATAATTAAATGTATATAGATACATTCAAATATGCGATAACTAATATGAAACGGAGTGAGTAAGATTCTGAGGGAGACCGCTTACTATACAATCATAAAACCATTGCGAACATGCATAAATAAAGACATGAGAGTGCCATTTCAAAAGTTCTAAGAGTTTCGGTTTGTTTGCTATGGGTGCAATCATGCACCGAAAATCATGGAAGCCATCAAAATTGTGGCCTAAATCCATATAAAGCTCTTCTTACCTTCATGTAAGTCAACTTTTTGCGACCCTATGCATCAACCTCAACCATGTCATCAACATCCCTTAATCCCTAGAACTGCTTGTCAGTGGTGAGGTCCCCAATGTCTCGTTGTCGAAATGAAAGAACCATGGTGTTGCGCACGACGAGAGAGGAGATGGTGGCGAGCTTGTTCTGAAGTTTGTAAACAAAATGTTGAGAATGTACTTTAATTTTTTAAAGTTGTTTTGTATAGTTACTTGAGAGCTAAAGTTCATCATTTACATACCCACAATTTTTTGGGAAGTTGACTTATAAAATTCCGAAGGTTCATTTAGATTCTTCAAGTTCCCATGGATTTGGGTGCAAGTTGAAATATGGGGCTTAGAATTTAGGTCTATGCTTCGGAAATCTCGATTTGGTAAGAAATCTTGAAATAGTTTATCTTTAATTTCCATAAATATCCTCTCCAATTTTTAAATGCTTGTCAAAAACTATTTATTCTAGTTAGCTAAGAGCGTAAGTTCAACATTTTTGGGAAACCGTTAAATTTTGTATTTTTATTTTGTATTTTGAAACCACCTAAAGGTTAATTTACATTTGTTTTTAAGCATTCCAACATATGCGGGATGGTGGCATGTGGAGTTTAGAATCTAAAATTTCTCGTTCAAAAACCATGACTTGGTAAGAAATTTCAAAAGCCCTTCTCTTTCATTTCTGAAACATATTCTTCAATTTCTAAATCTTGCCCAAAAAAAAGGCTAATGAACGAGAATTTATTACTTATTTTGGCGGAGTGTTGAAACTCAGCCATGGTAGAAGCTCCATGTGGGT
Source organism: Lolium perenne (assembly GCF_019359855.2). Classification (NCBI taxonomy): domain Eukaryota; kingdom Viridiplantae; phylum Streptophyta; class Magnoliopsida; order Poales; family Poaceae; genus Lolium; species Lolium perenne. The sequence continues at coordinate 211,422,989 of NC_067250.2, read as the reverse complement.
GGTATATCTAGTTCAATAGCAAATTGAACTTGTTCTTTAGATTGTCATATAACGGAAAGTTCATGGAAGCTCACGAGTAATTTCATGTGTACTAGCCATGCATGCCGGATTAAGGGGTTTACATCGTCTTGCATATGTAAAGGAGTGTTGTCAACTCCTCGTCCTTATGTGATTTGTGAGAACTGATGAATTTAACCCCTTAAGGAAACGAACCTATTTTTGAAATTCAGCCAAATCTACTATTTTTGCTTTCGATGTGTACCTAAAGCATTTCACGAACAAAATGAAAATATGTACCTCAGCACTTCAGTATATGGCATTTTGCTTGTTATACATACATCAACGCCCGAATCCATGGCGCCATTAAAATCGCATTCTTTTTTCATTGATTTTTGCAGGTACCATAAGCAAAGCCCTTCGTATGTCTTCCAAGACCTGTAAGCTGTGTCATAAACAAATTGCAAAGGGGGCAACCTACGTGGACTAAAGTTGCATTAGTTTTCCATGGATTTTCAACGCCCGAGTTTATGCCACGGAAGAGAGGACCAAATTTGGTCCGTATACAAGTACGAAACCGAGTGATCCGCACGGTACTGTTTTTCTCGTCGCATACGTCAACTCTAGTAGCCCCATACGGCCATCGAACATCACTCTAGCCTTACCCGGAAGAAAGGCCCAAAAGCCCATCACGCGAGGCAGCATCACGTTGGTTGGTTGGCCTAGCACGTGGCAGGAACTCGTGGGGACTGCAAATGAGTTGACGCTCGCCAAATTTGCCGAAACAAAGACTTGTGGCTAGGATATAGTAAAAACCATGAGCAGCTGGTATTTGAATTGTGAAAATCCGCACCTTCCAGGTTATTGTGAAGGAAGATTTGTTTATTTTCGCGAAAATCAGTGGAGTATTTTGATTCTGTTGTAGGTGGTGCGAGCGTGGCCGTTGCCGGAGGGAGGGGGCAGGGCGCAGACCAAAGCTGGGTGTATTGTACCGGCTGCTGCTGCTGCCGTCCCTATCTTATCCCGGCCTCCACTTTGCTTGGCCGTGTCAATGATGGCGCATGGCGCCGGTGACGTCGCGCACGCCCGCGTGGGGGTCGCTGCCTGGGATCCGCTGCTCCCGGCCAACATGATTTGGCACTGCAGCCGAAAACGATAGACAGAAACAGAGAGGATGTGGCTTCCGGTTTTGCTCGCAGAACCAGAAACCGTGCGTGTGAACATCCGAAGCGGCGAGCATAGCGTTGCCTTGTTTCTTCAGACGTGTCCTCTGTCCTCGTCACAGTGACAGCTGCTATCTATCGTAGCACGGCGGCAGCCGCTGGGATCCTCTGCGCAGCTACGCACCGGGCAGCGGCGTGCATCTGCGTACACGCGCGCGCTTCCGCAGGTGGGAATATATGCCTGGAAGAAAACTATACTGTGCCGAATATATTCCTTCTCTCTCAGCTCGTGAAGGTGTCAGCTCGGCGACCTCCCAAATGTGGCCTCCAAGCAAAAGTGCGTCCGTTTTTAGAGGGAAAGTTTGTACAAAACGGCTTCGAATCAGAGCTGATCAGTGGTCGGAAGCACCCGTCGTCGTTTTTTTTTTCTTTTGCCTGGTAGCAGAATATATACTACTACGTACTGTTTGTTCAGTTTTCTATGTTAGAGACGAGCATCCGCAGAAAAGAAGCAGACACGAGAGGGCTTTTTTTTAACAAAAAGACGAGGGAGATGCTAGCAGACTCGAAGAGTAGCAAATGGGCCGCATTTGACAGCACTTCGGGAATTCTAGCACACTGGACACATCAGCACTGGGCTTGGCTGGCCACAACACTACGGTCCAGAAACAGAACTGGTAATTTTTGGCCTGTTTACTCAGCGCATGCAGAGGCTAGGCGTCCCGGTTCTATCCAAAGGTTGGCCCATACCTTGGCTGCTGCTGCTTGGTCGTCGCTATCCCGATCCTACTCCCCCCATAAAAAAAAAAAGAACAATCAACACACATGACCACCAGATACCTTGCTCGTGCCCGACATTGTTAGTCTGAGCTTTGTCGCTGCCGTGTCGCCGCGCTCTTCGCCGGAACTCAGTCGCTTCGCCGCGCTCTACTCAATTGCTGCCGTCTCGCTGCGCTCTTCGCCAAAAATCCGTTTTCCGCCCGTGCTAGACCCAAACTAGTGATCAAGTATCTGTATGCATATGATGTATATCCTAGAAGAGCAGGTTTCGTCGCGGTGAGGGGAATAGAGCATAATGCGGTGAGGGGAATAGAGCATAATAAGCATGTAGGTTCAGGTTACCATGGTGCTGAAGTTCCTCCTTGCCTCAGAGCATATCCATGATATCCAAAACAACCTGACTCATCCCAGTTTAAGTCAACCGTGCCTTCTCCGAATTCTCCTTCTCTCTCTGAAAATTATCAATTTAGGGATACACTGATCTTCTGCTGGACATTGATTGATTGACCATTGTGAAACAAAGAAGACTAACTTGTTACCTGAAGACAATGGAAGTGGGAAGCACATTGGAAACGGTCACGGATGCTTCGCTTTTGTCGCCGGTGCAATCCCAGTCCGTGCTCATGTTGAGCTGCCACGCCTATGTAGATTCGAAGTTACATAGGAAAGCATATTGTCACTGATATTAATGAACCTGTGGGGTTCCTGTAATTGAAACATAGATTCACCCCAGAAAAGCCACAGATATTTCCTGTACATTTACACCAGATGGTTGTAAGCACAAAGATAATGCCTGACATGATTATTACTGTGATTGAGGATAATGGAATTGAAACAAACACTGTTGAGGATGAGGATTTTAATAAACGGCCTTTAGTCACATCAGAAGAGAAAAAAGAGCTTACATGCAAAACAAATAGTTTGGGGAATTCACAAACTTAGTAGCACGCCTCAATTGATACTGGGAGCAGTTTTTTTTTTTTTTTTGAAACGAGGCAAAAGCTTTGCCTTTCATTGATATCTTCTCTTTCTTAATAGATGGCCCCATTTTCTTGGTCTCACAGTGAGCCACGTAGCCTTATTACCTTGCACATCGTCGTGGTGACTCGTGAGTAGCTTCCCCTTGGTTCGGACCGTCATGGGCTGTAGCTTCAGACTGATATGGGCTGGGATTATGTTGTTCGGCTAGCAAATGGGCTACATTTTCGTTCGTCGGCTCACAAGCTCGGCCGACTCGCTGGACGTTTTCGCAAAAAAAAAGTCAGCAACCTAGCTATTTTGTTCGGCTTCCTCCCCGCCGCCAACGTCCGTCCTCCGCCCAACGAATGTGCTGCCGCGACATAATGCTCATGAAATTACTACGTGTTAAATCCGGGCATTCAACAACCGAAAACTTCTCAATGGAGCTCATTCCCCGCCGCCCTTGCCTCCAGCCTTAAAAAGCAAGCCATGCTGACATCCGCATCCACACCAATTACTCCCCATCCTATTCCTCCTTTACTTTTTACAATCCCTCGGTACATCTTCCTAATCTGTAAGGTTCATCTCCGGCTGGAAAAGCGCTGGACGGTCTACCTACACCTGAATCCATCGGATTGTCAGCTGCTACCTCGGGCCCTCCTGGTTTATTTGGATTTCTTGCCTCTCAGTCTGCTCGCTGGAGATTTCTGGGTCTGATGGCCTGCATGCGGACAGATTCTTGCCTGAGTGCATGTTGTTTGTTTTTCAGGTAAGTATTGGCTACATATGGCAAAACAAATTGAATGGGGCTGGAGCATATCCTTGAGTTCCTTTTTTTATCGCAGAATGAAGATTTTATGAGTCAAATGAAGATTTTATGACCCAGATTGTATTTCAGCTTTGCAAGCCGGTGTTGGATCAGATGCAAATACAGGAATTATCACCGCTTACCTTTTTATCGCAGTTTTTATAACCTATATATTCGTTATTTCAGGTATAGAAAATGCCAGGTTGTTCATGCAGCAATAGGCTCAGCATCTTGGCTGATTTTCTGTTGTACATGCGCTGTATGCTGTAAGCACGAACGGTCCTTTCTCTTACCAATCTTTCTTTTCACTTTTCATATTTCACATATCTTTGGATAACCTAATATATGTTTTCTTTCCTTTCTCTGAACGCAGAGTAAGGTCTCTCTACAATCTCCTACTAGATTGTTGTTCCCCAAATTCCATTGCAGGTTTGCCTAATGTCTTCAACAATTGCCTTGCCTACTCCCGATCCATCTAGCTTTGTTGTTGTACTAATAAAAGAGTAGTCCCTCCCTCAAAAATTAAAAATAAAAGAGTAGTCCCAATGAAAATGGTCTGTTATATTTTCATATGCAGTTTTGGACATGTGATGTTGCCATATAGTTTGTTTTCTTTCATTACGCTTGAAAGCTCACATGGACCTTTGGCAGAATGGCAGATATACATTCATCCTCCCTGACTGATACAAACAATTGGTATGTCAAGACACATGTTTATAAGGAATGGTCGTTATTCTTCTATCTTTGCAAGACTGCATTTTTATATTCGATACACCTTACCCAAAAAGCTAGCTTTAAAGGCTCTTATTTTCAAAATGGCTTCCGCAGGTGGCACTGGAAGCATGCGCCAGTGAAGCGTTGTAATCCTCTATCAGGTAGTGACGAACAACACAACAGCTGAGCTATCATATATTGTACTCATAAAATATTCAGGTTTCAGAGGCTCACAGGAGATAGTGATGAACCGAGTTCATGTACGGAAGAAACTCATTTTGATCCATTTCCTGAAGGGACAGATTGTTTGGTGGCTTGATGCAGATTTGTTCTTCTTCCTTTTTCCATTGGTGTGGGTTGTGTCATAAGAGCGAAGGAAAAAATCCGCCGTGTCCAGTTCCTGTCGTGGCATTTTGCCTGTCTATGTTGTTGTGCAAATTTGGTTAGTATTTGACATCAGCCTAAAAGGTGTTTTCCATGTATCAATGTTCCAGCTTGGCTCTCTCCAGTTACTTGGTGCAATTGTTATTTTAATATTTATTTATTCCGTTCGTATTGATCTCCCTACTATGAGGACATATGTATGATTGTTGTGAATGTTCACTTCATATGTTCAAGCATATATTAAAAGGTGTCTTGCTACTATGTATTCTACCGCGAACTCAAACTGTATATTAGTCTACAATTTTCAGATATATTTGCCGACACAACTAAAGAATGGCAAGCACCCATTAGCCAGCTTTATACTGTCGACATTTTCCATGCGAACAGAAGAATATTAAAAGTTCCTACTTATCTAATAAGTATAATACAAAGTATAAACAATATTAAAAACTGTAAATCGGTGAATCACCTCAAAATATCCCATAAGTTCATACTATCCACCCTATTCTCTTTTCATCTGTTTGTTTTCTTTGAAGGTGTTTTGTCTATTTGTTATCTACGCTTCAACATAAGTGCAAATATTCCGCTGCAACGCGCGGGGTGTCATCTAGTAGGAGAAAAGAGTTGGCCCATTTATGTGGAAAACTGGCCGAAAAACCGTTACAACACGACACCACACGCCAGCTCCGAGGCTGCGCTCCACACGGGTCAACGACCAACCAGGTCGACACCACACCTCAACGCAACAGGCGGAGGCGAAAGACCGGAGCCACCGCTCCAACTACCACGCCGGCTCCAAGGCCGCGCCCCACCTGACCGAAGACGAACCCGCCTCCGCCGAAGACTGGGAGCAGATTTATCACTTACATTACACATATCTTCTTAATATGTAGACAATGCTCTAATTCTTCTATCATACCAGTGCATCCCAGACTTAAGATTAATTTCAGTAGTACATCACATCGATTTAGGAGACTGAAGCTTTCATATATAGAACATCAGTGCGATGATAGTTGAGTAAGAAAGAAAATCTTAGTGTTCATCACTATCATCCCGCTGTTTTCGTTTGATTTGCTACTTTCAAAATAACCAAACAACCTGCATTGAAATAAATGTTAGGTTGCACCTACAGATTGCATAAGCAGAGTATTGGTTAAGCTGGTGGCATTATTTTAAATTCTGAGCATAGTGCGATCCCAATTTCCCATTCACCGAATAAAATAAATGTTAGGTAACAAGTACAAAAGACAGCAAAACTGTAGTTTATACTACGTACCATTAGAGCATGTCTAGCAGGCCCCTTACTTTTCTGCCCCGTATTTCGTCGCTTTTTCGTCTCGTATAAAAAAAATGCTCGTAGATGCACCGCTCCGTCTAGCAGACCCCGTATTTGACCCCGTATATTTGTAAATTAAAACCCCGGGAAACTTGTTCATTCATAGTTCGTCGATCATACATAGGAATCGACGTACCTACATACAAAATGCGCGATCAAGGATCGCGACTTCTACTCGGAGAGGTTGATGATGAACCCGTCGGCCTCCGCCTCCGCCTCCCGCGCCTCCGCCTCCTTTACGACGGCGATGGCCGCCGCCCTATCTTCCTCCTCCGCCCTCTTCCTCTCGTCAGTGTCCTTGAGGGACTCTTCAATCGCCTTCAAGAAGGCGGGGTCCTGGTCCTCGTCTTCCTCCTCCTCCTCGCCGGCGAGCGGAGCACCTCCGCCGCTGGTGCTCCCGATGGTCTGATGTCTACGCACGCTTCTATTCATGTAGACAGTGTTGGGCCTCCAAGAGCAGAGGTTTGTAGAACAGCAGCAAGTTTCCCTTAAGTGAATCATCCAAGGTTTATCGAACTCAGGGAGGTAGAGGTCAGAGATATCCCTCTCAAGCAACCCTGCAATTAAGATACAAGAAGTCTCTTGTGTCCCCAACACACCTAATACACTTGTCAGATGTATAGGTGCACTAGTTCGGCGAAGAGATATTAAAACGCAGGTGGTATAGATGGTGGTAAACGGTAATTGCGATCTGAATTAAATATTGCAGGAAGTAAAGATGCAGTAAAACAGTAAATAAGCGATGTTTGCAGTATTTGGAAACAAGGCCTAGGGATCCTACTTTCACTAGTAGCCACTCTCAACATTGCAATCATAATTGAATATAAATATAAGCACTTCATCATACTACTCTCCTGTTGGATAAAGAACTCAAATTCATTGGGCAAGTGTGCAAAAGCACACCTCAAAGGCGTATTCCCAAGTACTAATAAACACCTCACACTGTCACCGTGAGCAGTCATAGGAGGTACTAACACACCACAATTCATAAGGGAGTTACACACGGCGCACACACTGTCACCATTATACCGAGGTCACAGTAACTCCAAAGTTCACATAATAAAACAGTTGAATAGCATATGACATCTAGATTGCAAAGCCTATGATCACATAGATGAACAAATAAGTGCTACTCTCAAACACTCTCTTGTTGGATAACAAACACCATTCATTGTGTAGGGCTACAAGAGCTCCCTCAAGCCGGAGTAAACAAGCTCCACAACATCTGGAGTTCATATTTAAAGTAACCTCTAGAGTGCATAATAGACAAGAGTAACATCTACATATTCATAAAGATCACACCATGGGAGAGAGAGATGAACCACATAGCTACCGGTAGAGCCCTCAGCCTCGGGGGAGAACTACTCCCTCCTCATCATGGGAGACATCAACGGCGATGAAGATGGCGGTGGTGTCGATGGAGATGACTCCGGGGGCAATTCCCCGTCCCGGCGGCGTGCCAGAACAGAGACTTCTGTCCCCCGAAACGGAGTTTCGCGATGGCGGCGGCGCCCCTGGAGTCTTTCTGGAGTATGATAGATTGATGTAGGGTTTTCCCGTCGCGAGGAATATATAGGCGAAAGGGCGGCGCGAGGGGGTGCCTGGGGGGCCCACCCCATAGCTGGGTGCGCCCTCCCCTCTTGGCCGCGCCGCCAGGTGGTGTGGGGCCCCCTTGGCCCCTCTCCGTCTCTCCTTTGGTGTTCTGGGTCCGTCTCGGTAAACTAGGAGGTTTGGCTTTTGTTTCGTCGAATTCCGAGAATATTGCCCGGACAGCTTTTCTGGAACCAAAAACAGCAGAAAACAGGAACTGGCACTTCGGCATCTTGTTAATAGGTTAGTCCCGGAAAATGCATAAAAACATTATAAAGTGTGAGCAAAACATGTAGGTATTGTCATAAAACTAGCATGGAACATCAGAAATTATAGATACGTTGGAGACGTATCAAGCATCTCAAGCTTAGTTCCTACTCGCCCTCGAGTAAGTAAACGATAAAAAGAATAATTTCTGAAGTGACATGCTACCAACATAATCTTGATCAACACTATTGTAAAGCATATGAGATGAATGAAGTGATTCAAAGCAATGGTAAAGATGATGATTAAACAACTGAATTATATAGCAAAGACTTTTCATGAATAGTACTTTCAAGACAAGCATCAATAAGTCTTGCACAAGATTTAACTCATAAAGAAATAGATTCTTAATAGAAGGTTTTGAAGCAACACAAAGGAAGATTTAAGTTTCAGCAGTTGCTTTCAACTTTCAACATGTATATCTCATGGATAATTGTCAATACAAAGTAATATGATGAGTGCAAATAAGCAAGTATGTAAGAATCAATGCACACATTTGACACAAGTGTTTGCTTCTAAGATAGAAAGAAGTAGGTAAACTGAATCAACATAAAGTAAAAGAAAGGCCCTTCGCAGAGGGAAGCATGGATTACTCATGTGCTAGAGCTTTTTATTTTGAAAACATGGAAACAATTTTGTCAACGGTAGTAATAATTCATATGTGTTATGCATAAAACCTCATATAAGTTGCAAGCCTCATGCATCGAATACCAATACACTACAAGAAATCTGCCATAAGTTGACAAAATAGAGGTGTCACTGAAACGTCACTAATTGCTACTTGTGACGTTACTGTGACGCCTTTCAAAACGTCGAAAGCTGGGAGTCAGCAGTGAGTGCTTAAGACGTTCCACTTGAAAACGTCGTAGAGCTTTGTGACGTTTTAAAATGTCACTGCCGGCATGACGTTCCCAAAACGTCATGGGCACCTGCCTCCGAGTCCAGCGTGGCAATCCGACGTGGCAAAATTGTGACGAATTAGAAACGTCGTTATCTGAATTCAGCCCGGTCCATTCAGCTCCTTATGTGGGCTGAGCCCATTAGTTCTGATTATATTTTTCGGCTTTGTTGGGCCTTGGCCCGTAACTGGCCCAATTACCTCTGCCTTTTTAGCTTATTTTTTTTCAATGGCCTTTTTAGCTGATGTACTTACTGGGCCTGGGCCAATTTTCATTGGGCCGTGGCCTTTTTAGGACCCATTACAGTTTTGGGCCGTGGCCTTTTTAGGACCCATTACAGTTTTGGGCCGTGGCCTTTTTAGGACCCATTACACTTTTGGGCCTTGGCCTTTTTAGGGTCCATTATGGTTTTGGGCCTTGGCCTTTTAGGGTCCATTAAGATTTTGGGCCTAGGCCTTTATAGGGTCCACAAAGGTTTTGGGCTTCAGCCTTTTTGGGGTCCATAAAGATATTGGGCCTTGGCCTTTTTACGGTCCTGCAAGTTTTTTGGGCTTCGGCCTTTTTTGTCCTTTTCAACTCCCATTTTTCGAAAATGCAATTAATTATTTGTTGGGCTGTAGCCTTTTAAGAGCCCATATATTTCTAGGCTACTTTGGGCCTTGGCCTTTTAAGAGCCCACAATAGCCCAACAGTGCATATATTAAATTAGGAAATTCAACAGCAAAATATAAAAGACAACATTTTAAATCTGCAAATTTCACAGCAGAGTGAAAGCAGCAAAATGACCAGGTTCACAGATTCACCAACATGTCAAGAAAGTTCACAGATTCACTACAAGATCAACCACTTCGCAGTAAGAAGTTCACAGATATGACCAAGTTATTGTCACGCTGCCAGGATATGACCAAGTTCCATGGCGGGACACAAAAAAGGGATACGACTAGCAGCAGGAGCTAATTCGCAGATGCTCCGAAGATGGACATCATGTGAGCAAGCCTCCTATCACTTTCCTCAGTCCGCTTGAGGAGCTCCATGTAGTCCTTGTCACGCTGAGCTTGTGCGGCTTCATTTGCCGCTTGCTTCTCCTTCTGGGTAGTTGTTTCTTCCATGATGGCAGCAAACTGCTGCTTCATCTGTTCAGCTTCCTCCTGGGACCTCTTCAGCTGTGCTTCCAGGTCATGAACATGCGCCGATACAGCAGCTGCGGTGGGCTTGTTGAGCTTGACAGTGGAACTGGGCTGAAGTCCAGCATTCTTCAGGAAAGTGATGTGCTTGGCTTCCTTGCTAAGAACCTTTGCAACAACAGCGACTGCAGACCTTGGCGGTGCACCTTCTGGCACAGGAATAGCCATCTCAGCTTCCATATTAGCCTGGAGATCCGTTTGCAAAAGATTCATCAATTCAGGAAAAGCATAGGTCCAAGAATGGTTCACAAAAGTGAAATGAACAAGTCACTTACTATTGCAGATAGAGCTTCCTCAGAGAAACCATCCTTCTTGCTGTGATGGGTCGCCTTAAAGATGTCGACTGCATCTAGCTCTTCACCTCTGCGCTCCTCCCTCTGGAAATGATGTTCACCAAGAATCAGAACATAAGCTTGTGGAGACAAGAGTAAGATGCAAAAGGAAATTCTATAAGAGTGTTCTTATAGTTGCATACAGATGAGCAGCATAGCTACGAGAGCCAGTCTTTTGGCCAAATTTGACCGCAAAGACATTTGTCCTTGTTCTTGGTACATGTGTTACGCAGAAGGGCACAATCATGATATTCATCAATGTGCACACTATAACGATGAGCATCATGTCTACCATGCAAGCACTAATGGCAAATCGAAGCAAAAAAAACATACCTGTGTCTTGGGGTTACCCACAGAGCGATTAGAGCTTCCCATTCTTCATACGAGACATCCTTAACGGGGACTTGATGCTGACTTCATTCTTTGGTACTTTGTCGAAGTAGTCCCTTTTCGGGATGTAGCGCTTTGTTCTTTGACACTTTCCGCAGTATGTCATAGCAAGCCTTCTGGATGTCTTCCGACTCTGTGTCCATGTTGAAATTTGCCTACAAAGCAAACAAGGGCAAGGACGAGGTTAGTTATCATGAACTATGAACAATCAAGCAAGCACTCCTATCATCTAACAAATGAACTGGTGATGAAGAAGATTACCCCCATCTTTCCAACGAAGTCAGCCAACAAATTATCATCCCTCTTGTACAACTTGAAATGCGGAAGGAGTGGCATCTGGCCTCTTGCAAGCATTCCACCCTCCGATGCAAACTTGGTAGCAGGCAAAGGCTTCTCAGGACGTTTCAGCCCTGGAGGAATCTCAATGGTAAGCTTGACTCCCATCCCCTTGCAAATCTACTCCAGCCCGGTGCCCTTCCTTTTACGGCCACCTGCAGCAGTGGTTCCACCTGAATAGCATACATACAAAGATCATGTCAGAAAGCAGCACCCACATCCAAAAGAGTTTATAAAGATAAACAAAAAAGGCAGTAGATAGGTTGGACAGCTGTCCAACAAAAACTTGCCTTCATCATCCTCAGGATCAAGAAAACCATCAGAATCAAAGTGCTGATGGACCATGACATCAGATGCAGTAGGACCTGTGTCCCTGCGAACAGTGCTTGCTTCATCGATCCTTTCATCAATCTGCGGTGAGCTACTGCGATTGTTGCGGGGCGGAGTATCTTCATTGTTGGTTGCAGACGCTTCACTTGATGTCCTCCTGGTGAATCTTTTGGAAGGAGCCTCAACAACAGGTTCCAGATGCCTCTTTCTCCCTCCTGGAGCATCAGCAAACACTCTAACAGGAGGCATTGAACTTTGTTCCTTTTGCAACCTCTTACTCCTCCTCCCTGGGCTTGTCTTTCTAACAGATACCTTTTTCTTTCTACTCTTGGGATTCTTCAATGCCTCGCAAAAATAGCAAAACAAAATGGGATTACATCACAGGTTATAGCAAGACAGAAATAAGAAAACAGATACAAGTAATGCCAGCCCTCCAAAGATGATAAGCAGAATGCACCTTCTCAATTTGTTCCCCTATACTCCCTTCAACCTCCCCATCCTCCTGGTCAACCAATTGGTCATTGCTCGGATGATAATCTGAGCTCTCGCCTTGTGTTATGGTAGATGACTCATCATTTGAAAGTGTGGAACGACCTCCACCTCGACCACCACGTGACTTCCTAAATATTGACACTACGGCAGGGATACCCAGGGACTGTAAGACACAGTTGTTCCGCATCATTGTCCTAGCCCTGTCCTTCTCTATTTCGGTGAGGGGCGCTTCTTTACATGTATGAGAAAAATATGTAACCATTAGATTGATGGTTGAAATGCATAGAAGCAAGCCAACTCGAACAACTAAGGTAAATTGTTTAATCATAGCAATTTTCAGCTTTTAGTTTCATTTAATCCTAGGGTACAGAATTATTCAGACAGAACCAAAAAAACCCAGCACCCGATTAAAAGCATCAATTAGACACAATGATGTTAGGATGAAGCCGCATACCAGCCAGCTGCTTCTTCCCAGTCTTTGCCATGCCTGATGTTGATGGGTTGGATATGTGCTGGCACGAAAAGAATAACAATTAGTGACGGCAGATACAACATATGGATGCAATTAAAGAACCAAGAAACATAGGTTCATGTTGATCAACAATCACCTGGTTCACCTTGCTCCTTGAAGTAGGTCAGACCTTGATAGTATTACCTAAGAAGATAACAGGTTATAATCATTAGACATATCCCTTCATACAACAATAGACATGTACACAGATAAAGTTGTAGGCATGTACAGATAAACAGGGAAACCAAACTTTGTTTGGGAGAAGTTTCATCAACACAGGGATAAAAGGGCAATATAAATGTTCATGACGAAATATAAAAGGGCATGCCTTGGTAAAGATCTGTACCAAGCAAGATCCGCAGCAGGTAATCATATTATGTACTAGTTGCAGCAAGAAAGATCTGTAGCAGCTAATCATATATGGACTGCAGTAAACTAGATGTACAATCTACAGAGCCCAAGCCAAGTAAAATCCCCCAACAATCACGGACTAGTTGCAGCGAGACCCACGCCAGGCAAGATCTGTGTCACTAATTGACTGGTTGCATACAGAAGCAAGATCGGCAGCAGGTAATCATATAGGGACTGCAGTAAACCAGATCTAAATTCTACAGGGCCTGAGCCAAGCAAGATCCGCAGCAATCATCGACTGGCTGCAGCAAGACACATGCCAATCAAGATCCGAAGCAACCATGGACTGGTTGCAGCAAGAACCATGACAGGCCGAGCAACCCTGACCCTAGACAAGCCAAGGAAACAAGCCATGCCACAAAATCCCTAACCCTAACCATGCCATGCCAAGCAAACCGTAACCCTAGCCATGGCCGACGAAACCCTAAGCAGGCCAAGAAAAGGCCATAGAAGAGGGGGGGAGGGGTCGGGTTGAGGAGGGAACTCGCCTGCAGATCTTGTGGCGAGCGTCTACGCACGCGCGGCCGTCGTCGGCGGGTAGCTCTCCGCTCATCCGCTCGTCGGAGCGCCGCTCGTCGGTGGCCGTCGGCGGGTGGGGATGAGCGGAGTGGGAGGGGAATTGGGGTTCGTATCGCACCGGAGTGGGAGGGGAATTGGGGAATTGAGGGAGCTCGTACGGGATTTGACTGAAATGTCCCTCCTTTCTAGCTTATGTTAGTGCCATTTCGGACATTTGCCCTCCTTTCCAGCTTAGGTTAGTGGCGGGCGGATTCAAAACATTTCGCTGGAGCTGGCGGGAGAAGCTGGGCGGGCGGGAGAGTTTTGGGGTTTTGGAGGGTTTTGGCTCTATCAATTTATTTAAGTAGGAGGGAATTTTTGGGGCTTTTTTGTGCAAAACAATAATAATTAAATGCGCAATAATGCATATAATTTGGTGTAGGTTAAAATATTTTTAAAAAAAGAATATCATGTAATTAAACGTGTGTCTTTAATGATAATAATATAGGGATATATAATGAAACTCCTAGAATCCTTAATAATTAAATTATATAAAAAAATCAGAAAATGTTTGGTTAATTAGGTCAAATAATATATGTCTCTTGCACACACTAATTATATGCTTATCATAAGGCATATGCAAGCTCTATCCCATTCTATATACATCAAGATTCCGAACGTGGCAGTTCGATCGTGAAGGATTCTCCTAGCTAGAATGTCGTCTCCGCTCGACTTTTTGGCTCCGTTTACTTTGCCAACTGTGCAAAACGGGGCCGCCGGGACATGCGGTATGGCCGTACCGGGCGCGCGCATGCACCCGTCCGCCAACGCGCGAAATGGAAAACATTTAGCACATAAAATGACGCGCCCTAGACCTAAAAACATTTTTCCCTCCATTTATTGAGCCAAAGAAAGTGTGGTCCCAGTTCAAATCCTCCCGGTCAGTTTCCAGCGGATTCGGCGGGACACCGCAGGAAGCGGGAGGGATTCCTAGATGGCTACCGCGCGCATATGGCATGTGATAGGTGGTGCGTAGGGGGTATCCTACCGCTGCTCGGAGGTCTCGCGCAATACTAAAATGCGCACCATGTAGCTCCTTCACAAAAAAAGCCCTTCCGGCACCCCGAAAATGGAAAAACCGTCGCCCGTGGTTCGGATTGGAAATCCGCGACAGGGGCCTTGCTTCCCATCCTAAGGTCCACGCACGTGCCAAATATGGCCCCGTTCCGACAAACTATGTGGTGAAACGAGCCGTTTCCTACTCATTTCCCCTAAAAGCCATAGAACTCCGGACGTGATAGCCCTATTCGTGAAGGGTTTTTCAAGATAATTGCCGTATGCCAATTCCGTCTTTTGAAGTGGTTACTAGGACACATAAAATGATGCCACGCGACTCCGGTCGATTTTTTGGCTCCGTTTAATTTGCCAACTGCGCAAAACGGGGCCGCCGGGACATGCGGTATGGCTGTACCGGGCGCGCGCGTGCACCCGTCCGCCAACGCGCGAAACGGAAAACATTTAGCACATAAAATGACACGTCCTAGACCTAAAAACATTTTCCCCTCCATTTATTGAGCCAAGGAAAGTTTGGCTCCAGTTCAAATCCGGTCAGTTTCCAGCGGATTCGGCGGGACACCGCAGGAAGCGGGAGGGATTCCCAGATGGCTACCGCGCACATATGGCATGTGATAGGTGGTGCGTAGGAGGTATCCTACCGCTGCGCGGAGGTCTCGCGCAATACTAAAATGCGCACCATGTAGCTCCTTCACAAAAAAAGCCCTTCCGGCACCCCGAAAATGGAAAAACCGTCGCCCGTGGTTCGGATTGGAAATCCGCGACAGGGGCCTTCCTTCCCATCCTAAGGTCCACGCACGTGCCAAATATGGCCTCGTTCCGACAAACTATGTGGTGAAACGGGCCGTTTCCTACTCATTTCCCCTAAAAGCCATAGAACTCCGCACGTGATAGCCCTATTCGTGAAGGGTTTTTCAAGATAATTGCCGTATCCCAATTCCGTCTTTTGAAGTGATTACTAGGACACATAAAATGACGCCACGCGGCTCCGCTCGATTTTTTGGCTCCGTTTACTTTGCCAACTGCGCGAAACGGGGCCGTCGGGACATGCGGTATGGCCGTACCGGGCTCGCGCGTGCACCCGTCCGCCAACGCGCGAAACGGAAAACATTTAGCACATAAAATTACGCGTCCTAGACCTAAAAACATTTTCCCCTCCATTTATTTAGCCAAGGAAAGTGTGGCCCCAGTTTCAAATCCGGTCAGTTTCCAGCGGATTCGGCGGGACACCGCAGGAAGCGGGAGGAATTCCCAGATGGCTACCGCGCGCATATGGCATGTGATAGGTGGTGCGTAGGAGGTATCCTACCTCTGCGCGGAGGTCTCGCGCAATACTAAAATGCGCACCATGTAGCTCCTTCACAAAAAAAAGCCCTCCCGGCACCCCGAAAATGGAAAAACCATCGCCCGTGGTTCGGATTGGAAATCCGCGATAGGGGCCTTCCTTCCCATCCTAAGGTCCACGCACGTGCCAAATATGGCCTCATTCCGACAAACTATGTGGTGAAACGGGCCGTTTCCTACTCATTTCCCCTAAAACCCATAGAACTCCGGACGTGATAGCCCTATTCGTGAAGGGTTTTTCAAGATAATTGCCGTATCTCAATTCCGTCTTTTGAAGTGGTTACTAGGACACATAAAATGACGCCACGCGGCTCCGGTCGATTTTTTGGCTCCGTTTACTTTGCCAACTGCGCAAAACGGGGTCGCCGGGACATGCGGTATGGCCGTACCGGGCGCGCGCGTGCACCCTTCCACCAACGCGCGGAACGGAAAACATTTAGCACATAAAATAACGCGTCCTAGACCTAAAAACATTTTCCCCTCCATTTATTGAGCCAAGGAAAGTTTGGCCCCAGTTCAAATCCGGTCAGTTTCCAGCGGATTCGGCGGGACACCGCAGGAAGCGGGAGGGATTCCCAGATGGCTACCGCGCGCATATGGCATGTGATAGGTGGTGCGTAGGAGGTATCCTACCGCTGCGCGGAGGTCTCGCGCAATACTAAAATGCGCACCATTTAGCTCCTTCACAAAAAAAAGCCCTTCCGGCACCCCGAAAATGGAAAATTCGTCGCCCGTGGTTCGGATTGCAAATCCGCGACAGGGGCCTTGCTTCCCATCCTAAGGTCCACGCACGTGCCAAATATGGCCTCGTTCCGACAAACTATGTGGTGAAACGGGCCGTTTCCTACTCATTTCCCCTAAAAGCCATAGAACTCCGGACGTGATAGCCCTATTCGTGAAGGGTTTTTCAAGGTAATTGCCGTATCCCAATTCCGTCTTTTGAAGTGGTTACTAGGACACATAAAATGATGCCACGCGGCTCCGCTCGATTTTTTGGCTCCGTTTACTTTGCCAACTGCGCGAAACGGGGCCGTCGGGACATGCGGTATGGCCGTACCGGGCGCGCGCGTGCACCCGTCCGCCAACGCGTGAAACGGAAAACATTTAGCACATAAAATGACGTGTCCTAGACCTAAAACCATTTATCCCTCCATTTATTGAGCCAAGGAAAGTGTGGCCCCACTTCAAATCCGGTCAGTTTCCAGCGGATTCGGCGGGACACCGCAGGAAGCGGGAGGGATTCCCAGATGGCTACCGCGCGCATATGGCATGTGATAGGTGGTGCGTAGGAGGTATTCTACCGCTGCGCGGAGGTCTCGCGCAATACTAAAATGCGCACCATGTAGCTCCTTCACAAAAAAAAGCCCTTCCGGCACCCCGAAAATGGAAAAACCGTCGCCCGTGGTTCGGATTGGAAATCCGCGATAGGGGCCTTGCTTCCCATCCTAAGGTCCACGCACGTGCCAAATATGGCCTCGTTCCGACAAACTATGTGGTGAAACGGGCCGTTTCCTACTCATTTCCCCTAAAAGCCATAGAACTCCGGACGTGATAGCCCTATTCGTGAAGGGTTTTTAAAGGTAATTGTCGTATCCCAATTCCGTCTTTTGAAGTGGTTACTAGGACACATAAAATGACGCCACGCGGCTCCGCTCGATTTTTTGGCTCCGTTTACTTTGCCAACTGCGCAAAACGGGGCCGCCGGGACATGCGGTATGGCCGTACCGGGCGCGCGCGTGCACCCGTCTGCCAACGCGCGAAACGGAAAACATTTAGCACATAAAATGACGCGTCCTAGACCTAAAAACATTTTTCCCTCCATTTATTGAGCCAAGGAAAGTGTGGCCCCAGTTCAAATCCGGTCAGTTTCCAGCGGATTCGGCGGGACACCGCAGGAAGCGGGAGGGATTCCCAGATGGATACCACACGCATATGGCATGTGATAGGTGGTGCGTAGGAGGTATCCTACCGCTGCGCGGAGGTCTCGCGCAATACTAAAATGCGCACCATGTAGCTCCTTCACAAAAAAGCCCTTCAGGCACCCCGAAAATGGAAAAACCGTCGCCCGTGGTTCGGATTGGAAATCCGCGACAGGGGCCTTGCTTCTCATCCTAAGGTCCACGCACGTGCCAAATATGGCCTCGTTCCGACAAACTATGTGATGAAACGGGCCGTTTCCTACTCATTTCCCCTAAAAGCCATAGAACTCCGGACGTGATAGCCCTATTCGTGAAGGGTTTTTTCAAGATAATTGCCGTATCCCAATTCCGTCTTTTGAAGTGGTTACTAGGACACATAAAATGACGCCACGCGGCTCCGCTCGATTTTTTGTCTTCGTTTACTTTGCCTACTGCGCAAAACGGGGCCGCAGGGACATGCGGTATGGCCGTACCGGGCGCGCGCGTGCACACGTCCGCCAACGCGCGAAACGGAAAACATTTAGCACATAAAATGACGCGTCGTAGACCTAAAAACATTTTTCCCTTCATTTATTGAGCCAAGGAAAGTGTGGCCCCAGTTCAAATCCGGTCAGTTTCCAGCGGATTCGGCGGGACACCGCAGGAAGCGGGAGGGATTCCCAGATGGCTACCGCGCGCATATGGCATGTGATAGGTGGTGCGTAGGAGGTATCCTACCGCTGCGTGGAGGTCTCGCGCAATACTAAAATGCGCACCATGTAGCTCCTTCACAAAAAAACGCGAATCTGTTGTCCCCGCAGTCTACCCCATTGACTCGATCCCAACGGGGGTGGACCATTCTATTTTTTACTTCATTTGAGTTTGTTTATACCATAGGAACATGTAGTGGAAAGTTTTTGGCACATGCAGCGTCAAGATTCTCACAGGGTGACACCACGCGGCAGTTCCCCCTCTATACCTTGCCAGAACCTTCGGAAGTGTCATCTGCGCATTTCCGGGAAGCACCCCATACCCCGGGGTGTCAAATTCTGGACCTTGCAACATACCACAACATTTTTATGCTTAGCATATATGCACAAACAAGTTTGGGGGGGGGATTTCGACACTCGGAGTAGCGGGATCACGACAAACGTGAATCTGTTGTCCCCGCACGGTCTAGCCCATTGACTCGATCCCAACGGGGGTGGATCTTTCTACTTTTTGCTTCATTTGAGTTTGTTTATACCATAGGAACATGTAGTGGAAAGTTTTTGGCACATGCAACGTCAAGATTCCCACAGGGTGACGCCACCCGGGAGTTCCCCCCGGCCTATACCTCGCCAGAACCTTCCGAAGTGTCGTCTGCGCATTTCCGGGAAGCACCCCATACCCCGGGGTGTCAAATGCTGGACCTTGCAACATACCACAACATTTTTATGATTAGCATATAGGTGCACACACAAGTTTGGGTGGGATTTCGACACTCGGAGTAGCGGGATATCCCGCCAAATGCGAATTTGTTGTCCCCGCGGTCTAGCCCATTGACTCGATCCCAATGGGGGTGGACCATTCTACTTTTTGCTTCATTTGAGTTTGTTTATACCTTAGGAATGTGTAGTGGAAAGTTTTTGGCACATGCAACATCAAGATTCCCCACAGGGTGACGCCACGCGGGAGTTCCCCCCCTATACCTCGCCAGAACCTTCCGAAGTGTCGTCTGCGGATTTCCGGGAAGCACCCCATACCCCGGGGTGTCAAATGCTCGACCTTGCAACATACCACAACATTTTTATGCTTAGCATATATATAGGTGCACAAGTTTGGGGGGGGGGGGGGGGGGGATTTCGACACTCGGAGTGTAGCGGGATCACGCCAAACGTGAATCTGTTGTCCCCGCGCGGTCTAGCCCATTGACTCGATCCCAACGGGGGTGGACCATTCTACTTTTTGCTTCATTTGAGTTTGTTTATACCATAGGAACATGTATTCGAAAGTTTTTGGCACATGCAACATCAAGATTATTCCCACAGGTGACGCCAGGCGGGCGGGAGTTCCCCCCTATACCTCGCCAGAACCTTTCCGAAGTGTCGTCTGCGCATTTCCGGGAAACACACACCATACCGGAAGGAGGTTCTGGGGTTTCAACTAATTAAAAAGTACTTTTTACAAACCAGAAGCAATAGATGCTTCATAAAACAAATAACTAGGTACTTATTAAGTACAATAAGGAGGTTCTGGTTTCATACTAAAAAGTACTTTTTACAAACCAGAAGTAATAGATGCTTCATAAACAAACAGACGATAGAAGCAAAGTTTCTTGACAAGCAAATAAAAATAATTAACTAGGCATGGATCTTGGAGAAGTCGTCAGTAATTGCCTGGCTTCGTCAGCCACGAATTATCACTCTTCGGGCTCTGCTGATCACTCATCTCCGTCGTCCATGGATCATCACTCTTCTGCTCATCACCAGTCCACGACTTCCTCAGGTTCTGCCAATAATCACTACTCTTCGGCGCATCACTACTCTCCAGCCACTGCTCATCATTCATCTTCCTCCGCTTGCCATGAGGGGGACTTGTCTGCTGGGTGTTGTCGCTGGAAGCTGGTGCCTTCAAGCTTGCTAGTTCAGCCTGCACGCTTGCAAGTTCAGCATTTAACCTTGCTATTTTAGCTGCAGCATTTTTCTGTGCACGTTGAACTTCGATCTCTGCTTTATTGCATTTGTCACACAGATGTCCCCTCAGCGTGTCTTCCTTCTTGCAACCGGGGCAAAACACAAGGTAACGCAGGAAGAACCATATCTTAACGTAGAGCTGGTAGGTCACGTAAGCATCTTTAGCTGCATACTCCAGGTTTAAATCAGACAACGGCCGCTCTTCCCAGTAATCGTGCCTCTCTGGAGGGAATTTGTTCTTCATCTGGCTGTACGACTCGTCGATGATGCTAGTTGCAAGACTAGCCATTCCATCCCTCATTAAATTTCCTCTCTCGTTGAGACCTTTGACGTTGACAAATTCCTGGATATCGATCCAGTTCTCCCTAGGAATTATAATCTCTCGTAATATAACTTTATAAAATCTGCTCTCTTGTCAACGGTGCAGAACACAATTCCTTGATTTTGAAGGAATGAGCGCAGCGCCGGACATTCCCAGTTGGTCCTGAAAGCAAAAATTTAGTACTTGCAAGATCAACACTTGAATAAAATTTGGGACTACGAAGCTAGTCTATATGCAATCTCATAGCTTGAATAATATAAAATTTGAAACTACATAAGTTTAGTAAGTTCATGATCAACAGTCTGAAAATTATCTAGTCATAATTCATTTGGTACTAATAGAATGCATGAACAACACTTTTATGAAATGTGTAAGTGCAATTGTTTAGTCATTGAAATTTCATTTTGCATCATATAATTTTGAAACTAACAAAAGTCTATTAAATGCAAGATCAAGACTCCGGAAATTTGATTGTGATAATTAATTTGGTATAATGAAATCCAGTACATGCTAGATGAGCATATGGATAGATTCAATTTGATGCAAAAATTTAGTACTTGCGAGATCAACACTTGAATAAAATTTGGGAATACGAATGTTTAGTCTATGCAATCTCATAACTTGAATAAAATTGACATAAGTTTAGTAAGTGCACGATCAAGAGTCTGAAAATTATCTAGTCATAATCCATTTGGTACTAAAAGAATGCATGACCAACACTTTTATGAAATGTGTAAGTGCAATTTTTTAGTCATTGAAATATCATTTTGCATCATATAATTTTGAAACTAACAAAAGTCTATTAAATGCAAGATCAGGACTCCGGAAATTTGCTTTGTGATAATTAATTTGGTATAATGAAATCCAGTACATGCTAGATGAGCATATGGATTGATTCAATCTGCAAGATCAGGACACCATGCTTTGTGGCTTTTGTTACACAAAACACAGAAACAAAACTAGTTTTGCAGCTAGCACGGTTTGTAGTTTATTTTGTTGCACCTAGCCCAAATGAACCAATTTGTAACTTGCTGTTGCACGAATTCCCAGTTAGAAAACACATAAATATGACTCGGTCTGAAACTAAATTCACAATTCAACATCATATAGCTAAATACACGGTTCATTAACACAAGAATTATGGATAATCCCCTCTCCACAATTTCTTTCAATAAAATGCACAATCCCATATTCTTGAAACTGCCTTGCGAATTATGGTGCATGTGAGTTGCAATTTTCTCTCAAACAGAGAAAATAGAGCACTCGAGATTAACTAAAACAGAGCACTCGAGGGTGACTTGGTTCATCATGCACTAGCGATTAACTAAAATCTGAGCAAGATTAACTAAATCAGAGCAAGATTAAGTAAATCAGAGCAAGATTAAGGTCTACAAACCAGGAATAGTGGCAGACGAGGACGTGGTTCCTCATGGACAGTTGAACGACGGCGAGGTAGTTGTCTTCTTCGTGGTTGGGGTCCTCCGCAGTGTACTCGAGATCCAATCCTACAAATTTGTTCTCTTCTTCTTCCGCATACCACTGCGCGTACATCTTCAGGTACTTGCTCATCGTCTCCTCCTCGTTTGTGTAGACTACATCGATCTCCTTGCCGCCATGGACGGTGAAGGTCCTGATCTGAGTAAAGGCCTGCATGGCTGACGGCGGAGGAGGCAGAAGCGGTTGCGGAACAGAGGAAGAGGAAGAAGAAGCGTCCATGGCGCGGAGGAGGCAGAAGCGGCGAGAAACCGGCAAGAAGCAGAGGAGGAGGGTTTTTCGTCTAGTGGGAGCAGGGGTGGAACCGGCAAGAAGCGGAGAGAAATGAGTGGGAGGAGGAGTGGAACCGTCAAGAAGCGGAGAGGCGGAGGAGGGTTTTTCGTCTGTGAATTTCTGATTTATTAAAATTAGTAAAAACAGAGAATGAGGGTTCCATTTTACCTGCTGGCCCCTAATCCACATAAAATTACCGGAAATGGCCCAACCCAGTGGTATCTACTGCTAGATGGCCCCACACGTCAGTGGGTGCCATTTTGCCCCACCCACCCCAAAATGTCCTATACCAAAAGCAACTTTCTCCCCTGTCTCACTCTCTCTCTCTCTCCCAACCCAGCCACCACTGCCGCCTCTTCCTCTCCCAACTCCGTCGGCCACCGCCTCCGCCCCCGTCAAGCAGCATCGCCTCCGTCTGCCGAAGCTCAGGTTAATTTGGGGGATGAGCGGGGGATTTTCTAGGGTTTGCCGTACTTAATCTCGGGCGATTTTGGGGTTTTTTTTGTCCGAGCAGCGATTTTCCTAGGGTTTGATCGATTCAAAGTAGATGCTACTGCTAGAGTAGATTTTCCTTGTTTAGATTGATTCAAAACATGTGCTAGTGCTGCTAGTGCGAATGTCAATCTGAACCTAAACATCCCAACTTAGTTTTAATTAATGTGTAATTAATAGTTTCATAGTTCTCAAATTGTTCACTGCTTGTTATTAGGTCGACACCATGGACCCCTATGACTATGAAGTTGCCATTTTGGTCCCATCCAAGAAGGCCGTTGAGACCATCGACATCAGCTCATCCTCCGAAGGTGACGATGGTGCTCTAGATAGGGTTCACGTTAAGCAAGAGGAAGCTGATGATGCTGCAGCAATGGATTGTGCAGCTGAGTATGAGGAAGTTGCTCCTCCTCCTCCTGCTGATGTCCATCTGACTCGTCGAGGTAAAAAATATATATAGTAGATATAGATGCATGATATAGGTCAAATGCTTAATTAGTCTCGGTTTGGCATAATAGCTAGTCAATTTGTAGCATTGAAGGAATACTTCAGTTTCTATAAATACTGTTGGTTTGATATACTTCAATTTTAGGAAAACTTTAAACTAGGCCTTATTCCCCGGTTTCCTTATATATGTAGGTCCCAGGATAGAGGCAGGTGAGGAATGGGATGACTTTTGCATGTATTCCAATCTAGTGGAAATGAATCCTACAACAGTTGATACCTGATGTCTACGGGTGCTTCTATTCTTGTAGACAGTGTTGGGCCTCCAAGAGCAGAGGTTTGTAGAACAGCAGCAAGTTTCCCTTAAGTGGATCACCCAAGGTTTATCGAACTCAGGGAGGAAGAGGTCAAAGATATCCCTCTCAAGCAACCCTGCAATCACGATACAAGAAGTCTCTTGTGTCCCCAACACACCTAATACACTTGTCAGATGTATAGGTGCACTAGTTCGGCGAAGAGATAGTGAAATACAAGTGGTATGAATGAATATGAGCAGTAGTAACGGCGCCAGAAAAGTGCTTGCTGGCGTGCAATTGATGGTAGTAATATTGCAGGAAGTAAAGATGCAGTAAAACAGTAAACAAGCGATGATTGCAGTATTTGGAAACAAGGCCTAGGGATCATACTTTCACTAGTGGACACTCTCAACATTGATCACATAAATAAATAAGTTCTCTTCCTTTGTGCTACATATACTCTTGTTTGATAATGAACACCATTCGTTGTGTAGGGCTACAAGAGCTCCCTCAAGCTGGAGTTAACAAGCGCCACAACATTCGGCATTCATATTTAAGTAACCTTTAGAGCATAATAGATCTTTGCAAATTAAACCGAGTACTAACATAGCATGCACACTATCACCATCACACTATGAAGGGGGAATAAATCACATCAATACTATCATAGTAATAATTAACTCCATAACCTACAAGAGATTATGATCATAACCTACGCCAAGTACTACACGATGCACACACTGTCACCATTACACCGTGAAGGAGGAATAGACTACTTTAATAACATCACAAAAGTAGCACATAGACTAATAGCGATACAAAGCTCATATGAATCTCAATCATGTAAGGCAGCTCATGAGATCATTGTATTGAAGTACATAGGAGAGAGATTAACCACATAGCTACCGGTACAGCCCTTAGCCTCAAGGGAGAACTACTCCCTCCTCATGGGAGACAGCAGCGTTGATGAAGATGGCGGTGGTGTCGATGGAGAAGCCTTCCGGGGGCACTTCCCCGTCCCAGCGGCGTGCCGGAATAGAGACTCCTGTTCCCCAGATCTTGGCTTCGCGATGGTGGCGGCTCTGGAAGGTTTCTCGTACCGTGGCTTTTCCGTATCGAGGTTTTGGGTCGAGGAGGCTTAAATAGGCGAAGAGGCGGAGTTGGAAGGCTGACGAGGCGACGACACAGTAGGGGGGCGCGGCCCACCCCCTGGCCGCGCCAGCCTATCATCTGGGGACCACAGGGCCCTCCTCTGGTGGCTCTCGGGTGTTCTGGAAGCTTCGTGTGATTCTAAGATGCTGGGCGTTGATTTCGTCCAATTCCGAGAATATTTCCTTACTAGGATTTCTGAAACCAAAAACAGCAGAAAACAGGAACTGGCACTTTGGCATCTCGTCAATAGGTTAGTTCTGGAAAACGCATAAATATGACATAAAGTGTGAACAAAACATGTAGGTATTGTCATAAAACTAGCATGGAACATAAGAAATTATAGATACGTTTGAGACGTATCAAGCATCCCCAAGCTTAGTTCCTACTCGCCCTCGAGTAGGTAAACGATAACAAGGATAATTTCTGAAGTGACATGCTATCATAATCTTGATCAATACTATTGTAAAGCATATGAGATGAATGAAGTGATTCAAAGCAATGGTAAAGACAATGAGTAAACAACTGAATCATATAGCAAAGACTTTTCATGAATAGTACATTCAAGACAAGCATCAATAAGACTTGCATAACAGTTAACTCATAAGCAATAGATTCTCAGTAGAAAGCATTGAAGCAACACAAAGGATGATTAAGTTTCAGCAATTGCTTTCAACTTGTAACATGTATATCTCATGGATAGTTGTCAACATAAAGCAATATAACAAGTGCAATAGGTAAACATGTAAGAATCAATGCACATAGTTTTGTTGCGGTCAGAAACCCACCGGCGAGCAGCGACGGGCAACACAGTAGAGCCGGGAGGCTCCCAGGACTGCGGCTGGCCCTGGTCCCTCCGAGCAACGGCCCGCAAAGACTCGGCACGCACGTCCGATGCTGGTGCAAGGGCGTGCCACCTGACCTATACCTGGTCAGGAAGGTGATGGATGTGCCTCGCTTAGTTTCCTGCATGGCATACACGTAAACATTAAATACGAGCCTCGATCAGCTCTCAGGTTGTCCTGTGAATCGGCTCAAAGAGCCGATCCACCCATGATACGTACGAGGTGTACGAATATATGGTGGTCCTGCTTGATCAAAATAAAGCTAAAACGACCTACTACGATTTAGGGTTTTCACCACATAATCGGAACATCCTACTCGTGATTGAGCCTGGCGGCCACGCACGGTGATCGTAAACCGACCCTAGACAAGGCCTAAAAACCAACACGAAGTTGATCCCCGGAACATCCTGTCTAGGGCTAGCAAACTACACCCTACGCGCCACTGGATCCTTCAACCCATTTGTAAGGCCTAACTATGCAGATATTAAACTAATCCTTGGAGAACAAGGAGCAATCATAACGGATCGGATCTACTAAATAATGATCAAGCGGGGTGCCGCCCTTACACCTAAGATAGGTGTAAGGGCGGCTAGACGTCTAAGGGTTGCACGACGACAGCATATGATACGATGAACAATGCTAACCCTAACACGTCTAAGATAACTATGTTGCTCGCCATCAATAAGGCTTCAGCACGAGCAACGCATGAACAGCGAATAAACATGTACTGCCTAGATCGCAAGATGCGATCTAGGCAGCATGATGCTTACCCGGAAGAAACCCTCGAGACAAGGGAGTTGGCGATGCGCCTAGATTGGTTTGTGGTGAACGTGATTGTTGTTTATTTCATAAACCGTAGATACATATTTATAGTCCGTAGACTTTCTAACGTGGGAATAATCCCAACCGGGCACGAGCCAAACTCTATCTAACCGACACGTATCCTACTATATTACAGATACACGGGCAAACTAGCCCAAACTTTGCATATAAGGCCGATTCGTATATTTCTTCCATGTATATCCTTCAAGCCCATCTTTAATCGCGGCCCACCTCTGATCCGGTCAAATTCTGGTGATAACACATGCCCCCCTGGTTTTGGAAATGACAATTCCAAAATCATTCTGCTTTTCCTTCATCGGGTCATGTCGTGGCAGAGCAGAACCGTCGCAGTATCCTTCATCATGACGCCATGCCTCCTCAACTTCTTTGCAAGATTTGATAGCTTTAATATCACTCCCTCGGAAACCGTAATGGCATTAAATCTCCACTACACCCCCTTTATTTAACTGTGCCGAATGGTTCGCCACTTCATCCCCTTGCTCTGTTCCGGCCATCGGCATCTAAAAAACCCTCTTTCCCTGTAGCAATGTCTTCCTCTTCCTCCATCTCCTCAGGCCTCTCTCTCCAATCTTCCTCCTCGAGCAAGCAGGAGTGGAACTTTGATCACGTGCCAGATGGCCCACCCGAAGCACTCATCGGGTCAGATGGTGACTTACCTCTGACCGATGGGGAGGACGACCTCGAGTTCCTCATCGAAGGGGAACTGAAGAGCGAGAGCGAAGACTACCTCCACTCCTGGGCGAACTCCACCTCCTCCGACGAGGAGGAGGAAGAAGAAGAAGCAGAGGAAGAAGAGGAAGAGGAGGAGGATGATTCCTCCTCCTCCGCTGGGTATCCGCCGGCGAAGCGCTTCCGCGCTTGGGCGGACAGCGAGGACGATGATGATGACGAGGAAGAAGAGGCTCCGGCCGAGGGCTGGGGCAGCAGCGACGAGGAACTCTCTGGAAGCAGCGCCGACGGCAGCCACGATGCCGACGACGAGGCCAGCGAGGATTAGTAATGTAGGACTAGTAGTCCCTGAGCAATCGGCTCTTCTTTTGTTCTTCCTTTCTTGAGCAATCGGCTCTTCATTGTAAAAAACCCCTCTTATTAATGGAGAAGAAATTCCTCAGCTGATTCTGTCCTTTTACCAAATTTGCCGATTGCTAAAATAAGTCAACAAACTAAGAGCCGATGGCAGCGCATCGGACCTTGCCATGAAACGCGAGCAAAGCCAACTCTATTGTCCATCCAAGTGGTAATCTGTGACTTGTCCGCAAGAGCAAAACCCAAATCCCCAAAACGCCGCTTGAACAGATCCAACCCACGGCCATATGAACCTCAGATGTCAATCGCGCAGGTTCGCAACTGCAATGGATCCATGGGAAACACCATCCAATGCCCACGCTATGGTTTCCAGCCTGAAGGTGATCCTTAACTGCCCCTTGCTGTCCGAACATAGTGCCTTGCTCTATCTTTTCGCAGCAACAGAAACGGCCCTGACCATGTAGATGATGACGGCTTCCCTTTCAGGCTCCTTTCCGCAGCTCTAGTAGTCTTCTTCTGCAACAACTCACCGCTTTTGAAGAAGGTTATGATGCAGGGTCAGCCGATGACACTCCAATCGGCTTCCAAAAATAGAGTGTCTACCAAATCAGCTGCCCCCCGAGCCTCAGTTAAGCCGAGAACAGTGGCGAGGACACACAGTTCAGTCCAAGGGCCTTGAACTCAGGCAATTGAGACAGCCACCATGCAGAGGTCCTAGCCATTCCTACGAGCGTAGCTGAGAAGGTGGCCAACTTAGCCAGTGGCCAACTTAGCCAAGCCGACGGTAGATACACCGGAGCCGATCACCTTTTCTTCCCTTGAAAGCCGATATTGCAGACGAAACACCAACGGCCTAATGAGCAAAAGGTTGGAGGTTGGCCTTGAGGCTGAACTGAAGACCGACTTGGTCGAAATCCGTGTCTTGAACACGCAGCTGGTAGATCTTGTGTAATTTGTACTAGAGTCGATGGCTGTGCATCGGCTTTGTTTCTCTAAAGTCGATGTCCGTGCATCGGCTTTGTTTCTCTAAAGGCGATACCATGAGAAATTTTTTTTACTGGCCGATTTTTCTATCGGCCCCCCAATATTTCACTGCACATATATCGCACATGTTCATCTGATTAGGTGCCCCCCGAGCCGAATCTGCCAGGTAACTGCGGATATCGGCTCTGTAGTTAGCCAAAGCACTGTATTTGAACGTCGGCTCCGTTAGGACCAATGTTGACTTTTTCCAGCTCATCAGCCGACGTAAAACCGCTGCCCATTAGATCGACGTTGAACACAGGCAGAATGTGTGGTGAGGATAATTTTGGTCGATTGCTGGAATCGGCCTCCATGTTGATTGAATCGCTCAATGAAGGTTTTGCAATGTTCCTCCATAGATCTTTGGGGCCGATCCCAAGGATCGGCCTCACCACGTTTGTCCACAGGTTTGTTCTTACTATACAGTCAGGCCGGTGGATAAGACCAGCCTAACCCCGTCCTTCGTCACGTCGATGCGCTCGGAGTCGTCCAAATTGATGCCTGAGAGTGGCTCTTGGCCTGTTGTCTCCCAAACGTTCATGCCAGCCGTTGAAATCTCGGCTGAGTCATCTGCATGGAAGACCTCTACTTCATCTCCATCCCACTGTATTAAGCATTGGTGCATCGTGGATGGAATGCAACAGTTGGCGTGGATCCAATCTCTTCCTAGCAGGACAGCATAGGTGCTCTTGCTATCGACAATAAAGAACGTCGTAGGGATAGTTTTCCTTCCTACGGTCAGATCCACGTTCAGAACACCTTGTGTGTCAGACGCTTGGCCGTTGAAATCGCTCAGTGTCACATTGGTCTTGATCAGATCCGAGCTAGAGCGTCCCAACCGACGTAGCATGGAGTATGGCATAATGTTGACTGCCGCTCCGGTGTCCACCAGCATCTTGTTGACAGGCTGCCCATTGATATAACCTCGCAAGTACAGGGCCTTCAGATGTCTGTAGCTTCTTTCTCGTGGCTTCTCAAAGATAACTGGCCGTGGGCCGCAGTCAAGTTGTGCCACAGGTGCTTCATCTAATCCTGGAGCACTAAACTCCGTCGGAAGGATGAACACCATGTTTGTGCCAGCCGATGTTTCATCATCGGCTTTCTTTTGTCTGGGGCGCCACTCTTTCCTTTGTGGCCGACCTTCTTCGTCCAGGGTTCGCTGAATTTTAGCGGCCAGATCAGGCCGCGCCTTCCTCAACGTGTGCTGGTATAACCTTTCGGCTTCCTCCAAACCACGTAGTCGCTGAACCCTACGCTTTTGGGAACGGCTGAGTCCATTAGGGCACCACCTTGGCCGGTGGTACTTATCTTCTTCTTCATCATCGTCTTCCAATTCCTCGAGATCTTCCGCCCGAGAGGACTCAGCGTGCTTGTTCCGAGGCGGGAGAGGCCCTAGACGTTTGAACACGGACACATTAGCTGCATCCTTCTTCTTCTGTCTACATTCTGGGCAGTTGCCGATTGTCGGCAATCGGCTCATTCCTGAATCCCAGCAGTGTCTGAAGAAGGGACAGTCCCAGTGCCTATCCTCATCGTCTTGCTCTCTTGACTTTTCCTTGGCGTGGCGCTCATATCTCTCCTCGTCGCGATCATGCCGACGATGTCTCCTGGCGTCCCTAGCCAGACGATCTCTTTCATCATTGTCGTTGGACCGTCGGCGTTGAGGAGGTGATCCGAGAGAGGTCGCTGATATCTCACATTCCTCACTTCTCCCTCTGTGATGTAGCGCTTGCCATCGTGACGGAGCCGATCGCGTGGAACGGCTTCCTCTGTGTCCTTGCTATGAGAGCAGCTGCCCTCGTCTCTGTCCTTACCAGAGTGGTGTCCAAGTCCTACCATGTTGATGTTGAACGAGAATCCTGGCTGGCACCCTCCAGGGTAAGTGCACTCCACCATGTTAACGGCGGGGAAGGGGTGTGTGTCGACTTTCATGGCGTACTGGCTGAAAATTAGACGCCCTTGTTCTATCGCCATTTGGACCTGCTGCCGCCACACCTGTGATCGTTGGTGGCATGGGTGAACGTGTTATGCCACTTGCAGTATGGCTTTCCGTTCAGCTCCTGCGCCGTGGGGATCTTGTGGCCTTCGGGTACCTTTAGCTGCTTCTCCTTAAGTAAGAGGTCGAAAATCTGCTCAGCTTTGGTAACGTCGAAGTCAAACCCTCTTGGAGGACCTTGCGGCTTAACCCACTTGCAGGACACGGGGCTTGCCCCCCGAGTCCATTCAGCCACTGCTACCTCTTGATCTCCCGCAGAGCCTTCGTCTTCATCTGCCTCAACCAGGACCACCGCACGCTTGAATTTATCCTGGTATACATCTGAGTGGCGCTGTTCATATACTGATAGCTTCTGCACCATGTGCGCCAGTGAAGGGTAGTCTGCTTGGGAGGCCACGTCCTTGATCGGTGATGCGAGACCCACCACCGCCAACTCGACTGCTTCTTTTTCAGTCACACGAGCCGAATAGCATCGGTTCCTAACGGTCCTGAAGCGCTGGACGTATTCTGACACTGTTTCTCCACGCTTCTGTCGTACTTGTGCTAAATCGGCAATGCCAGCCTCGGAAGCCTCTGAATGATACTGCATGTGGAACTGCTCTTCCAACTGCTTCCAAGTCCGGATTGAGTCTGGTGGCAGCGATGTGTACCACCCGAAAGCCGATCCTGTGAGGGACTGTGCGAAGAACCTCACACGCAGCTCATCTGATGCTGAGATCGTGCCCAGCTGTGCCAAATATCGGCTCACATGCTCGATGGAGCTGGAACCATCTGATCCATTAAACTTGGAGAAATCAGGGAGCCGATATTTGGGTGGTAGCGGGATCAACTCGTACTCGTTGGGGTACGGCTTGGAATAGCCGATTGTCCTCCTTTTCGGCACCATGCCGAACTGGTCTCTCAGGATTGTACTGATGTGATCCACGGTGCTGGCTGCAGGAGTCGAACTCTGAAGATTCGCCGGAGTGGCATACTTAGCCAGCCATGCTTGCTTTTCCAGCTCTGAGCCAACTGCAGGAGCTGAGCTCTGGAGGTTTGTCGGAGTGGCATACTTAGCTAGCCACGTCTGCTTCTCAAGATCTGTTCCCGAAGTTCCTCCTGCTGTTCCAGAAGTCCCTCTTTGTTGCGATGCGGTTTGTGAGTGCCCGATTCTGCGATCGCACGTATGTGCACGTGTATCCGTGAGGGATCTCCTTAGGCGCCTCATGCAAGAACTGGTAGTCACTAGGGTCACCACCGATCTTGTAGACGACGTATGCCGGTGAATTCGGCACTTCTGGTGCTGCCAACGCAAATGGCAGCGGTGGACGGGACTGGAGTGGCATCTCTCCTTGGTAAGTCCCTAGAGCTGGTCCTGACGGAGAGTACTGATGCCTCATGATTTCCTGGATCACCCGAAGAGCGACACGCTCCAAAGTGTTCACCAGGCTCTCAGAATGGCGGTGTAGCGAATGAGCTACCATGAAGTTAATCTCTGACGCGAGAGACACGGTGCGTTCTTCGACGGGGCGGACAGGTCCACTCCATCGAGCGCGCCTTCAGGTGAGAACCCTTTCCACCTGATGCCATGTGAGCGGGTTCTGTGAAAAGAGCCGATGAGGTCGGCTTCGAGGATTGCTTTGACCTCGTCATACTTCTTCTTGAGCTCCTCGGTCAGATCCTCGTACGTGACTGGAGTGCCTTCCGCCATCTCAGATGTAGATGGCGATGCGGTTGATGTCGAAGATGGTCCCACTGGGCGTGCCAGAATGTGTTGCGGTCAGAAACCCACCGGCGAGCAGCGATGGGCAACACAGTAGAGCCGGGAGGCTCCCAGGACTGCGGCTGGCCCTGGTCCCTCCGAGCGACGGCCCGCAAAGACTCGGCACGCACGTCCGATGCTGGTGCAAGGGCGTGCCACCTGACCTATACCTGGTCAGGAAGGTGATGGATGTGCCTCGCTTAGTTTCCTGCATGGCATACACGTAAACATTAAATACGAGCCTCGATCGGCTCTCAGGTTGTCCTGTGAATCGGCTCAAAGAGCCGATCCACCCATGATCCGTACGAGGTGTACGAATATATGGTGGTCCTGCTTGATCAAAATAAAGCTAAAACGACCTACTACGATTTAGGGTTTTCACCACATAATCGGAACATCCTACTCGTGATTGAGCCTGGCGGCCACGCACGGTGATCGTAAACCGACCCTAGACAAGGCCTAAAAACCAACACGAAGTTGATCCCCGGAACATCCTGTCTAGGGCTAGCAAACTACACCCTACGCGCCACTGGATCCTTCAACCCGTTTGTAAGGCCTAACTATGCAGATATTAAACTAATCCTTGGAGAACAAGGAGCAATCATAACGGATCGGATCTACTAAATAATGATCAAGCGGGGTGCCGCCCTTACACCTAAGATAGGTGTAAGGGCGGCTAGACGTCTAAGGGTTGCACGACGATAGCATATGATACGATGAACAATGCTAACCCTAACACGTCTAAGATAACTACGTTGCTCGCCATCAACAAGGCTTCAGCACGAGCAACGCATGAACAGCGAATAAACATGTACTGCCTAGATCGCAAGATGCGATCTAGGCAGCATGATGCTTACCCGGAAGAAACCCTCGAGACAAGGGAGTTGGCGATGCGCCTAGATTGGTTTGTGGTGAACGTGATTGTTGTTTATTTCATAAACCCTAGATACATATTTATAGTCCGTAGACTTTCTAACGTGGGAATAATCCCAACCGGGCACGAGCCAAACTCTATCTAACCGACACGTATCCTACTATATTACAGATACACGGGCAAACTAGCCCAAACTTTGCATATAAGGCCGATTCGTGTATTTCTTCCATGTATATCCTTCAAGCCCATCTTTAATCGCGGCCCACCTCTGATCCGGTCAAATTCTGGTGATAACAAGTTTACACAAGTGTTTGCTTCTAAGATAGAAAGAAGTGGGTAAACTGACTCAACATAAAGTAAAAGAAAGGCCCTTCGCAGAGGGAAGCATGGATTACTATTTTTGTGCTAGAGCTTTTATTTTGAAAACATAGAAACAATTTTGTCAACGGTAGTAATAAAGCATATGTGTTATGTATAAGATATCCTATAAGTTGCAAGCCTCATGCATAGTATACTAATAGTGCTCGCACCTTGTCCTAATTAGCTTGGATTAACATGGATTATCATTGCATAGCATATGTTTCAACCAAGTGTCACAAAGGGGTACCTCTATGTCACTTTGTACAAAGGTCTAAGGAGAAAGCTCGCATTGGATTTCTCGCTTTTGATTATTCTCAACTTAGACATCCATACCGGGACAACATAGACAACATATAATGGACTCCTCTTTAATGCATAAGCATTCAACAACAGTTAATTTTCTCATAAGAGATTGAGGATTAATTGTCCAAACTGAAACTTCCACCATGAATCATGGCTTTAGTTAGCGGCCCAATGTTCTTCTCTAACAGTATGCATACTCAAACCATTTGATCATGAAAATCTCCCTTACTTCAGACAAGACGAACATGCATAGCAACTCACATGATATTCAACAAAGGTAAAAGTTGATGGCGTCCCCAGAAACATGGTTACCGCTCAACAAGCAACTTATAAGAAATAAAATACATAGCAACATATTCAATACCACAATAGTTTTTAAGCTATTTTTCCCATGAGCTATATATTGCAAAGATAAAGAATGGAATTTTAAAGGTAGCACTCAAGTAATGTACTTTGGAATGGCGGGGAAATACCATGTAGTAGGTAGGTATGGTGGACACAAATGGCATAGTTTTTGGCTCAAGGATTTGGATGCACGAGAAGAATCCCTCTCGATACAAGGCTAGGCTAGCAAGGTTGTTTGAAGCAAACTCAAGTATAAAACGGTGCAGCAAGACTCACATATGAACATATTGTAAGCATTATAAGACTTTACATCGTCTTCCTTGTTGTTCAAAACACCTTAACCAGAAAATATCTAGACTTAGAGAGACCAATCATGCAGACCAAATTTTAACAAGCTCTATGTAGTTCTTCATTAATAGGTGCAAAGTACATGATGCAAGAGCTTAAACATGATCTATATGAGCACAACAATTGCCAAGTATCAAATTATTCAAGACATTATACCAATTACCACATGCAACATTTTCTGTTTCCAACCATATAGCAATTAACGAAGCGGTTTTCAACTCCGCCATGAACATTAAAGATAGAACTAAGAACACCAGTGTTCATATGAAAAAGCGGAGCGTTTCTCTCTCCCACACAAGCATGAATTTATTAAAACAAAACAAAAACAAACAAACGCTCCATGTAAAGTACATAAGATGTGACCGAATAAAAATATAGTTTAAAGAGAAGAAACCTGATAAATTGTTGATGAAGAAGGGGATGCATTGGGCATCCCCAAGCTTAGACGCTTGAGTCTTCTTGAAATATGCAGGGATGAACCACGGGGGCATCCCCAAGCTTAGACTTTTCGCTCTTCTTGATCATAGTACACTACAAGAAAAGTTCTGATAGACAACGTCTCAAAATCGTCCGCTAAGGGGTATTTTTCGTCGCCTATGGGCCTAACCCGACGATATGGGTTATGTTGTGGAAACTGCGTCAGGCAAAGTCCTACGACGATTTTTTCGGTCCGTCGCGCTTGGGCGCCCTTCCGCCACGGAAAATCGGACCGTTGCCCAAGTGTTTCCGGGAGCCCGTTGACTGCTGACGTCATGCAAACTGACACGTGGCAGACACCGTTAATCGGCGATTAACGGCGTTAACCCGAAACCCCGTGGTAGATGGTAGGCCCACACGAGGCTGCCACGTCTTAAGCGGGCCGGCCCATTAAGTTTGCGGGCCGGGCAGTGACTTATTTTGACCGGTCAACTTTATAGCTGGGCTGGTCCATTAGTTACGTGGGCCGGGCCTAACCTCTAAGGTTGACTGGTCAAAACTTTAATGGGCCGGCCCACTAAGCATGTGGGCCGGGCCGAATGCACTCGTTTGACCGGTCAACAGGCAAAAGGGCCAGCCCACAAGACATGTGGGACCCACTTTCCTGTTATTGGGCCGGCCCATTTACCTAGTGGGGTCCACCTTAAAACAACTGGGCCGGCCCAAGAAGTTATTGGGCCGGCCTAATTAGCATGTGGGTCCCACTTTCCTGCTATCGGGCTGGCCCATTTAGTACGTGGGGTCCACATTAGATCAAATGGGTTGGCCCAACAAGCAAGTGGGTCGGGCCAAAAGCACAGGTGGGTCCCACTTTCCTAAGGGCCAGCCCATTTAGTACGAGGGGTCCACCATATAGCAAGTGGGCCGGCCCAACAAGATAGTGGGCCGGGCCAAAACCACAGGTGGGTCCCACTTTGCAGTTAAAGGGCCGGCCCATTTAGTATGTGGGGTCCACCATATAGCAAATGGGCCGGCCCAACAAGATAGTGGGCCGGGCCAAAAGCACAGGTGGGTCCCACTTTCCTGTTAAAGGGCCGGCCCATTTAGTATGTGGGGTCCACCATATAGCAAGTGGGCCGGGCCAAAAACACAGGTGGGTCCCACTTTCCTGTTAAAGGGCCGGCCCATTTAGTACGTGGGGTCCACCATATAGCAAGTGGGCCGGCCCAACAAGATAGTGGACCGGGCCAAAAACACAGGTGGGTCCCACTTTCCTCTTAAAGGGCCGGCCCATTTAGTACGTGGGGTCCATCACAAAAGCAATTGGGCTGGCCCAACTAGTTAGTGGGCCGGCCCAGTAGTGGGTGGGGCCCACCTTAAATCAAGTGGGCCGGCCCAATTAGAGTGTGGGGTCCACCGTAATTCAAGTGGGCTGGCCCAATAAGTAAGTGGGCCAGCCCGTTAAGTTGCTGTTTATATGCCGGCATAATAGGCGCTTTAGGATTTTGCGGGCCGGCACATATGTGATTTCGCTTAATTGGGCCGTTTAAGGGATGGGAATTCGTGATTTAGATACTGAGAATATTTACGCAGCATTGATTTCTGTCGGATAGCCTCACTTACCACACGCACCAAAGAAAAAATGCGCGAAAGAACTATAAAAACTAACTAAATATTACATCAGCTGCAAGGCTTTGAAAAAATATTACAGAACCCAGAGAAATTGAATGGTAATTAAACCTAGCAATACAATGAAGCGATCCGGCAATCTTTTAAGTTGTCCATGCAGCACCTATATCTGAAACAAAGACATTACAAGTTAAGACAGCAACAATGGAAAGGCAAAGATACTACAATATTGTTTGCCAAAGAATTTGGAACTCATCATTTCGTCGTTATAACAAGATCATTGTAATGCGCACCATAAGCAAACAAAGAGTGCATGCCGCATACCAACAGCCAATATAACAGAGCATGTTAGAATGAAACAGCAGGCTTACTACTGTCGAGTCCCATGCAAACCAACATGTTCAGGGAGTACAAAATTGGCATGAACAACATAGTAGCAGGCTATAAATTTTGTAACAACGGCTGAGCAAGATGAAGTTATGATGGCTACATCTACGAAGCAGGAATGTAAACCAAAAATAGAAGTTACGATGGCAAAAGCTAAAGAGGAGGGAATGTGAACCAACATGTGCCAAGTGCAATTACTTCATTTTGGCCGTGAACTAAATAATACTCCTGAACTTATAGTGAAGGGGATGCAAATCAAGATGTTTCGGGATATAAACTTGTAATGAGCAACACATAGAGGATAGTTAATGCTGGAGCTTAGGATGGACCAGATACAGAATATAGTGGGATCACCTGTGAACTTGTATAAGAGGGAATGCAAACCAATATGTTCAGCATTCCATATGTGAGTGTCATGCCAAGTCAGAGAAACAAGTCAATAAAGCAGCTTTTGAAGAACAAGATGGCACGCAAAATTATTATCTAGTAGTATGACAAGTTTATTTGTACTACAGGCTAGATAGCAGAGTGATAGCATGCCAAACTAAGTCCTTACTTTTTTAGCTTACAATGAACTAGATACAAAACAATGGCATCACCTGTAGTACAGGGAATGCAAGCCAACATGTTCATGGAGTAAAAAATTGGCACAAACAACATAGTAGCAGGCCATAATTCTTGTAACAACGACTGAGCAAGATAAAGTTATGATGGCTAGATCTACAGAGCAGGGAATGTAAACCAAATATAGAAGTTACGATGCCAAAAGCTATAGAGCAGGGAATGCGAACTAACATGTGCAATTACTTAAAATTGGCCAAGAACTAAATAATAGCAGGATGTTACTATAATACCTATAATTTTTGTAACAACGACTGAGCAAGATAGAAGTTATGATGGATACATCTACAGAGCAGGGAATGCAAACCAAAATGTTCAATCGCTTAAAGTTAGCAATGAACTAGAAAATAGCAAGGTGTTACGGTCATAGCTAGGAATGAACTAAAAGATCTTCAAACAAACAAGCATCTGAACCCAGAACATGGCGCTAAAACAAGGGACTTACATTAGGAGAAGCACTCTGTGGGAGTCACATCAGATCTTCCTGGGGTTGATAGATCCGGTGATGAAGTACGCTACATGTGCTACTTGGGGTTGGAGAGACGGCCATTACACTTCATGGTTACTCATCTCATCTGCAAAAACGTAACGGCGCGTCGTTAGCACAAACAGGTTCCCCCAAGATTAAACAAGAACTTGCAGGCAAGCAATAGAAAAGCGACAGTAGAAGAGTTTAGATCATGCACGGCGCCGGTGAAGCAGATCCGGTTCATGCACAGCGGTGTCGGTGAGCAAGATCCGATGCGGTGCACGACGGATCCGGCGAAGCGGCTCCGGTGGGGTGGACGATACCGCAGCTGAAGCGACTGCGGTAGACTGCTGGATGAGCATATGGTTTCGAGGTTCGGCGGGGATGATCCGGTCCGGTTGATGACAGCGTCGATGAAGCGGCTCCGGCAGGCAGCCGGATGACGAGGATCGCGAGGCCTCGGGTAGGCTAGGGAAGTCCGACGGGGATGTTCCGGTGCGGTGGTCGTGGAGGTGGGAGAGAGGAACTTGGGAAGTTCCGGTGGGTGGTCTGAGGGGAATGAATTTTTTTTGGGAGGGTTTCCGGGCTAGGGAGGTGGTGATCCAAAAAATGACGGGCAGACCCCCCCCCACCAACCGACTTTGCTGTCATCTCCACAGGGGTAGAATAGGAATTTGGAAGCGTGTGAAATTTTTGTATTTTGTGGGCGGGAAGTTTTGCCGCTATGAGATTTTGAATTTGGCTAAGGTCCAACTATAATGATAAAAAATTGTGAGACCGTACTAGTACCTCTGTTCAAGGCCGACTGCAAAATCAAATCATCATCACCTTGAATATCGGTCACTACCATGATCATGATCTATCTCTGAAATTAGTGTATCCGCTAGATCTTGCAAAGTGCAATGATAAAAAGAATTGTGAAACCGTACTAGTATTTCTCTTCTAGGCCGAGTGCAACATCAAATCATCATCACGTTGAAAATTTGTTACCATGATCATGATCTACCTCAAAATGGGCGCATCCGCTAAAACTTGCAAAGTATAATGATACAAATTTGTGAGACCGTACTAGTACTACCTCTGTCTATAAATAGATGCCAACAGTTTGTCTAAATTTGAATGTATCTAGACACGATTTAGTGTATAGATACATACGAATTTAAATAAATTTTTGGCATCTATTTATGGACGGAGGGAGTACTTATGTTCAAGGTCGAGTGCAACATCAAATCATCATTACATTGAATATTGTGTTACCATGATCATGATCTATCTCTGAATTTGGCGCATCCGCTAAATCTCGCAAAGTATAATGATAAAAAAATTGTGAGACTGTACTAGTACTTATGTTCAAGGCCGAGTGCAGGATCAAATCATCATCACGTTGAAATTTGTTACAACGATCATGCCATATCTCTAAAATTGGCGCATCTGCTAGTGAGAGTGACAGAGAGAGTGTGAGGAGGCGTCTATAAAGGCGAGGGTTGGTTAATGCAACCCGCGTCCTACGCGTCCACCATTGATCGTCTGCACGTCTTGGGCTTCTGCAACGCGACACGCGTCCACGATTGCACGTCTTCGACTTTTGCACCGCGACCCGCGTCTACGCGTCAACAATTGCACGTCTTCCACTTCTGCACCGCAACACGCGTACTCGAGTCTAATACTCGCTAATGCAATATACTCAGTTTTACCTCAAGTGGATTTTCAACAGAGAGTCAACAAATGGGATTAACTAGTTAAATGAGTCAACAAATGGGATTATCAAGCTTACTTATTTGTTTTCACGTGTTAAACTTGTCTAAATCTTGGTCAAACCTAGGATTTGATCAAGATTCAAATGGGCAGAAAATTCCAAAAAAAACAGAAAAATGAAAAACCAAAGCACATAGTCTTGTTATGTCATATAGTAAGCATTACAGTTGATAAACAAGGTCTAGACATATTCAAACCATACAAATCATGTATCTACCCTCTAACCCCTAAACTATGTCTTATGAAGTCAAGCATGAAGAGAAGTGGTTTTGGGTTTCAAACATGGAAATTTCAAAAACCTCCCAAAAACTTCATTTTAGAGTGACTAAGAAGGATACATGCTTCCCTTTTCATTTTCATGTTTTAAACTTGTTTAAATCTTGGTCAATCCTAGTATTTGACCAAGATTCAAATGGGCATCAAAATTTAAAAAAATCAAAAAAATGAAAAACCAATGCACATAGTTTTTCTTATGTCATATAGTAAGCATTCAAGTTGATAAACAAGGTCTATACATATTCAAACCAGACAAATCATGTATCTATACCCCTAACCCCTAAACTCTGTCTTATGAAGTCAAGCATGAAGAGAAGTGGTTTTTGGTTTCAAACATGGAAATTTCAAAAACCTCCCAAAAGCTTCATTTTAGAGTGACTAAGAAGGATCCATGCTTACCTTTGCATTTTCATATTTTAAACTTGTTTAAATCATTGTCAAACCTAGGATTTGTCCAAGATACAAATGGGCACAAATTTAAAAAAATCAGAAAAATTAAAAACAAAAGCACATAGTCTTCTTCTGTCATATCGTAAGCATTCAAGATGATAAACAAGGTCTAGATATATCCAAACCAGACAAATCATGTATCTACCCCCTGTCGATCTTATGAAGTCTAGCATGAAGAGAAGTCGTTTTGGGTTTCAAACATGGAAATTTCAAGAACATCCCAAAAGCTTCATTTTAGAGTGACTAAGAAGGATCAAGGCTTACGTTTTCATTTTCATGTTCTAAACTTGTTTAAATCCTGGTCAAATCTAGGATTTGACCAAGATTCAAATGGGCATAAAATAAAAAAATAAAAAAATGAAAAACCAAAGCACATAGTCTTCTTATGTCATATAGTAAACATTAACGTTGATAAACAAAGTCTAGACATATTCAAACTAGACAAATCATGTATCTACCCCTAACCCCTAAACTCTGTATTGTGAAGTCAAGCATGAAAAGAAGTGCATGGTTTTGGGTTTCAAACATGGAAATTTCAAAAACCTCCCGAAAACTTCATTTTAGAGTGACTAAGAAGGATACATGCTTCCCTTTTCATTTTCATGTTTTAAACTTGTTTAAATCTTGGTCAAACCTAGGATTTTAAAAGATTCAAATGTGCATCAAAATTCCAAAAAAATCAGAAAAATGAAAAACCAAAGCACATAGTTTTCTTATGTCATATAGTAAGCATTAAAGTTGATAAACAAAGCCTAGACATATTCAAACAAGAAAAAATCATGTATCTACCCCTACCCCTAAACTCTGTCTTATGTAGTTAAGCATGAAGAGA
This sequence comes from Lolium perenne, assembly GCF_019359855.2. Classification (NCBI taxonomy): domain Eukaryota; kingdom Viridiplantae; phylum Streptophyta; class Magnoliopsida; order Poales; family Poaceae; genus Lolium; species Lolium perenne. Next base: position 211,381,609 of record NC_067250.2, on the reverse strand, counting down.
AGTGGTTTTGGGTTTCAAACATGGAAATTTCAAAAACCTCCCAAAAGCTTTATTTTAGAGTGACTAAGAAGGATCCATGCTTACCTTTTCATTTTCATATTTTAAACTTATTAAAATCATTATCAAACCTAGGATTTGACCAAGATTCAAATGGGCATAAAATTTAAAAAGATCAGAAAAATGAAAAACAAAAGCACATAGTCTTCTTATGTCATATATACAGTTAGCATTCAAAAGTTGATAAACAAGGTTTAGACATATTCAAATAATACAAATCATGTATCTACCCCTAACCATAAACTCTGTCTTATGAAGTCAACCATGAAGACAAATTGTTTTTGGTTTGAAACATGGAAATTTCAAAAACCTCCCAAAAGCTTCACTTTAGAGTGACTAAGAAGGATCCAGGCTTACCTTTTCATTTTCATGTTTTAAACTTGTTTAAATCTTGGTCAAACCTAGGATTTGACCAATATTCAAATGGGCATAAAATAAAAAATAAAAAACCAAAGCACATAGTCTTCTTATGTCATATAGTAACCATTCAAGTTCATAAACAAGGTCTAGACATATTCAAACCAGACAAATCATGTACCCCCTAAGCCTAAACTCTATCTCATATATGAAGTCAAGCATGAAGAGAAGTGTGGTTTTGGGTTTCAAACATGTAAATTTCAAAAACATCCCAAAAGCTTCATTTTAATTAGACTTACTGATTAATTAAGAAGGATCCATGATTAATTACCTTTTCATTGTCATGTTTTAAACTTGTTTAAATCTTGGTCAAGCCTGGGATTTGACCAAGATTCAAATGGGCATAAAAATTCAGAAAAAAATCGAAAGAATGAAAAACCAAAGCACATAGCCTTCATATGTCATATAGTAAGCATTGAAATTGATAAACAAGGTCTAGACATATTTAAACCAGAAAAATCATGTATCTACCCCTAAGCCCTAAACTATGTCTTATGAAGTCAAGCATGAAGAGAAGTGGTTTTGGGTTTCAAACATGGAAATTTCAAAAACCTCCCAAAAGCTTTATTTTAGAGTGACTAAGAAGGATCCATGCTTACCTTTTCATTTTCATATTTTAAACTTATTAAAATCATTGTCAAACCTAGGATTTGACCAAGATTCAAATGGGCATAAAATTTAAAAAGATCAGAAAAATGAAAAACAAAAGCACATAGTCTTCTTATGTCATATATATAGTAAGCATTCAAAAGTTGATAAACAAGGTCTAGACATATTCAAATAATACAAATCATGTATCTACCCCTAACCATAAACTCTGTCTTATGAAGTCAACCATGAAGACAAATGGTTTTTGGTTTGAAACACGGAAATTTCAAAAACCTCCCAAAAGCTTCATTTTAGAGTGACTAAGAAGGATCCAGGCTTACCTTTTCATTTTCATGTTTTAAACTTGTTTAAATCTTGGTCAAACCTAGGATTTGACCAATATTCAAATGGGCATAAAATAAAAAATAAAAAACCAAAGCACATAGTCTTCTTATGTCATATAGTAACCATTCAAGTTCATAAACAAGGTCTAGACATATTCAAACCAGACAAATCATGTACCCCCTAAGCCTAAACTCTATCTCATATATGAAGTCAAGCATGAAGAGAAGTGTGGTTTTGGGTTTCAAACATGTAAATTTCAAAAACATCCCAAAAGCTTCATTTTAATTAGACTTACTGATTAATTAAGAAGGATCCATGATTAATTACCTTTTCATTGTCATGTTTTAAACTTGTTTAAATCTTGGTCAAGCCTGGGATTTGACCAAGATTCAAATGGGCATAAAAATTCAGAAAAAAATTGAAAGAATGAAAAACCAAAGCACGTAGCCTTCATATGTCATATAGTAAGCATTCAAATTGATAAACAAGGTCTAGACATATTTAAACCAGAAAAATCATGTATCTACCCCTAAGCCCTAACCCTAAACTCTGTCTTATGAAGTCAAGCATGAAGAGAAGTGGTTTGGGGTTTCAAACATGGAAATTTCAAAAACCTCCCAAAAGCTTCATTTTAGAGCGACTAAGAAGGATCGATGCTTACCTTTTCATTGTCATGTTTTTAACTTATTTGAATCTTGGTCAAATCCTAGGTTTGACCAAGATTTAAACAAGTTTAAAACATTAAAATGAAATGGGAAATTGATACGTCTCCGACGTATCGATAATTTCTTATGTTCCATGCCACATTATTGATGTTATCTACATGTTTTATGCACACTTTATGTCATATTCGTGCATTTTCTGGAACTAACCTATTAACAAGATGCCGAAAGGCCAGTTGCTGTTTTCTGCTGTTTTTGGTTCCAGAAAGGCTGTTCGGGCAATATTCTCGGAATTGGACGAAATCAACGCCAAACCTCCTATTTTTCCCGGAAGGCTCCAACACCGAAGAAGAGTCGGAGAGGGGCCAGGGGGCCACCACACCACATGGCGGCGCGGGCCAGACCCTGGCCGCGCCGGCCTAGGGTGTGGCGCCCCCAGGTGCCCCCCTGCGCCGCCTCTTCGCCTATATAACCCCTTTCGACCTAAAAACGCAGTACCAATTGACGAAACTCCAGAAAGACTCCAGGGGCGCCGCCGCCATCGCGAAACTCCAATTCGGGGGACAGAACTCTGTTTCGGCACCCTGCCGGGACGGGGAATTGCCCCCGGAGCCATCTCCACCGCCGTCTTCACCGCCATCTTCACCGCCATCGCTGCCTCCATGATGAGGAGGGAGTAATCCACCCCCGAGGCTGAGGGCTTCGCTGTAGCTATGTGGTTCATCTCTCTCCCATGTACCTCAATACAATAATCTCATGAGCTGCTTTACATGATTGAGATTCATATGAGTTTTGTATCACAATTTATCTATGTGCTACTCTAGCAAAGTTATTAAAGTAGTTCTATTCCTCCTGCACGTGTGTAAAGGTGACAGTGTGTGCACCGTGTTAGTACTTGGTTTATGCTATGATCATGATCTCTTGTAGATTGCGAAGTTAACTATTGCTATGATAATATTGATGTGATCTATTCCTCCTACATATGCATGAAGGTGACAGTGTGCATGCTATGCTAGTACTTGGTTTAGTCTTTTGATCTATCTTACACTAAAGGTTACTAAAATATGAGCATTATTGTGGAGCTTGTTAACTCCGGCATTGAGGGTTCGTGTAATCCTACGCAATGTGTTCATCATCCAACAAAAGTGTAGAGTATGCATTTATCTATTCTGTTATGTGATCAATGTTGAGAGTGTCCACTAGTGAAAGTGTAATCCCTAGGCCTTGTTCCTAAATACTGCTGCGTTACTACTGCTTGTTTATCGTTTTTCTTGTGTTACTACTGCTGCAATACTACCACCATCAACTACACGCCAGCAAGCTATTTTCTGGCACCGTTGCTACTGCTACTATATATTTATACCACCTGTATTTCACTATCTCTTCGCCGAACTAGTGCACCTATTTGGTGTGTTGGGGACACAAGAGACTTCTTGCTTTGTGGTTGCAGGGTTGCATGAGAGGGATATCTTTGACCTCTTCCTCCCTGAGTTTGATAAACCTTGGGTGATCCACTTAAGGGAAAACTTGCTGCTGTTCTACAAACCTCTGCTCTTGGAGGCCCAACACTGTCTACAGGAAAAGGAGGGGGAAGTAGACATCAAGCACTTTTCTGGCGCCGTTGCCGGGGAGGAAAGGTAAAAGGCACTCATACTTCGGTTCCAGGTAAAGTACTTTTCTGGCGCCATTGTGTTTGTGCTTGAAGCTATTTCCTTTAGATCCTGCAATTGCAACTTTTTGTTTCTTGTTTACACTAGTAAGGCATAATGGAAAACATCTGCGAGCTTTTTATTCTATTTCCTGAGTCAAGACATGAATGGTTTAATGCGAAAATTAAAAAACCTATGGAATCTTATTTGCATGCTAGTAGCAATGATATTAGTGTGAACGCTTTGAACACCATTGTTGCTAATGATATGGAAAATTCTAAGCTTGGGGAAGCTGGCTTTGATGAGCATGATCTTTTTAGTCCCCCAAGCATTGAGGAGAAAATTTTCTTTGATGATACTTTGCCTCCTATTTATGATGATTATAATGATAGTGGTCTTTTGGTGCCACCTACTATGGAGAGTAAATTTTGTTGTGATTATACTATGCTTCCTACACTTGATGAGAATAATAATGATAGCTACTTTGTTGAATTTGCTCCCACTACAACTAATAAAATTGACTATGCTTATGTTGGGAGTAGTAATAATTTTATGCATGAGACTCATGATAAGAATGCTTTATGTGATGGTTATATTGTTGAGTTTGCTCATGTCACTACTGAAAGTTATTATGAGAGAGGAAAATATGGTTGTGGAAATTTTCATGTTACTAAAACACCTCTCTATGTGCTGAATTTTTTTAAGCTACACTTGTTTTATCTTCCTATGCTTGTTACTTTGCTCTTCATGAACTTGTTTATTTACAAGATTCCTATGCATAGGAAGCATGTTAGACTTAAATGTGTTTTGAATTTGCCTCATGATGCTCTCTTTTGCTTCAAATACTATTTCTTGCGAGTGCATCATTAAAACTGCTGAGCCCATCTTAATGGCTATAAAGAAAGAACTTCTTGGGAGATAACCCATGTGTTATTTTGCTACAGTACTTTGTTTTATATTTGTGTCTTGGAAGTTTTTTACTACTGTAGCAACCTCTCCTTATCTTAGTTTTGTGTTTTGTTGTGCCAAGTAAAGCCGTTGATAGAAAAGTAAGTACTAGATTTGGATTACTGCGCAGTTCCAGATTTCTTTGCTGTCACGAATCTGGGTCCACCTCCCTGTAGGTAGCTCAGAAAATTAAGCCAATTTACGTGCATGATCCTCAGATATGTACGCAACTTTCATTCAATTTGAGCATTTTCATTTGAGCAAGTCTGGTGCCATTTTAAAATTCGTCAATACAAACTGTTCTGTTTTGACAGATTCTGCCTTTTATTTCGCATTGCCTCTTTTGCTATGTTGGATGAATTTCTTTGATCCACTAATGTCCAGTAGCATTATGCAATGTCCAGAAGTGTTAAGAATGATTGTGTCACCTCTGAATATGTTAATTTTTATTGTGCACTAACCCTCTAATGAGTTGTTTCGAGTTTGGTGTGGAGGAAGTTTTCAAGGGTCAAGAAAGGAGGATGATATACTATGATCAAGAAGAGTGAAAGCTCTAAGCTTGGGGATGCCCCGGTGGTTCATCCCTGCATATATCAAGAAGACTCAAGCGTCTAAGCTTGGGGATGCCCAAGGCATCCCCTTCTTCATCGACAAATTATCAGGTTCCTTCTCTTGAAACTATATTTTTATTCGGTCACATCTTATGTGCTTTACTTGGAGCGTCTGTATGCTTTTGTTTTTGTTTGTGTTTGAATAAATGCTTGTGTGGGAGAGAGACACGCTCCGCTGGTTCGTATGAACACATGTGTTCTTAGCTCATAATATTCATGGCGAATGTTGAAACTGCTTCGTTAAATTATTATATGGTTGGAATTGGAAAATGCTACATGTAGAAATTGGTGTGATGTCTTGAATAATGTGATACTTGGCAATTGTTGTGCTCTTGTTTAAGCTCTTGCATCATATACCTTGCACCCATTAGTGAGGAAATACATAGAGCTTGTTAAAATTTGGGTTTGCATGAGTGGTTTCTCTAGAGTCTAGATATTTTCTAGTAAGATGTTTGAACAACAAGGAAGACGATGTATAGTTTTATAATGCTTGTAATATGTCTTTTATGTGAGTTTTGCTGTACTAGTTCGTGCTTGTGTTTGCTTCAAACAACCTTGCTAGCCTAAACCTTGTATCGAGAGGGAATACTTCTCATGCATCCAAATCCTTGAGCCAAACAACACTATGCCATTTGTGTCCACCATACCTACCTACTACATGGTATTTTCCGCCATTCCAAAGTAAATTGCTTGAGTGCTACCTTTAAAATTCCATCATTCACCTTTGCAATATATAGCTCATGGGACAAATAGCTTAAAAACTATTGTGGTATTGAATATGTAATTATGCACTTTATCTCTTATTAAGTTGCTTGTTGTGCGATAACCATGTTCACTGGGGACGCCATCAACTATTCATTGTTGAATTTCATGTGAGTTGCTATGCATGTCCGTCTTATCTGAAGTAAGAGAGATCTACCACCCTATGGTTAAGCATGCATATTGTTAGAGAAGAACATTGGGCCGCTAACTAAAGCCATGATCCATGGTGGAAGTTTCAGTTTTGGACATATATCCTCAATCTCATATGAGAAAATTATTAATTGTTGTTACATGCTTATGCATAAAAGAGGAGTCCATTATCTGTTGTCTATGTTGTCCCGGTATGGATGTCTAAGTTGAGAATAATCAATAGCGAGAAATCCAATGCGAGCTTTCTCCTTAGACCTTTGTACAGGCGGCATAGAGGTACCCCTTTGTGACACTTGGTTAAAACATGTGCATTGTGATGATCCGGTAGTCCAAGCTAATTAGGACAAGGTGCGGGCACTATTAGTATACTATGCATGAGGCTTGCAACTTGTAAGATATAATTTACATGATACATATGCTTTATTACTACCGTTGACAAAATTGTTTCATGTTTTCAAAATAAAAGCTCTAGCACAAATATAGCAATCGATGCTTTCCTCTTTGAAGGACCATTCTTTTACTTTCAATGTTGAGTCAGTTCACCTATTTCTCTCCACCTCAAGAAGCAAACACTTGTGTGAACTGTGCATTGATTCCTACATACTTGCATATTGCATTTGTTATATTACTCTATGTTGACAATATCCATGAGATATACATGTTACAAGTTGAAAGCAACCGCTGAAACTTAATCTTCCTTTGTGTTGCTTCAAATGCCTTTACTATGAATTATTGCTTTATGAGTTAACTCTTATGCAAGACTTATTGATGCTTGTCTTGAAGTGCTATTCATGAAAAGTCTTTGCTTTATGATTCACTTGTTTACTCATGTCATTTACCATTGTCTTGGATTGCTGCATTCACTACATATGCTTTACAAATAGTATGATCAAGTTTATGATGTCATGTCACTCCAGAAATTATCCGTGTTATCGTTTTACCTACTCGGGACGAGCAGAACTAAGCTTGGGGATGCTGATACGTCTCCGACGTATCGATAATTTCTTATGTTCCATGCCACATTATTGATGTTATCTACATGTTTTATGCACACTTTATGTCATATTCGTGCATTTTCTGGAACTAACCTATTAACAAGATGCCGAAAGGCCAGTTGCTGTTTTCTGCTGTTTTTGGTTCCAGAAAGGCTGTTCGGGCAATATTCTCGGAATTGGACGAAATCAACGCCAAACCTCCTATTTTTCCCGGAAGGCTCCAGAACACCGAAGAAGAGTCGGAGAGGGGCCAGGGGGCCACCACACCACATGGCGGCGCGGGCCAAACCCTGGCCGCGCCGGCCTAGGGTGTGGCGCCCCCAGGTGCCCCCCTGCGCCGCCTCTTCGCCTATATAACCCCTTTCGACCTAAAAACGCAGTACCAATTGACGAAACTCCAGAAAGACTCCAGGGGCGCCACCGCCATCGCGAAACTCCAATTCGGGGGACAGAACTCTGTTTCGGCACCCTGCCGGGATGGGGAATTGCCCCCGGAGCCATCTCCACCGCCGTCTTCACCGCCATCTTCACCGCCATCGCTGCCTCCATGATGAGGAGGGAGTAATTCACCCCTGAGGCTGAGGGCTTCGCTGTAGCTATGTGGTTCATCTCTCTCCCATGTAACTCAATACAATAATCTCATGAGCTGCTTTACATGATTGAGATTCATATGAGTTTTGTATCACAATTTATCTATGTGCTACTCTAGCAAAGTTATTAAAGTAGTTCTATTCCTCCTGCACGTGTGTAAAGGTGACAGTGTGTGCACCGTGTTAGTACTTGGTTTATGCTATGATCATGATCTCTTGTAGATTGCGAAGTTAACTATTGCTATGATAATATTGATGTGATCTATTCCTCCTACATATGCATGAAGGTGACAGTGTGCATGCTATGCTAGTACTTGGTTTAGTCTTTTGATCTATCTTACACTAAAGGTTACTAAAATATGAGCATTATTGTGGAGCTTGTTAACTCCGGCATTGAGGGTTCGTGTAATCCTACGCAATGTGTTCATCATCCAACAAAAGTGTAGAGTATGCATTTATCTATTCTGTTATGTGATCAATGTTGAGAGTGTCCACTAGTGAAAGTGTAATCCCTAGGCCTTGTTCCTAAATACTGCTGCGTTACTATCGCTTGTTTCTTGTTTTCTTGTGTTACTACTGCTGCAATACTACCACCATCAACTACACGCCAGCAAGCTATTTTACGCACCGTTGCTCTTGCTACTATATATTTATACCACCTGTATTTCACTATCTCTTCGCCGAACTAGTGCACCTATTTGGTGTGTTGGGGACACAAGAGACTTCTTGCTTTGTGGTTGCAGGGTTGCATGAGAGGGATATCTTTGACCTCTTCCTCCCTGAGTTCGATAAACCTTGGGTGATCCACTTAAGGGAAAACTTGCTGCTGTTCTACAAACCTCTGCTCTTGGAGGCCCAACACTGTCTACATGAAAAGGAGGGGGAAGTAGACATCAGAAATCTGTATCCTTCTTAGTCACTCTAAAATGAAGCTTTTGGGAGGTTCTTGAAATTTCCATGGTTGACTTCATAAGACGGAGTTTAGGGTTAGGGTAGACATATACATGATTTGTCTGGTTTGATTATGTCTAGACCTTGTTTATCAACTTTAATGCTTACTATATGACATAAGAAAACTATTTGCTTTTGTTTTTCATTTTTCTGTTTTTTTTTATTTTGATGCCCATTTGAATCTTGTCAAATCCTATGTTTGACCAAGATAATTTAAACAAGTTTAAAACATGAAATGAAAAGGGAAGCATGTATCCTTCTTAATCACTCTAAAATGAAGTATTTGGGAGGTTTTTGAAATTTCCATGTTTGAAACCCAAAACCACTTGTAAAGTTCTTAATCTATCTCTGAATTTGGCGCATCTGCTAAATCTTGCAAAGTATAATGATAAAGAAATTGTAAGACAGTAGTAGTACTTCTATTCAAGGTCGAGTGCAACATCAAATCATCATCATGTTGAAAATTTGTTACCATGATCCTCTGAAAATGGGCGCATCCGCTAAAACTTTCAAAGTATAATGATACAAAATTGTGAGACTCTACTAGTGTTTGACCCGATCAGAGGTGGGCCGCGATCAAGATTGGGCTTGAAGAATATACTTGGAAGGAATACATGAATCGGCCTTATATGCAAAGTTTGGGCTAGTTTGCCCGTGTATCTGTAATATAGTAGGATATGTGTCGATTAGATAGAGTTTGGCTCGTGCCCGGTGGGGATTATTCCCACGTTAGAAAGTCTACGGACTATAAATATGTATCTAGGGTTTATGAAATAAACAACAATCACGTTCACCACAAACCAATCTAGGCGCATCGCCAACTCCCTTGTCTCGAGGGTTTCTTCCGGGTAAGCATCATGCTGCCTAGATCTTGCGATCTAGGCAGTACAAGTTTATTCGCTATTCATGCGTTGCTCGTACTGAAGCCTTTTTGATGGCGAGCAACGTAGTTATCTTAGATGTGTTAGGGTTAGCATTGTTCATCGTATCATATGCTGTCGTCGTGCAACCCTTAGACGTCTAGCCGCCCTTACACCTATCTTAGGTGTAAGGGCGGCACCCCGCTTGATCATTATTTAGTAGATCCAATCCGTTATGGTTGCTCCTTGTTCTTCAAGGATTAGTTTAATATCTGCATAGTTAGGCCTTACAAACGGGTTGAAGGATCCAGTGGCGCGTAGGGTGTAGTTTGCTAGCCCTAGACAGGATGTTCCGGGGATCAACTTCGTGTTGGTTTTTAGGCCTTGTCTAGGGTCGGCTTACGATCACCGTGCGTGGCCGCCAGGCTCAATCACGAGTAGGATGTTCCGATTATGTGGTGAAAACCCTAAATCGTAGTAGGTCGTTTTAGCTTTATTTTGATCAAGCAGGACCACCATATATTCGTACACCCCGTACGGATCATGGGTGGATCGGCTCTTTGAGCCGATTCACAGGACAACCTGAGAGCCGATCGAGGCTCGTATTTAATGTTTACGTGTATGCCATGCAGGAAACTAAGCGAGGCACATCCATCACCTTCCTGACCAGGTATAGGTCAGGTGGCACGCCCTTGCACTAGCATCGGACGTGCGTGCCGAGTCTTTGCGGGCCGTCGCTCGGAGGGACCAGGGCCAGCCGCAGTCCTGGGAGCCTCCCGGCTCTACTGTGTTGCCCGTCGCTACTCGCCGGTGGGTTTCTGACCGCAACACATTCTGGCACGCCCGGTGGGACAATCTTCGACATCAACCGCATCGCCATCTACATCTGAGATGGTGATACGTCTCCGACGTATCGATAATTTCTTATGTTCCATGCCACATTATTGATGTTATCTACATGTTTTATGCACACTTTATGTCATATTCGTGCATTTTCTGGAACTAACCTATTAACAAGATGCCGAAGTGCCAGTTGCTGTTTTCTGCTGTTTTTGGTTTCAGAAATCCTAGTAAGGAAATATTCTCGGAATTGGACGAAATCAAAGCCCAGGGGCCTATTTTCTCACGAAGCTTCCAGAAGTCCGAAGGAGAGACGAAGAGGGGCCACGGAGGGGCCACACCATAGGGCGGCGTGGCCCCCCCCCCTTGGTCGCGCCGGCCTATAGTGTGGGGCCCCCGTGCCGCCTCTTGACCTGCCCTTCCGCCTATAAAAAGTCTCCGTGACGAAACCCCCAGTACCGAGAGCCACGATACGGAAAACCTTCCAGAGACGCCGCCGCCGCCGATCCCATCTCGGGGGATCCAGGAGATCGCCTCCGGCACCCTGCCGGAGAGGGGAATCATCTCCCGGAGGACTCTACGCCGCCATGGTCGCCTCCGGTGTGATGTGTGAGTAGTCTACCCCTGGACTATGGGTCCATAGCAGTAGCTAGATGGTTGTCTTCTCCCCATTGTGCTATCATTGTCGGATCTTGTGAGCTGCCTAACATGATCAAGATCATCTATCTGTAATTCTATATGTTGCGTTTGTTGGGATCCGATGTATAGAGAATACTTGTTATGTTGATTATCAAAGTTATATCTATGTGTTGTTTATGATCTTGCATGCTCTCCGTTATTAGTAGATGCTCTGGCCAAGTTGATGCTAGTAACTCCAAGAGGGAGTATTTATGCTCGATAGTGGGTTCATGTCTCCGTGAATCTGGAGGAGTGACAAGAACCACTAAGGTTACGGATGTGCTGTTGCCACTAGGGATAAAACATTAGTGCTATGTTCAAGGATGTAGTCACTAGTTACATTACGCACCATACTTAATGCAATTGTCTGTTGTTAGCAACTTAATACGGAGGGTTCGGATGATAACCTGAAGGTGGACTTTTTAGGCATAGATGCAGTTGGATGACGGTCTATGTACTTTGTCGTAATGCCCAATTAAATCTCACTATACTCATCATGATATGTATGTGCATGGTCATGCCCTCTTTATTTGTCAATTGCCCAACTGTAATTTGTTCACCCAACATGCTGTTCGTCTTATGGGAGAGACACCTCTAGTGAACTGTGGACCCCGGTCCAATTCTCTTTACTGAAATACAATCTACTGCAATACTTGTTCTACTGTTTTCTGCAAACAATCATCTTCCACACAATACGGATAACTCTTTGTTACAGCAAGCCGGTGAGATTGACAACCTCACTGTTTCGTTGGGGCAAAGTACTTTGGTTGTGTTGTGCAGGTTCCACGTTGGCGCCGGAATCCCTGGTGTTGCGCCGCACTACATCCCGCCGCCATCAACCTTCAACGTGCTTCTTGGCTCCTCCTGGTTCGATAAACCTTGGTTTCTTTCTGAGGGAAAACTTGCTGCTGTGCGCATCATACCTTCCTCTTGGGGTTGCCCAACGAACGTGTGAAATACACGCCATCAAGCTCTTTTTCTGGCGCCGTTGCCGGGGAGATCAAGACACGCTGCAAGGGGAGTCTCCACAATCCAATCTCTTTACTTTGTTTTTGTCTTGCTTTATTTTATTTACTACTTTGTTTGCTGCATTATATCAAAATACAAAAAAAAATTAGTTGCTAGCTTTACTTTATTTACTGTCTTGCACTCTATATCAAAAACACAAAAAAATTAGTTACTTGCATTTAATTTATTTTGTTATCATGTCTAGTCCTGTACTTGTTTTTATTTTCACTAGTTAGGCTTAATGGAAAACAACAACAAAATTAGAGATCTTTATAGTATTTATCTTGAGTTAGGACATGAGGTGTTTGAAGAGAAAATTAAAAAACCTATGGAACTTTATATGCATGCTAATGGTAATGTTATTTGTATAAATGCTTTGAACACCATTGTTGCTAATGCTATGGAAGAATTTAAGCTTGGGGAAGCTAGTTGTGATATTTTCAGTCCACCTACTATTGAGGAGAAAATTAATTATGATTACAATATACCTCCTACATATGATGATTATGGTGATGAGAATAATAATGATAGCTATCTTATTGAATTTGCTCCCACAACAACTAATAAAATTGATTATGCTTATGTGGAGAGTAATAATTTTATGCATGAGACTCATGATAAGAATGCTTTATGTGATAGTTATATTGTTGAGTTTGCTCATGATGCTACTGAAAGTTATTATGAGAGAGGAAAATATGGTTGTAGAAATTTTCATGTTACTAAAATACCTCTCTATGTGCTGAAATTTTTGAAGCTACACTTGTTTTATCTTCCTATGCTTGTTACTTTGCTCTTCATGAACTTGTTTATTTACAAGATTCCTTTGCATAGGAAGCATGTTAGGCTTAAATATGTTTTGTATTTGCCTCTGGATGCTCTCTTTCGCTTCAACTACTATTTCTTATGAGTGCATCATTAAAACTGCTGAGCCCATCTTAATGGCTATAAAGAAAGAACTTCTTGGGAGATAACCCATGTTTTTACCTACAGTACTTTGTTTTTATTTTGTGTCTTGGAAGTTGTTTACTACTGTAGCAACCTCTCCTTATCTTAGTTTTGTGTTTTGTTGTGCCAAGTTAAGCCGTTGATAGAAAAGTAAGTACTAGATTTGGATTACTGCACAGTTCCAGATTTCTTTGCTGTCACGAATCTGGGTCCACCTCCCTGTAGGTAACTCAGAAAATTAAGCCAATTTACGTGCATGATCCTCAGATATGTACGCAACTTTCATTCAATTTGAGCATTTTCATTTGAGCAAGTCTGGTGCCATTTTAAAATTCGTCAATACGAACTGTTCTGTTTTGACAGATTCTGCCTTTTATTTCGCATTGCCTCTTTCGCTATGTTGGATGAATTTCTTTGATCCATTAATGTCCAGTAGCATTATGCAATGTCCAGAAGTGTTAAGAATAATTGTGTCACCTCTGAATATGTCAATTTATATTGTGCACTAACCCTCTAATGAGTTGTTTCGAGTTTGGTGTGGAGGAAGTTTTCAAGGATCAAGAGAGGAGTATGATGCAACATGATCAAGGAGAGTGAAAGCTCTAAGCTTGGGGATGCACCCGGTGGTTCACCCCTGCATATATCAAGAAGACTCAAGCGTCTAAGCTTGGGGATGCCCAAGGCATCCCCTTCTTCATCGACAACATTATCAGGTTCCTCCCCTGAAACTATATTTTTATTCCATCACATCTTATGTGCTTTTTCTTGGAGCGTCGGTTTGTTTTTGTTTTTTGTTTTGTTTGAATAAAATGGATCCTAGCATTCACTTTATGGGAGAGAGACACGCTCCGCTGTAGCATATGGATAAGTATGTCCTTGGTTTCTACTCATAGTATTCATGGCGAAGTTTCTCCTTCGTTAAATTGTTATATGGTTGGAATTGGAAAATGATACATGTAGTAATTGCTATAAATGTCTTGGGTAATGTGATACTTGGCAATTATTGTGCTCATGATTAAGCTCTTGCATCATATGCTTTGCACCCATTAATGAAGAAATACATAGAGCATGCTAAAATTTGGTTTGCATATTTGGTTTCTCTAAGGTCTAGATAATTTCTAGTATTGAGTTTGAACAACAAGGAAGACGGTGTAGAGTCTTATAATGTTTTCAATATGTCTTTTATGTGAGTTTTGCTGCACCGGTTCATCCTTGTGTTTGTTTCAAATAAGCCTTGCTAGCCTAAACCTTGTATCGAGAGGGAATACTTCTCATGCATCCAAAATACTTGAGCCAACCACTATGCCATTTGTGTCCACCATACCTACCTATACTACATGGTATTTTCCGCCATTCCAAAGTAAATTGCTTGAGTGCTACCTTTAAAATTCCATCATTCACCTTTGCAATATATAGCTCATGGGACAAATAGCTTAAAAACTATTGTGGTATTGAATATGTAATTATGCACTTTATCTCTTATTAAGTTGCTTGTTGTGCGATAACCATGTTCACTGGGGACGCCATCAACTTTTCATTGTTGAATTTCATGTGAGTTGCTATGCATGTTCGTCTTGTCTGAAGCAAGAGAGATCTACCACCATATGGTTAAGCATGCATATGTTAGAGAAGAACATCGGGCCGCTAACTAAAGCCATGCTCCATGGTGGAAGTTTCAGTTTTGGACAACAATCCTCAAATCTCAAATGAGAAAATTATTAATTGTTGGTATATGCTTATGCATAAAAGAGGAGTCCATCATCTGTTGTCTATGTTGTCCCGGTATGGATGTCTAAGTTGAAGAATAATCAATAGCGAGAAATCCAATGCGAGCTTTCTCCTTAGACCTTTGTACAGGCGGCATAGAGGTACCCCTTTGTGACACTTGGTAAAAACAATGCATTGTGATGACCCGGTAGTCCAAGCTAATTAGGACAAGGTGCGGGCACTATTAGTACACTATGCATGAGGCTTGCAACTTATAAGATATAATTTACATGATGCATATGCTTTATTACTACCGTTGACAAAATTGTTTCATGTTTTCAAAATCAAAGCTCTAGCACAAATATAGCAATCGATGCTTTTCCTCTATGGAGGACTATTCTTTTACTTTCAATGTTGAGTCAGTTCACCTATCTCTCTCCACCTCAAGAAGCAAACACTTGTGTGAACTGTGCATTGATTCCTACATATTTGTTTATTGCACTTATTATATTACTCTATGTTGACAATATCCATGAGATATACATGTTACAAGTTGAAAGCAACCGCTGAAACTTAATCTTCTTTTGTGTTGCTTCAATATCTCTACTTTGAATTATTGCTTTATGAGTTAACTCTTATGCAAGACTTTATTGATGCTTGTCTTGAAGTGCTATTCATGAAAAGTCTTTGCTATATGATTCACTTGTTTACTCATGTCATATACATTGTTTCGATCGCTGCATTCACTACATATGCTTTACAAATAGTATGATCAAGATTATGATGGCATGTCACTCCAGAAATTATACGTGTTATCGTTTTACCTGCTCGGGACGAGCAGAACTAAGCTTGGGGATGCTGATACGTCTCCGACGTATCGATAATTTCTTATGTTCCATGCCACATTATTGATGTTATCTACATGTTTTATGCACACTTTATGTCATATTCGTGCATTTTCTGGAACTAACCTATTAACAAGATGCCGAAGTGCCCGATTCTTTGTTTCTGCTGTTGTGGGTGTCAGAAATCCTAGTAAGGAAATATTCTCGGAATTGGACGAAATCAAAGCCCAGGGGCCTATTGTCTCACGAAGCTTCCAGAAGTCCGAAGGAGAGACGAAGAGGGGCCACGGAGGGGCCACACCATAGGGCGGCGCGGCCCCCCCTTGGCCGCGCCGGCCTGTAGTGTGGGGCCCCCGTGCCGCCTCTTGACCTGCCCTTCCGCCTATAAAAAGTCTCCGTGACGAAAACCCCGCACCGAGAGCCACGATACGGAAAACCTTCCCGAGACGCCGCCGCCGATCCCATCTCGGGGGATCCAGGAGATCGCCTCCGGCACCCTGCCGGAGGGGAATCATCTCCCGGAGGACTCTACGCCGCCATGGTCGCCTCCGGTGTGATGTGTGAGTAGTCTACCCCTGGACTATGGGTCCATAGCAGTAGCTAGATGGTTGTCTTCTCCCCATTGTGCTATCATTGTCGGATCTTGTGAGCTGCCTAACATGATCAAGATCATCTATCTGTAATTCTATATGTTGCGTTTGTTGGGATTCGATGAATAGAGAATACTTGTTATGTTGATTATCAAAGTTATATCTATGTGTTGTTTATGATCTTGCATGCTCTCCGTTATTAGTAGATGCTCTGGCCAAGTTGATGCTAGTAACTCCAAGAGGGAGTATTTATGCTCGATAGTGGGTTCATGTCTCCGTGAATCTGGAGGAGTGACAAGAACCACTAAGGTTACGGATGTGCTGTTGCCACTAGGGATAAAACATTAGTGCTATGTTCAAGGATGTAGTCACTAGTTACATTACGCACCATACTTAATGCAATTGTACATTGTTAGCAACTTAATACTTTGGAGGGTTCGGATGATAACCTGAAGGTGGACTTTTTAGGCATAGATGCAGTTGGATGACGGTCTATGTACTTTGTCGTAATGCCCAATTAAATCTCACTATACTCATCATGATATGTATGTGCATGGTCATGCCCTCTTTATTTGTCAATTGCCCAACTGTAATTTGTTCACCCAACATGCTGTTCGTCTTATGGGAGAGACACCTCTAGTGAACTGTGGACCCCGGTCCAATTCTCTTTACTGAAATACAATCTACTGCAATACTTGTTCTACTGTTTTCTGCAAACAATCATCTTCCACACAATATGGATAACTCTTTGTTACAGCAAGCCGGTGAGATTGACAACCTCACTGTTTCATTGGGGCAAAGTACTTTGGTTGTGTTGTGCAGGTTCCACGTTGGCGCCGGAATCCCTGGTGTTGCGCCGCACTACATCCCGCCGCCATCAACCTTCAACGTGCTTCTTGGCTCCTCCTGGTTCGATAAACCTTGGTTTCTTTCTGAGGGAAAACTTGCTGCTGTGCGCATCATACCTTCCTCTTGGGGTTGCCCAACGAACGTGTGAAATACACGCCATCAGATGGCGGAAGGCACTCCAGTCACGTACGAGGATCTGACCGAGGAGCTCAAGAAGAAGTATGACGAGGTCAAAGCAATCCTCGAAGCTGACCTCATCGGCTCTTTTCACAGAACCCGCTCACATGGCATCAGATGGAAAGGGTTCTCACCTGAAGGCGCGCTCGATGGAGTGGACCTATCCGCCCCGTCAGAAGAACGCACCAGGTCTCTACGCCAAGGAGAAGTCGAGAGAACAGGATGACGTGGACAAGCACTGGGACTACCCTTTCTTCAAACACTGCTGGGATTCAGGAATGAGCCGATTGCCTACAATCGACAACTGCCCAGAATGTAGACAGAAGAAGAAGGGTGCAACAGACGTGTCAGTGTTCAAACGTCTTGGGCCTCTCCCATCTAGGAACAAGCAAACTGACTCCTCTCGGGAAGAAGACCTCGAGGAGTTAGAAGATGACTATGAAGAAGAAGAGGACAGGTACCACCAGCCAAGGTGGTGCCCTGATGGACTCAGCCGTTCCCAAAAGCGTAGGATTTAGCGACTGCGTGGCTTGGAGGAAGCCGAAAGGTTGTACCTGCACATGCTAAGGAAGGCGCGGCCTGATCTGGCCGCAAAAAATTCAACAAACCCTGGACGAAGAGGGTCGACCACAAAGGAAAGTATGGCACCCCAAACAAAGGAAAGCCGATGATGAGACATCGGCTGGCACAAACGAGATGTAAGCCTCTTTTGAGCAATACAATCAAGATAGGGGCCGATTCCAGCGATCGACCCATATTATCCTTGCCATACGTTTCGCCTGTGTTCAGCGTCGATCTAACAGGTGACGGAAAGCTAGGGTATGGGTTTACATCGGCTTGTGAGCTCGAGGAAATCGGCATTGGTCATGTCTGTAGAGCCGATGTTCAGGTATAGTTCTGTGGATAACTGCAGAGCCGATATCTGCAGTAACCTGACAGATTCGGCTCGGGGGGCACATAATCAGATAGACAGACGCTATGAACATGTGCGATACATGGGCAATAAAACATGAACATGGGCAATAAAATATTAGGGGCCGATGGAAAATCGGCCAGTAAAAAAAATGTAACCAGTACAGCCGATGCAGAGACATCGACTTCAGAAGGTCAAGTTCAGCAAAACATTTGACTCTAAAGGCTCTACTGAAGAAACGCGCTGAGGGCGTGAAGGGCGTCAGCACGGATGCGATCCACCTCGGCGATCTCAGCCTCGTTGTCCTCGTCTTTGCCCATCACCAGCTGACTGCTCAGGGTACGAATTTCAGCCAGATCGGTCTTCAGATCGGCTGTGAGGCCCTTTGCTTCCTCTTGAGAGCGGGCAATAAGGGCTTCCTTGTCTTGGATAAGCTGCTTGGTCACCCTGACCCTCTCTTCAAGGTTCTCCAGTTCCTTACGCAGGGTCTCGAGTTCGGCACTATTGGCAGAAGTGTCAGTTTTGGCGTCCAAAGCAGCCTTCTTCTCGTTGAGCCGTTGACACTTGTCTGCAATATCGGCTCTCAATGGAAGCTGGGTGTGGCGAAGATTAATCCTTTGGCGAGCCGATTGCACCCTTGACTTGAAGACCGACAGAGTCACAGCTGGCCAAAGCTTCACTTGCAGTGTCATAGGGAGATGGGGCTGGATATCTTCGAGGATGCCTTTGACTTCCTCGGAATTTTCAACCAGGGTCTCAATTGAGGAAGAGAGCAAATCCTTGAGACGCTGGAGTGGACCATGGACCGTGCTAGGACTGGGCTCTTCACTTGCCTTGGAAGTAGTTGGTTCGATGGATTCAGGATCGAACGTCAGCAAGCTTGAGAGATCACAACCCTGACAAGACGAACAAAGTAGTGTTAGTATACAACGAAGAAAGTGATAGAGCCAAGGAAGTGGGGTGTACCTCTCCCAAGGTAGGAGGAGCAACCGATGTTGTGATAATCGGCTTTTCCGTGGACTTGGCTAGGTTAGCCACTTGGTCAGCCACGATCGTCGAGGTGGCTGATGTCTACGTTCCCCCTCCTTTCCTGTAGACAGTGTTGGGCCTCCAAGAGCAGAGGTTTGTAGAACAGCAGCAAGTTTTCCCTTAAGTGGATCACCCAAGGTTTATCGAACTCAGGGAGGAAGAGGTCAAAGATATCCCTCTCATGCAACCCTGCAACCACAAAGCAAGAAGTCTCTTGTGTCCCCAACACACCTAATAGGTGCACTAGTTCGGCGAAGAGATAGTGAAATACAGGTGGTATGAATATATATGAGCAGTAGCAACGGTGCCAGAAAATAGCTTGCTGGCGTGTAGTTGATGGTGGTAGTATTGCAGCAGTAGTAACACAGTAAAACAGTAAACAAGCAGTAGTAACGCAGCAGTAGTAAACAAGTAGCGATAGCAGTATTTAAGAACAAGGCCTAGGGATTACACTTTCACTAGTGGACACTCTCAACATTGATCACATAACAGAATAGATAAATGCATACTCTACACTTTTGTTGGATGATGAACACATTGCGTAGGATTACACGAACCCTCAATGCCGGAGTTAACAAGCTCCACAATAATGCTCATGTTTAAGTAACCTTATAGTGTAAGATAGATCAAAGGACTAAACCAAGTACTAACATAGCATGCACACTGTCACCTTCATGCATATGTAGGAGGAATAGATCACATCAATATTATCATAGCAATAGTTAACTTCGCAATCTACAAGAGATCATGATCATAGCATAAACCAAGTACTAACACGGTGCACACACTGTCACCTTTACACACGTGCAGGAGGAATAGGACTACTTTAATAACTTTGCTAGAGTAGCACATAGATAGTAGTGATACAAAACTCATATGAATCTCAATCATGTAAAGCAGCTCATGAGATTATTGTATTGAGGTACATGGGAGAGATGAACCACATAGCTACCGGTACAGCCCCGAGCCTCGATGGAGAACTACTCCCTCCTCATGGGAGCAGCAGCGGTGATGAAGATGGCGGTGGAGATGGCAGCGGTGTCGATGGAGAAGCCTTCCGGGGGCACTTCCCCGTTCCGGCGGCGTGCCGGAACAGAGACTCCTGTCCCCCAGATCTTGGCTTCGCGATGGCGGCGGCTCTGGAAGGTTTCTGTGGTTTTCGTCGAACGCATCAGGGTTTTCGATCCAGGGGCTTTATATAGGCGAAGAGGCGGCGCAGGAGGGCTTCTGGGGGGCCCACACCATAGGGCGGCACGGCCCCCCCCCTCTGGCCGTGCCAGGGTGTGGTGTGGGGCCCCCAGGGCTCCCCTCTGGCGGCTCTCGGGTGTTCTGGATGGTTCCGGGAAAAATAGGAACCTGGGCGTTGATTTCGTCCGATTCCGAGAATATTTCGTTACTAGGATTTCTGAAACCAAAAACAGCAGAAAACAGGAACTGGCACTTCGGCATCTTGTTAATAGGTTAGTTCCAGAAAATGCACGAATATGACATAAAGTGTGCATAAAACATGTAGATAACATCAATAATGTGGCATCGAACATAAGAAATTATCGATACGTCGGAGACGTATCAGCATCCCCAAGCTTAGTTTTGCTCGTCCCGAGCAGGTAAAACGATAACACAGATAATTTCTGGAGTGACATGCCATCATAATCTTGATCATACTATTTGTAAAGCATATGTAGTGAATGCAGCAATCCAAGACAATGGTAATGACATGAGTAAACAAATGAATCATAAAGCAAAGACTTTTCATGAATAGTACTTTCGAGACAAGCATCAATAAGTCTTGCATAAGAGTTACTCATAAAGCAATAAATTCATAGTAGAGACATTGAAGCAACACAATGGAAGATTAAGTTTCAGCGGTTGCTTTCAACTTGTAACATGTATATCTCATGGATAGTTGTCAATGCAAAGCAATATAACAAATGCAATAAGCAAGTATATAAGAATCAATGCACAGTTCACAAAAATGTTTGCTTCTTGAGGTGGAGAAAGATAGGTGAACTGACTCAACAATAAAAGTAAAAGAATGGTCCTTCAAAGAGGAAAGCATCGATTGCTATATTTGTGCTAGAGCTTTTATTTTGAAAACATGAAACAATTTTGTCAACGGTAGTAATAAAGCATATGTATCATGTAAATTATATCTTACAAGTTGCAAGCCTCATGCATAGTATACTAATAGTGCCCGCACCTTGTCCTAATTAGCTTGGACTACCGGATCATCACAATGCACATGTTTTAACCAAGTGTCACAAAGGGGTACCTCTATGCCGCCTGTACAAAGGTCTAAGGAGAAAGCTCGCATTGGATTTCTCGCTATTGATTATTCTCAACTTAGACATCCATACCGGGACAACATAGACAACAGATAATGGACTCCTCTTTTATGCATAAGCATGTAACAACAATTAATAATTTTCTCATATGAGATTGAGGATATATGTCCAAAACTGAAACTTCCACCATGGATCATGGCTTTAGTTAGCGGCCCAATGTTCTTCTCTAACAATATGCATGCTTAACCATAGGGTGGTAGATCTCTCTTACTTCAGACAAGACGGACATGCATAGCAACTCACATGAAATTCAACAAAGAATAGTTGATGGCGTCCCCAGTGAACATGGTTATCGCTCAACAAGCAACTTAATAAGAGATAAAGTGCATAAGTACATATTCAATACCACAATAGTTTTTAAGCTATTTGTCCCATGAGCTATATATTGCAAAGGTGAATGATGGAATTTTAAAGGTAGCACTCAAGCAATTTACTTTGGAATGGCGGAAAATACCATGTAGTAGGTAGGTATGGTGGACACAAATGGCATAGTGGTTGGCTCAAGGATTTGGATGCATGAGAAGTATTCCCTCTCGATACAAGGTTTAGGCTAGCAAGGTTGTTTGAAACAAACACAAGGATGAACCGGTGCAGCAAAACTCACATAAAAGACATATTGAAAACATTATAAGACCCTACACCGTCTTCCTTGTTGTTCAAACTCAATACTAGAAATTATCTAGACCTTAGAGAAACCAAATATGCAAACCAAATTTTAGCATGCTCTATGTATTTCTTCATTAATGGGTGCAAAGCATATGATGCAAGAGCTTAATCATGAGCACAACAATTGCCAAGTATCACATTACCCAAGACATTTATAGCAATTACTACATGTATCATTTTCCAATTCCAACCATATAACAATTTAACGAAGGAGAAACTTCGCCATGAATACTATGAGTAGAAACCAAGGACATACTTGTCCATATGCTACAGCGGAGCGTGTCTCTCTCCCATAAAGTGAATGCTAGGATCCATTTTATTCAAACAAAACAAAATCAAAAGCATACAGACGCTCCAAGTAAAGCACATAAGATGTGACCGAATAAAAATATAGTTTCAAGAGAAGGAACCTGATAATTTGTCGATGAAGAAGGGGATGCCTTGGGCATCCCCAAGGTTAGACGCTTGAGTCTTCTGGAAATATGCAGGGATGAACCACCGGGGCATCCCCAAGCTTAGAGCTTTCACTCTTCTTGATCATAGTATATCATCCTCCTTTCTTGACCCTTGAAAACTTCCTCCACACCAAACTCGAAACAACTCATTAGAGGGTTAGTGCACAATAAAAATTAACATATTCAGAGGTGACACAATCATTCTTAACACTTCTGGACATTGCATAATGCTACTGGACATTAGTGGATCAAAGAAATTCATCCAACATAGCAAAAGAGGCAATGCGAAATAAAAGGCAGAATCTGTCAAAACAGAACAGTTCGTATTGACGAATTTTAAAATGGCACCAGACTTGCTCAAATGAAAATGCTCAAATTGAATGAAAGTTGCGTACATATCTGAGGATCATGCACGTAAATTGGCTTAATTTTCTGAGCTACCTACAGGGAGGTAGACCCAGATTCGTGACAGCAAAGAAATCTGGAACTGCGCAGTAATCCAAATCTAGTATTGACTTTACTATCAAAGACTTTACTTGGCACAACAAAACACTAAACTAAGATAAGGAGAGGTTGCTACAGTAGTAAACAACTTCCAAGACACAAATATAAAACAAAGTACTGTAGCAAAATAACACATGGGTTATCTCCCAAGAAGTTCTTTCTTTATAGCCATTAAGATGGGCTCAGCAGTTTTAATGATGCACTCGCAAGAAATAGTATTTGAAGCAAAAGAGAGCGTCCAGAGGCAAATTAAAAACACATTTAAGTCTAACATGCTTCCTATGCATAGGAATCTTGTAAATAAACAAGTTCAAGAAGCATAATGCAACAAGCATAGAAAGATAAAACAAGTATAGCTTCAAAAATTTCAGCACATAGAGAGGTGTTTTAGTAACATGAAAATTTCTACAACCATATTTTCCTCTCTCATAATAACTTTCAGTAGCATCATGAGCAAACTCAACAATGTAACTATCACACAAAGCATTCTTATCATGAGTCTCATGCATAAAATTATTACTCTCCACATAAGCATAATCAATTTTATTAGTAATAGTGGGAGCAAATTCAACAAAGTAGCTATCATTATTATTCTCATCAAGTGTTGGAGGCATAGTATAATCACAACAAAATTTACTCTCCATAGTAGGTGGCAACAAAAGACCACTATCATTATAATCATCATATATGGGAGGCAAAGTATCATCAAAGAAAATTTTCTCCTCAATGCTTGGGGGACTAAAAAGATCATGAAAACCAGCTTCCCCAAGCTTAGAACTTTCTATATCATTATCAACAATGGTGTTCAAAGCGTTCATACTAATATCATTGCTACTAGTATGCAAATAAGATTCCATAGGTTTTTTAATTTTCGCATTAAACCATTCATGTCTTGACTCAGGAAATAGAATAAAAAGCTCACAGATGTTTTCCATTATGCCTTACTAGTGTAAAACAAGAAACAAAAAGATGCAATTGCAGGATCTAAAGGAAATAGCTTCGAGCACAAACACAATGGCGCCAGAAAAGTACTTAACTTGGGACCGAAGTATGAGTGCCTTTTACCTTTCCTCCCCGGCAACGGCGCCAGAAAAGTGCTTGATGTCTACGTTCCCCCTCCTTTCCTGTAGACAGTGTTGGGCCTCCAAGAGCAGAGGTTTGTAGAACAGCAGCAAGTTTTCCCTTAAGTGGATCACCCAAGGTTTATCGAACTCAGGGAGGAAGAGGTCAAAGATATCCCTCTCATGCAACCCTGCAACCACAAAGCAAGAAGTCTCTTGTGTCCCCAACACACCTAATAGGTGCACTAGTTCGGCGAAGAGATAGTGAAATACAGGTGGTATGAATATATATGAGCAAGTAGCAACAAAGGTGCGAGAAAATAGCTTTTGGCGTGTAGTTGATGGTGGTAGTATTGCAGCAGTAGTAACACAAGAAACAAAGAAACAAGCAGTAGTAACGCAGCAGTAGTAAACAAGTAGCGATAGCAGTATTTAAGAACAAGGCCTAGGGATTACACTTTCACTAGTGGACACTCTCAACATTGATCACATAACAGAATAGATAAATGCATACTCTACACTTTTGTTGGATGATGAACACATTGCGTAGGATTACACGAACCCTCAATGCCGGAGTTAACAAGCTCCACAATAATGCTCATGTTTAAGTAACCTTATAGTGTAAGATAGATCAAAGGACTAAACCAAGTACTAACATAGCATGCACACTGTCACCTTCATGCATATGTAGGAGGAATAGATCACATCAATATTATCATAGCAATAGTTAACTTCGCAATCTACAAGAGATCATGATCATAGCATAAACCAAGTACTAACACGGTGCACACACTATCACCTTTACACACGTGCAGGAGGAATAGGACTACTTTAATAACTTTGCTAGAGTAGCACATAGATAGTAGTGATACAAAACTCATATGAATCTCAATCATGTAAAGCAGCTCATGAGATTATTGTATTGAGGTACATGGGAGAGATGAACCACATAGCTACCGGTACAGCCCCGAGCCTCGATGGAGAACTACTCCCTCCTCATGGGAGCAGCAGCGGTGATGAAGATGGCGGTGGAGATGGCAGCGGTGTCGATGGAGAAGCCTTCCGGGGGCACTTCCCCGTTCCGGCGGCGTGCCGGAACAGAGACTCCTGTCCCCCAGATCTTGGCTTCGCGATGGCGGCGGCTCTGGAAGGTTTCTGTGGTTTTCGTCGAACGCATCAGGGTTTTCGATCCAGGGGCTTTATATAGGCGAAGAGGCGGCGCAGGAGGGCTTACGGGGGCCCACACCATAGGGCGGCGCGGCCCCCTCCGGCCGCGCCGGGGTGTGGTGTGGGGCCCCTGTGGCTCCCCTCTTGCGGCTCTCGGGTGTTCTGGATGGTTCCGGGAAAAATAGGAACCTGGGCGTTGATTTCGTCCGATTCCGAGAATATTTCGTTACTAGGATTTCTGAAACCAAAAACAGCAGAAAATAGGAACTGGCACTTCGGCATCTTGTTAATAGGTTAGTTCCAGAAAATGCACGAATATGACATAAAGTGTGCATAAAACATGTAGATAACATCAATAATGTGGCATGGAACATAAGAAATTATCGATACGTCGGAGACGTATCAGTGGCTAGGTCTAGCGTGGCGGACGGCATCAGTACCTCCTCGACGTCTCCGCTAGAGGTATCATTGGTCTGCAAAAGGAAGTAATTAGCCGATCCAAGTGGCAATGGGTTAGCATGAAATATAAACCAGGGAGATAAATACATTTGAGACCTCCTGGCTTGATGGAGAAGCTCGTGGGTCTTTGCGAGCCCTTTTGACGCATCGACGCTTCACGCGTGACCCTGATTTGGTCGGGGCTTGGGGAGCAGGAGGCTCGGGAATCGACCTTTTCTTAGAAGCCGGCGCTGGCGAGGCCGTCTGGCTCTGGGTGGTGGACCTCTCGGAGTTGCCCGAGCTCGAATCCCTCTGGCTGGATTCTGCAGCCCCGCTGGAGTTCTCTTCGGTGGAAGTCTGTAGAAAAGAGTACAAGCATGTTGCAAAAGACTGGGAAAGCAGATAAATGTGGACAGGGCACAAATCAACTTACGTGCAAGCTTTCTTGGGCAGGAGCTTTGCGCTTCAGGGTCTTTCTGGCAGCCACCTTCCTCACTGCCGTCCTCGCCTGAGTTGAGGCTCGGGGGGCAACTGGCCCCGAAGATGCTTTACTCTTGGGAGCCGATTTCGGTGAAATCGGCTGACTCTGCATTATGACTTTCTTCAGGGGTGGCGAGCTCTGGCAGAAGAGAACCACTGGGGCCGGAGGAAGGAATTCGAAGGGGGAGCCATCGGCTTGTGTGGGATCTGGGCCATCTTGTTGCTGCCAGGAGATGGAGTCAGGTTACAGACAATCACCATAAGCCATTGCAAGAAATTTATAAGTAATGGTACCTGGTCTGCAGGAACGTCATACTCGGCATCAAGTTGTCTCAGCAGCGGTCCTAGAGCCCTTCTGAAGGCATGGGTCTTCCACATGGACCACCAAGTCTCGAAACCATCGGTAGTGAAGGTGAAACGGAGGTTGTGGGGAATTGGAATGGCCAAAGCATCAAAGAAGGTATAGCACCTTTAGCCAGTGAGGATGTCAGGCAGTTCAGCTCTGCTTGCTGTCAGGTGGTGTAGGAAGAAGTGTGGAGGCACCTGCCCGAGACCAAGCTGTCGGGCTACTACTACCGGTTGGTAAGACTCATAACCAGGCTTGATGATCCGGTTTGAGGTACTCATGCCAACTGGGAGAAAGCAAGGACGAATCATGATGGAGTACAAATGCCGGGTGCTAGCGTCATCGGCAAAGTTATCCAATCGGAAGGAGACTGGGTTCTCAAAGTTCTCCGATTCAGTATAAGGAAAGAACAGGGGGTTGTCCAAACCTTGGAAGAAAATCTTGAACCACCCTGCTACTTCCTTAGGGATCAGCCTGCTTGCACAGGAGACCATACAAAGCTTGGCCATAGCTGGTGCATCGGATCTCCTTTCCATTAGCATCACGGGAAGGTGCGGTGGCCAAAGGTGGGAAGTCTGGGATCTGGTTCTGAAAGTACAGCTGAGCCCATAACTGAATAAACCACCAGGGGCCTCCAGTTTTAACTGTCTTTTGAGAGAACAGTTTGACAGACATCAGTTGAAGAGATCGATAGACCTCTCCAAGAAACAGTTTGCCAAGGCCAAGTTGGGTGCCTTTGGCAAGTTCATAGGCCAGGGAAAGGTAATTCTTGGTAGGGGCGAGTGATGGGCCACAGAATAGGAAGTGCTCCAACCAGAAGTTCAGGAAGGCTGTGTGTTCTCTCTCTGTCACAGGGCCTTTGGTTTTCATATAACGATTGAGGTAGGCACCCCAGCTGGTACACTCTTTTTTAGAGGAAAGGGTGAAAGGAACTTTCGGCAGCTTGAATGCAGAAGGGCTTGGGGATGCAATGTCTAGGCCTGTGATCATGGCCACATCCAGCAGAGTTGGTGTCATAGGGCCATGGCCAAACATGAAGCAGTTCAGTGCATCAGACCAGAAGTAGCCGATGGTTTTCAGGATATTTTCATTCTTTTCAAGGGGAGACAATGATAATGACAAGGCATCGGCTATCCCTATGGCTTCCCAGGTGGCATAGTGGGTTTTGGATACTCTATTGTACCATGCCACCCAACCCTCAGGAGGATTAGGCCAGGCTCGCAGGCAGTCAGCCCAGGAAGACAGATCTAAGTTCTGGTTCACGAAGGGGATTCTGTTAGCCTCGCATGAAATTAAGAGAGCGGAACTCTCGGAAGAACGGGGACCGAGGCACATAGAATTTGCGAGGGAAGGATGTGGCAGTAGGATGTCTGAAACCTAAAATTAATAATGGAACAGAACATTAATTCAGGTGTTTGCTATTAATCCTAACGTTGATTCGAATGGCGAGAGGAGGTTAAGGATTACCTTCAGACCGGAGACCATGGCGTTGGTATTGGATGATTCCGCCATTGGATGCGTTGTAGAGTTGGGGCGGCACGGTCGAGATCTGGGATGCGGGTGGCCGTGAGTTGGAACTGCTCAGGCGGCGATTTGGGGATCTGAGTTTGCTTTCTCAGACGGAGGTCGCATGTTACCGTTTGGAGGGGCAGCTGGGTCGGCCTTACTCGTGTTTTTATGGTAGAGACCGATGCGATGCCATTGGCTCTTTTGGGAGATCGTTTGACTTTGACTATCGGCAAAAAGTTGATTGGAAATACTTCTTCATTAATAAAAGGAGGGTTTTTTACAATGAAGAGCCGATTGCTCAAGAAAGGTGGAACAAAAGAAGAGCCGATTGCTTGAGTACTACTGATCCTACTCTACTAATCCTCGCTGCCCTCGTCGTCGGCATCGTAGCTGCCGTCGGCGCTGCTTCCGGAGAACTCCTCGTCGCTGCTGCCCCAGCCCTCGGCCGGAGCTTCTTCCTCCTCGTCATCATCATCATCATCTTCACTGTCCGCCCAAGCGCGGAAGCGCTTCGCCGGCGGGTTCCCAGCGGAGGAGGAGGAGTCGTCTTCCTCCTCTTCTTCCTGTTCCTCCTCTTCTTCCTCGTCTTCCTTTTCCTCCTCCTTATCGGAGGAAGTGGGGTTCCCCCAGGATTGGAGGTCATCCTCGCTCTCGCTCTCCAGTTCCCCTTCAATGAGGAACTGGAGGTCGCCCTCCCCATCAGTCAGGGGCAGGTCGCCATCTGATCCGACGAGGGCTTCTGGTGGGCCATCTGGCACGAAGTCGAAGTCCCACTCTGGCTCTGACATCGGCTCGCTCGAGGAAGAAGATTGGAAAGAGAGGTCGGAGGAGACGGAGGAAGAAGAAGACATTGTTACAGGGAAAGAGGATTTTTCGGTGCCGATAGCTAGAACAGAGGAGGGGGATGAAGAGGCGAATCGGTCGGCACAGTTAAATAAGGGGGAGCCTAGTGGAGATTTGATGCCATTGCAGTTTTCGAGGAAGTGATGCTAAAGCTATCAAATCTTGCAGAGAAGTTGAGAAGGCAAGGCATCATGATGAAGAATACTGCGACGGTTTTGCTCTGCCACGACATGACCCGACGAAGAAAAAAAGCAGAGTGATTTTGGAATTATCAATTCCAAAACCAGGGGGCATGTGTTATCACCAGAATTTGACCGGATCAGAGGTGGGCCGCGATCAAGATTGGGCTTGAAGAATATACTTGGAAGGAATACATGAATTGGCCTTATATGCAAAGTTTGGGCTAGTTTGCCCGTGTATCTGTAATATAGTAGGATATGTGTCGATTAGATAGAGTTTGGCTCGTGCCCGGTGGGGATTATTCCCATGTTAGAAAGTCTACGGACTATAAATATGTATCTAGGGTTTATGAAATAAACAACAATCATGTTCACCACAAACCAATCTAGGCGCATCGCCAACTCCCTTGTCTCGAGGGTTTCTTCCGGGTAAGCATCATGCTGCCTAGATCGCATCTTGCGATCTAGGTAGTACAAGTTTATTCGCTGTTCATGCGTTGCTCGTACTGAAGCCTTTTTGATGGCGAGCAACGTAGTTATCTTAGATGTGTTAGGGTTAGCATTGTTCATCGTATCATATGCTGTCGTCGTGCAACCCTTAGACGTCTAGCCGCTCTTACACCTATCTTAGGTGTAAGGGCGGCACCCCGCTTGATCATTATTTAGTAGATCCGATCCGTTATGGTTGCTCCTTGTTCTTCAAGGATTAGTTTAATATCTGCATAGTTAGGCCTTACAAACGGGTTGAAGGATCCAGTGGCGCGTAGGGTGTAGTTTGCTAGCCCTAGACAGGATGTTCCGGGGATCAACTTCGTGTTGGTTTTTAGGCCTTGTCTAGGGTCGGCTTACGATCACCGTGCGTGGCCGCCAGGCTCAATCACGAGTAGGATGTTCCGATTATGTGGTGAAAACCCTAAATCGTAGTAGGTCGTTTTAGCTTTATTTTGATCATGCAGGACCACCATATATTCGTACACCCCGTACGGATCACGGGTGGATCGGCTCTTTGAGCCGATTCACAGGACAACCTGAGAGCCGATCGAGGCTCGTATTTAATGTTTACGTGTATGCCATGCAGGAAACTAAGCGAGGCACATCCATCACCTTCCTGACCAGGTATAGGTCAGGTGGCACGCCCTTGCACCAGCATCAGACGTGCGTGCCGAGTCTTTGCGGGCCGTCGCTCAGAGGGACCAGGGCCAGCCGCAGTCCTGGGAGCCTCCCGGCTCTACTGTGTTGCCCGTCGCTGCTCGCCGGTGGGTTTCTGACAGCAACAACTAGTACTTATGTTCAAGGTCGAGTGCAACATCAGATCATCATTACATTGAAAATTGTGTTACCATGATCATGATCTATCTCTGAATTTGGCGCGTCCGCTAAATCTCGCAAAGTATAATGATAAAAATTGTGAGACTGTACTAGTACTTATGTTCAAGGCCGAGTGCAGGATCAAATCATCATCATGTTGAAATTTGTTACAATGATTATGACATATCTCTAAAATTGGCGCATCCGCTAAATCTTGCACGTGGCGCATCTCGGTGCGGAGCAACAGGCCGGTGCTATCAAGGTTGAGGCGTCGGTAGCGTCATCGGGCTCTCCTCTTTTGATAGATGTTCTACATGGCGTGGCACACCGCCCACCGAGAATCAGTCACATGTGAGATCGAGGTGGAAACGTCACCGGCATCCTCGAGGCGCGGCCGCCCTTCTACGAGCCAGAGTCGACTCAAGGTATGAATCCATGCGTTGTCGCGCCCCTTCTGCACATGAAGTGGGGTGCCTTAGATTTATTGTTCTTCTCTTACGATTATTTGTAGCCGAACATGTGTGCTCTTTCTCTGAATATATTGCTTCAAAAGCTAACCAAGTTACTTAAATTCACTCCGTTCTTAATCTTGCGTGCTAATTTTGTTATTGTTGCTGACAATGGTGCGCGCAAGGAAATTTATTTGTGGGTGTGCTGAGCTGTTAGGCCTAAGTCGAAATCCTCAGCTAAACAAGGCCTCAGCTTAACACATAAAAAAGGTGTTCAATATCGCCCACACTGTCCTCTTCTTTCCTCTTCCTTTATTGGAACTTGTTTTGCAGACAAGGAAAGTGGCACGTTGTTATCACCAGAATTTGACCGAGTCAGAGGTGGGCCGCGATCAAGATGGATTTGAAGAATATATATATGGAAGAAATACGTGAATCGGCCTGTTATGCAAAGTTTGGGCTAGTTGGCCCGTGTATCTGTAATATAGTAGGATACGTGTCGGTTAGGTAGAGTTTGTCTCGTGCACGGTGGGGATTATTCCCACGTTAGAAAGTCCCCTGGACTATAAATATGTATCTAGGGTTTATGGAAAAAACAACAACCAACGTTCAACACAAATCAATCTCGGCGCATCGCCAACTCCTTCGTCTCGAGGGTTTCTTTCGGTAAGCATCATGCTGCCTAGATCGCATCTGGCAGCACAAGCTTATTTCGTTGTTCATGCGTTGCTCGTACTGAAGCCTTTTTGATGGCGAGCAACGTAGTTATCTTAGATGTATTAGGGTTAGCATTGTTCTTCGTATCATATGCTGTCGTAGTGCAACCCTTATGCATCTAGCCGCCCTTACACATATCTTAGGTGTAGGGGCGGCACCCCGCTTGATCATTATTTAGTAGATCCGATCTGTTACGGTTGCTCCTTGTTCTTCAAGGATTAGTTTAATATCTGCAATAGTTAGGCCTTACAAAGGGTTGGAGGATCCAGCGACGCGTAGGGTGTCGTTTGCTAGCCCTAGACAGGATGTTCCGAGGATCAACCTCGTGTTGGTTTTTAGGCCTTGTCTAGGACCGGCTTACGATCACCGTACGTGACCGCGAGGCCCAATCGTGAGTAGGATGATCCGATTATGCGGTGAAAATCCTAAATCGTCGTAGATCGCTTTAGCTTTATCTTGATCAAGCAGGACCACCATATATTCGTGCACCTCGTACGAATCATGGGTGGATCGGCTCCTTGAGCCGATTCACAGGATAACCTGAGAGCCGATCGAGGCTCGTATTTAATGTTTACGTGTATGCCATGCAGGAAACTAAGCGAGGCATCTCCATCACCTTCCTGACCAGGTATAGGTCAGGTGGCACGCCCTTGCACCAGCATCGGACGTGTGTACCAAAGGCTTTGCGGGCCGTCGCTCGGAGGGACCAGGGCCAGCCGCAGCCCTAAGTTGTTCCCGGCTCTACTGTGTTGCCCGTTGCTGCTCGCCAGTGGGTTTCTGACCGCAACACATTCTGGCACACCCGGTGGGACAAGCTTCGTCATCAACCACATCGCCATCTACATCTGAGATGGCGGACGGCACCCCAGTCACGTGCGAGGATCTGACCGACGAGCTCAAGAAGAAGTATGACGAGGTCAAAGCAATCCTCGAAGCCGACCTCATCGGCTCTTTTCACAGAACCCGTTCACATGGCATCAGGTGGAAGGGGTTCTCGCCTGATGGTGCGCTCGATGGGATAGACCTCTCTGCCCCGTCAGAAGAGCGCACCAGGTCCCTACGTCAGGAGATCAACTACATGGTGGCTCACTCGCTACACCGCCACTCTGAGAACCTGGTGAACACTTTGGAGTGTGTCGCTCTTCGGGTGATCCAGGAGATCATGAGGCACCAGTACTCTCCGTCAGGACCAGCTCTCGGGACACACCAAGGAGAGATGCCACTCCAGTCCCGTCCACCGCTGCCATTTGCGTTGGCAGCACCAGAAGTGCCGAATTCACCGGCATTCGTCGTCTACAAGATCGGTGGTGACCCTAGCGACTGCCAGTTCTTGCATGAGGCGCCTAAGGAGATCCCTCAGCGCGACAGCAGGGACTTCTGGGAAAGCAGGAGGAACGTCAGCGACAGATCTTGAGAAGCAGACGTGGCTAGCTAAATATGCCACCCCGACGAACCTCCAGAGCTCAGCTCCTGCTGTTGGCTCAGAGCTGGAAAAGCAAGCATGGCTGGCTAAGTACGCCACCCCGGCGAATCTTCAGAGTTCGACTCCTATAGCCAGCACCGTGGATCAGATCAGCATGATCCTGAGGGACCAGTTCGGCATGGTGCCGAAAAGGAGGACAATCGGCTATTCCAAGCCGTACCCCGATGAATACGAGTTGGTCCCGCTACCACCCAAGTATCGGCTCCCTGACTTCTCCAAGTTCAGCGGATCAGATGGTTCCAGCTCCATCGAGCATGTGAGCCGATATTTGGCACAACTAGGAATGGCCTCAGCGTCGGATCCACTACGCGTGAGGTTCTTCGCACAGTCCCTCACGGGATCGGCTTTCGGGTGGTACACTTCGTTGCCACCGGACTCGATCCGGACTTGGAAGCAGTTGGAAGAACAGTTCCATATGCAGTTTCACTCAGAAGCTTCCGAGGCCGGCATTGCCGATCTAGCTCAAATACGTCAGAAGCGTGGGGAAACCGTGGCAGAATACATCCAGCGCTTCAGAAATCTGAGGAACCGATGTTATTCGGCTCGTGTGACTGAAAAAGAAGCAGTCGAGTTGGCAGTGGTGGGCCTTGCCTCACAAATCAAGGATATGGCCTCCCAAGCAGACTACCCTTCACTGGCGCACATGGTTCAGAAACTGTCAGCATATGAACAGCGCCATCCGGACTTGTACCAGGACAAATTCAAGCGTGCGGTAGTCCTGGTTGAGGCAGATGAAGACGAAGGCTCTGTGGGAGATCAAGAGGTAGAAGTGGCTGAATGGACTCGGGGGGGCAAACCCCGTGTCCTGCAAATGGGTAAAGCCACCAGGTCCGCCCAGAGGGTTCGATTTTGACGTGACCAAAACTGAGCAAATCTTCGACCTCTTACTCAAGGAGAAGCAGTTGAAGATACCCGAAGGCCTCAAAATCCCCACGGTATAGGAGCTGAACGGAAAGCCATACTGCAAATGGCATAACTCGGTCTCCCATGCCACCAACGACTGCAGGGTGTGGCGTCAGCAGATCCAAATGGCGATAGAACAAGGACGTCTGATTTTCAACCAGTACGCCATGAAGGTCGACACCCATCCCTTTCCCGCCATTAACATGGTGGAGTACACTTGCCCTGAAGGTTGCCAGCCAGGATCCTCGTTCAGTATCAACATGGTAGGACCTGGGCACCACTTTGGCAAGGATGGAGACGAGGGCAGCTGCTCTCGTAGCAAGGACACAGAGGAGGCCGCTCCACGCGATCGGCTCCGTCACGATGGCAAGCGCTACGTCACAGAGGGAGAAGTGAAGAATATAAGATATCAGCGACCCCTCTCTGATCACCTCCTCAACAAGTATGTGAGTCAGTATGACCAACGCCGACGATCCAGCGACGATGATGATAGAGACCGTCTGGCTAGGGACGCCAGGAGACATCGTCGGCATGGTCGCGATGAGGAGGAGTACGAGCGCCGTGCCAAGGAAAAGTCGAGGGAGCAAGACGATGAGGATAGGCACTGGGACTGCCCCTTCTTCAGACACTGCTGGGATTCAGGAATGAGCCGATTTCCTACAATCGGCAATTGCCCAGAATGTAACCAGAAGAAGAAGGAGGCAGCCAACGTGTCCGTGTTCCAACGCTTAGGGCCTCTCCCACCTCGAAGCAAACGCGCTGAGTCCCCTCGGGTGGAAGATCTTGAGGATTTAGAAGAAGAAGAAGAAGAAGAAGAAGAAGACAGGTACCACCGACCAAGATGGTGCCCTGATGGACTCAGCCGTTCCCAAAAGCGTAGGGTTCAGCGGTTGCGCGGTTTGGAGGAAGCCGAAAGGTTATATCTGCACACGCTAAGGAAGGCGCGGCCTGATCTGGTCGCAAAGATCCAGCGAACCCTGGATCAAGAGGGTCGACCACGAAAAATGGAGTGGCGCCCCAAGCAAAGGAAAGCCGATGATGAGACATCGGCTGGCACAAACATGGTGCTCGTCCTTCCGACGGAGTTTAGTGCTCCAGGATTACACGAGGCACCCAATTTTGACGACTACGAGCGCGTCAACGTGACCGTGTAGCACGAGCAAACCGATAAGCAAATGTGGCGAGGCCGATCCTTGGGATCGGCCCCCAAAGATCTATGAAGGAACATTACAAAACCTTCATTTGAGCGAGTCAATATGGAGGCCGATTCCAGCAATCGGCCAAAATTTGTCCTCACCACATGTTCTGCTGGTGTTCAACGTCGATCTACTAGGCGGCGGTTTTACGTCGGCTGATGAGTTAGGAAGAATCAACATTGGTCCTACCGAAGCCGACGTGCAAATACAGTGCCTTGGATAAACTACAGAGCCGATATCTGCAGTTACCTGACAGATTCGGCTCGGGGGGCACCTAATCAGATAAACATGTGTAGATGAACATGTGAGCAGTGAAATATTGGGGGCCGATAGGAAAAATCGGCCAGTAAAAAAAAACATCACGATCTACAGCCGATGCGCAGCCATTGACTCTAGTACAATTACACAAGATCTACCGGTTGCGGGTTCAAGACACGGATTTCGACCAAGTCCAGTTCATCTGTGAGGCCCTCTGTTTCCTCGAGGGGGCAAACAATGAGAGCTTCCTCAGCTGCAATGAGCCGATTGCAACGGTACTGTCAGAGGTCAGTGTTGGCGTACAACATCGGTTCAACGGGGGAAGAGGCAATCGATGGGGTCGAGAGCGGCTGAATCGGCAGGGTGGCTGCCTCAGAATTATCTGAGTTCCAAGCCTTTGGTCTGATCTATGCACCCTCACCAGTATTCTAGCCTTGGTTGAGGCTCGGGGGGCAGCTGGCCCGGTAGATGCTCTGATTAGGAGCCGATTGAGATGTCATCGGCTGATCCTTCATTGCAACCTTCTTCACAAAATGATGAGTGCTCGCAGAAGAGGATCGCTGAAACTGGTGGGAGAAATTTAAGGGCCCTCTTGAAGACTCCACATTATCCACCAGATCTCGAAATCATCAGTTGAAGAATTGAAGGATGGATTTTAAAGGACCGATAAATATTATCGGCTCATTACGCATTGGCTAAGGGGACAGATCGGCAAAATCAGTATGAGGGGAAATCGGCTAAATTAAGCTCAAAGGAATCGGCAAAATCAAATTGGGAGAAGTTCTTCATTGATAAGCAAGATTTCTTACATAAAGAGCTGATTGCTCTCAAAAGGAAGTACTAGGGGATACATTGCCCCATCTACTACTACTGATCCTATGCTAAAGGTCCTATCTACGGGCCGTCGCTGCCCTCGTCGTCGCCGTCGTCGCCGCTGTCGGCGCTACTCCCGGCAGGCTCGTCGTCGTTGCTCCAGCGGCCGCCGACCGGGCCCTCATTGTCCTCGTCCTCCTCATCAGCGTCGTCGTCGTCGCTGTCGAAGTCACTGAGGTTCCCCGGCCAGGGACAGAAGCGTTTGGCCGGCGGCTCGTCGGGGGAGGTGTCGTCCTCCTCCTCCTCCTCCTCCTCCTCCTCCTTCTCCTCCTCCTCCTCCTCGGGAGAGGTGAAGTCGTCGCAGGAGAAGCGATCGTCATCGCTCTCCTCCTCCGTTTCCCCGTCGGCAAGGAAGCGGAGGTCGCTTTCCCCGTCGGTCAAGGACTTGTCGTCCTCAGACCAGACGGAGAAGTCATGGCTGGGCTCCTCCCCGGCCTCGATGGCGCGGCGGGTGTTGGCCGCGTGAACCTCCTCCTGGTTTGGCTCCAGCGTCGGCTCGCGGGACGAGGAGGACTGGGTGGAAAGATCCGATGAAGCAGAGGAGGAAGAAGACATGGTGGCGCAGGAGGGCTTTTGGAATGCTAATGCGAAGGGGATGCGGAAGTAAACTGTTCGGAGCGGTTAAATAAAAGGGGATATAGTGGAAATTCAATGCCACAGCAGTTTCCGAGGAAGTGGTGCCTAAAAAAAAACTGTCAGGTCACGCGGAGAAGTTGAGAAGGCAAGGCATCATGATAAAGGATACTGCGACGGTTCTGCCACGACATGACCCGACGAAGAAAGAGCAGAGTGATTTTGGAATTATCAATTCCAAAACCAGGGGGGCATGTGTTATCACCAGAATTTGACTGAGTCAGAGGTGGGCCGCGATCAAGATGGATTTGAAGAATATATATATGGAAGAAATACGTGAATCGGCCTGTTATGCAAAGTTTGGGCTAGTTGGCCCGTGTATCTGTAATATAGTAGGATACGTGTCGGTTAGGTAGAGTTTGTCTCGTGCACGGTGGGGATTATTCCCACGTTAGAAAGTCCCCTGGACTATAAATATGTATCTAGGGTTTATGGAAAAAACAACAACCAACGTTCAACACAAATCAATCTCGGCGCATCGCCAACTCCTTCGTCTCGAGGGTTTCTTTCGGTAAGCATCATGCTGCCTAGATCGCATCTTGCGATCTAGGCAGCACAAGCTTATTTCGTTGTTCATGCGTTGCTCGTACTGAAGCCTTTTTGATGGCGAGCAACGTAGTTATCTTAGATGTATTAGGGTTAGCATTGTTCTTCGTATCATATGCTATCGTAGTGCAACCCTTATGCATCTAGCCGCCCTTACACCTATCTTAGGTGTAGGGGCGGCACCCCGCTTGATCATTATTTAGTAGATCCGATCCGTTACGGTTGCTCCTTGTTCTTCAAGGATTAGTTTAATATCTGCAATAGTTAGGCCTTACAAAGGGTTGGAGGATCCAGCGACGCGTAGGGTGTCGTTTGCTAGCCCTAGACAGGATGTTCCGATGATCAACCTCGTGTTGGTTTTTAGGCCTTGTCTAGGACCGGCTTACGATCACCGTACGTGACCGCGAGGCCCAATCGTGAGTAGGATGATCCGAGTATGCGGTGAAAACCCTAAATCGTCGTAGATCGCTTTAGCTTTATCTTGATCAAGCAGGACCACCATATATTCGTGCACCTCGTACGAATCATGGGTGGATCGGCTCCTTGAGCCGATTCACAGGATAACCTGAGAGCCGATCGAGGCTCGTATTTAATGTTTACGTGTATGCCATGCAGGAAACTAAGCGAGGCATCTCCATCACCTTCCTGACCAGGTATAGGTCAGGTGGCACGCCCTTGCACCAGCATCGGACGTGTGTACCAGAGGCTTTGCGGGCCGTCGCTCGGAGGGACCAGGGCCAGCCGCAGCCCTAAGTTGTTCCCGGCTCTACTGTGTTGCCCGTCGCTGCTCGCCAGTGGGTTTCTGACCGCAACACACGTGTAATGTGAGTAAAACCCACTTAGCCAAAATCAGCTACGAGCAAGATTTTATGTATTGTAGATGCCCCAATTGACTCTCATCCCCAATGTAGTCTTTTTTATGTCAGTATAGACTTCTTTACTGGATGTATACTATTGTACATGGCATGCATTTGCCTAATGAGGAGCATTGTATTGCCATTCTAGCCAACCTGATCGATCTGTCAAGCTTCATGCACGAGATGCCATGTTTAGTTTACTCCCTCGCTCCGATCCATATTTCTTGGTGTAAAATGAATGTGAATCGGAGGGAGTACTCTTCTTACATAGTACTATACCAGTTCAAAAAAGTACTACTACATCACAAATGCATCAAAAGAGTACTACATCACAAGACCACCACGGTTGTACTAGTAGAGTTTAATGCTTAACTTCCAAAGGGAATAAGATTAAACATATGAACTTTAAATAGGCGCTATCCGACGTCTGCTTGTTTTGGGAGCACAACATAAATAATACTACCCCCGTCCATACATAAGTGACTAAACTTTGTCTAGAGATGGTTTCATCTATATCTGTTTTTAGTGTGTAGATACATCCGTATCTTGAAGGAAAAAGGTGAGCCGCTAACTTTTTGAATAGAGTGAGTAATACAATTCGGATAAACAATGGTGTAGTAAAACAAATACTCCTGCCCATCATAAAACAAAACACAGACTGACTGAAATATATGTACAGATCACAAAAAAGGTTTCATTAGACCCCGAACATATACATGCAGAGATGACCGTTTGATCACATAAAACAAAGGTTTCGTGGCATATTTATGCCCCCAAAACAAGCAGACGTCGGACAGCGCCAACGTACTAGCAGCTACTGATGGCGTGTACAGCACACGTCCGTTGGGAACCCCAAGAGGAAGGTATGATGCGTACAGTAGCAAGTTTTCCCTCAGAAAGAAACCAAGGTTTATCGAACCAGGAGGAGCCAAGAAGCACGTTGAAGGTTGATGGCGGCGGGATGTAGTGCGGCGCAACACCAGGGATTCCGGCGCCAACGTGGAACCTGCACAACACAACCAAAGTACTTTGCCCCAACGAAACAGTGAGGTTGTCAATCTCACCGGCTTGCTGTAACAAAGGATTAGATGTATAGTGTGGATGATGATTGTTTGCAGAAAACAGTAAAACAAGTATTGCAGTAGATTGTATTCGATGTAAAAGAATGGACCGGGGTCCATAGTTCACTAGAGGTGTCTCTCCCATAAGATAAATAGCATGTTGGGTGAACAAATTACAGTCGGGCAATTGACAAATAGAGAGGGCATGACAATGCATATACATGATACGATGAGTATTGTGAGATTTAATTGGGCATTACGACAAAGTACATAGACCGCTATCCAGCATGCATCTATGCCTAGAAAGTCCACCTTCAGGTTATCATCCGAACCCCTTCCAGTATTAAGTTGCAAACAACAGACAATTGCATTAAGTATGGTGCGTAATGTAATCAATAACTACATCCTCGGACATAGCATCAATGTTTTATCCCTAGTGGCAACAGCACATCCACAACCTTAGAACTTTCTCACATCGTCCTGCATTTAATGGAGGCATGAACCCACTATCGAGCATAAATACTCCCTCTTGGAGTTAAGAGTAAAAACTTGGCCAGAGCCTCTACTAATAACAGAGAGCATGCAAGATCATAAACAACACATAGGTAATAGATTGATAATCAACATAACATAGTATTCTCTATCCATCGGATCCCGACAAACACAACATATAGAATTACAGATAGATGATCTTGATCATGTTAGGCAGCTCACAAGATCCGACAATGAAGCACATGAGGAGAAGACGACCATCTAGCTACTGCTATGGACCCATAGTCCAGGGGTGAACTACTCACTCATCACTCCGGAGGCGACCATGGCGGTGAAGAGTCCTCCGGGAGATGATTCCCCTCTCCGGCAGGGTGCCGGAGGCGATCTCCAGAATCCCCCGAGATGGGATTGGCGGCGGCGGTGTCTCAGTAAGGTTTTCCATATCGTCGCTCTCGGTACTGGGGGTTTCGCGACGGAGGCTTTAAGTAGACGGAAGGGCAAATCAGGGGGCCACACGAGGGCCCCACACACCAGGGCCGCGCGGCCAAGACCTGGGCCGCGCCGCCCTATTGTGGCGGCGCCTCGTGGCCCCACTTCCTTTCCCCCTCGGTCTTCTGGAAGCTTCGTGCAAAAATAGGACCCTGGGCGTTGATTTCGTCCAATTCCGAGAATATTTCCTTTGTAGGATTTCTGAAACCAAAAACAGCAGAAAACAAAGAATCGGCTCTTCGGCATCTCGTTAATAGGTTAGTGCCGGAAAATGCATAAATACGACATATAATGTGTATAAAACATGTAGATATCATCAATAATGTGGCATGGAACATAAGAAATTATCGATACGTCGGAGACGTATCAGCATCCCCAAGCTTAGTTCCTGCTCGTCCCGAGCAGGTAAACGATAAAAAAGATAATTTCTGGAGTGACATGCCATCATAACCTTGATCATACTATTGTAAGCATATGTAATGAATGCAGCGATCAAAACAATGGTAATGACATGAGTAAACAAATGAATCATAAAGCAAAGACTTTTCATGAATAGTACTTCAAGACAAGCATCAATAAGTCTTGCATAAGAGTTAACTCATAAAGCAATAAATCAAAGTAAAGGTATTGAAGCAACACAAAGGAAGATTAAGTTTCAGCGGTTGCTTTCAACTTGTAACATGTATATCTCATGGATAATTGTCAACATAAAGTAATATAACAAGTGCAATATGCAAGTATGTAGGAATCAATGCACAGTTCACATAAGTGTTTGCTTCTTGAGGTGGAGAGAGATAGGTGAACTGACTCAACATAAAAGTAAAAGAAAGGTCCTTCAAAGAGGAAAGCATTGATTGCTATATTTGTGCTAGAGCTTTTATTTTGAAAACATGAAACAATTTTGTCAACGGTAGTAATAAAGCATATGTATCATGTAAATTATATCTTACAAGTTGAAAGCCTCATGCATAGTGTACTAATAGTGCCCGCACCTTGTCCTAATTAGCTTGGG
Organism: Lolium perenne; assembly: GCF_019359855.2. Taxonomy (NCBI): domain Eukaryota; kingdom Viridiplantae; phylum Streptophyta; class Magnoliopsida; order Poales; family Poaceae; genus Lolium; species Lolium perenne. Next base: position 211,340,173 of record NC_067250.2, on the reverse strand, counting down.
TTAACACGGATTATCATTGCATAACATATGTTTCAACCAAGTGTCACAAAGGGGTACCTCTATGCCGCCTGTACAAGTGTCTAAGGAGAAAGTTCGCATTGGATTTCTCGCTTTTGATCATTCTTCAACTTAGACACCCATACCGGGACAACATAGACAACAGATAATGGACTCCTCTTTTAATGCTTAAGCATTCAACAACAGTTAATATTCTCATAAGAGATTGAGGTTTTATGTCCAAACTAAAACTTCCACCATGATTCATGGCTTTAGTTAGCGGCCCAATGTTCTTCTCTAACAGTATGCATACTCAAACCATTTGATTGTGAAAACCACCCTTACTTCAGACAAGACAAACATGCATAGCAACTCACATGATATTCAACAAAGAGTAGTTGATGGCGTCCCCAGGAACATGGTTATCGCACAACAAGCAACTTAATAAGAGATAAAGTGCATAAGTACATATTCAATACCACAATAGTTTTTAAGGCTATTTGTCCCATGAGCTATATATTGCAAAGGCGAATGATGGAAATTTAAAGGTAGCACTCAAGCAATTTACTTTGGAATGGCGGAGAAATACCATGTAGTAGGTAGGTATGGTGGACACAAATGGCATAGTGGTTGGCTCAAGGATTTTGGATGCATGAGAAGTATTCCCTCTCGATACAAGGTTTAGGCTAGCAAGGTTATTTGAAACAAACACAAGGATGAACCGGTGCAGCAAAACTCACATAAAAGACATATTGTAAACATTATAAGACTCTACACCGTCTTCCTTGTTGTTCAAAACTCAATACTAGAAATTATCTAGACTTTAGAGAGACCAAATATGCAAACCAAATTTTAGCAAGATCTATGTATTTCTTCATTAATAGGTGCAAAGTATATGATGCAAGAGCTTAAACATGAGCACAACAATTGCCAAGTATCAAATTATTCAAGAAATTTTAGAATTACTACATGTAGCATTTCCCGATTCCAACCATATAACAATTTAACGAAGAAGATTCAACCTTCGCCATGAATACTATGAGTAAAGCCTAAGGACATATTTGTCCATATGCAACAGCGGAGCGTGTCTCTCTCCCACGCAATGAATGCTAGGATCCATTTTATTTAAACAAAAACAAAAACAAACCGACGCTCCAAGCAAAGCACATAAGATGTGACTGAATAAAAATATAGTTTCAGGGGAGGAACCTGATAATGTTGTCGATGAAGAAGGGGATGCCTTGGGCATCCCCAAGCTTAGACGCTTGAGTCTTCTTAAAATATGCAGGGGTGAACCACCGGGGCATCCCCAAGCTTAGATCTTTCGCTCCTCTTGATCATAGTATATCATACTCCTCTCTTGACCATTGAAAACTTCCTTCACACCAAACTTCAAGCAAACTCATTAGAGGGTTAGTGCACAATCAAAAATTCACATGTTCAGAGGTGACACAATCATTCTTAACACTTCTGGACATTGCACAAAGCTACTGGACATTAATGGATCAAAGAAATTCATCCAACATAGCAAAAGAGGCAATGCAAAATAAAAGGCAGAATCTGTCAAAAACAGAACAGTCCGTAAAGACGAACCTGGAAGGGGCACTTAACTTGCTCAAACGGAAAAACTCAAAACTAATGAAAGTTGCGTACATATCTGAGGATCACGTACGTAAATTTGCAGATTTTTTTGATTTTTTTACAGAGACTTCTGCGTGAATTCGTGACAGACAGCAATGCTGTTTCTGTGCAGCAATCCAAATCTAGCATCAACTTTACCATAGAGACTTTACTTGGCACAAAAACATGATAAGGAGAGGTTGCTACAGTAGTAAACAACTTCCAAGACTCAAATATAAAATAAAGTACTGTAGTAAAAACATGGGTTGTCTCCCATAAGCGCTTTTCTTTAACGCCTTTCAGCTAGGCGCAGAAAGTGTATATCAAGTGTTATCAAGAGATGAAGCATCGACATCATAATTTGTTCTAATAATAGAATCAAAAGGTAACTTCATTCTCTTTCTAGGGAAGTGTTTCATACCTTTCTTGAGAGGAAATTGATATTTAATATTACCTTCCTTCATATCAATGGTGGCACCAACAGTTCGAAGAAAAGGTCTTCCCAATATAATGGGACAAGATGCATTGCATTCAATATCCAAGACAACAAAATCAACGGGGACAAGGTTATTGTTAACCATAATACGAACATTATCAACTCTCCCCAAAGGTTTCTTTTTAGCATTATCAGCGAGATTAACATCCAAATAACAATTTTTCAATGGTGGCAAGTCAAGCATATCATAGACTTTCTTAGGCATAACGGAAATACTTGCACCAAGATCACATAGAGCATTACAATCAAAGTCATTGACCTTCATCTTAATGATGGGCTCCCAACCATCTTCTAACTTTCTAGGAATAGAGGTTTCAAGTTTTAGTTTCTCCTCTCTAGCTTTTATGAGAGCATTCGTAATATGTTTTGTAAAGGCTAAATTTATAGCACTAGCATTGGGACTTTTAGCAAGATTTTGTAAGAACTTTATAACTTCAGAGATGTGGCAATCATCAAAGTCTAAACCATTATGATCTACAGCAATGGGATCATCATCCCCAATGTTGGAAAAAAATTCAGCAGTTTTATCACAGGCAGTTTCGGCAGTTTTAACAATTTCAGGCAGTTTTGCAGGCTTTACATCAGGAGTAGAAACATTGCCAACACCAATTCTTTTACCATTATTAGTAGGAGGTGCAGCAACATGTGGAACATTAGCATTACTAGTGGTGGTAATAGTCCAAACTTTAGCTACATTATTCTCTTTAGCAAGTTTTTCATTTTCTTCTCTTTCCCACCTAGCATGCAATTCGGCCATTAATCTTATATTCTCATTAATTCTAACTTGGATGGCATTTGCTGTAGTAACAATTTTATTTTCAATATCCTCAGGTTTAGCATCCATTTTATTAATTAAAGAAGATTGTGACGCAGACATGTATGAGATTCGGTTTTCAGCATTTGCAAGTTTAGTTTGCAACCCAGAAATCTCCATATTCAGATTTTCAAGTTGATTTCCTATATTCTTCAACAAGGTAGATTGTTCATTCATAGTTTTAGTAAACAATTTATTTTGCTCATATTGTGATTGCATAAAGCTCTTGGTGGATCTTTCAATTTCTAACATCTTTTCCTCATTAGGTGAAACATATCTACCATAAGAGTTACCATTAGCAGGATATGGCCTAGAATTATTGTAATTGTTATTTTTAATGAAATTCACATCAACATGTTCTTTTTGAGCAACCAATGAAGCTAACGGAACATTATTAGGATCAACATTTGTCCTACCATTCACAAGCATAGACATAATAGCATCAATCTTATCACTCAAGGAAGAGGTTTCTTCGACAGAATTTACCTTCTTACCTTGTGGAGCTCTTTCCGTGTGCCATTCAGAGTAATTAATCATCATATTATCAAGAAGCTTTGTTGCTTCACCAAGAGTGATGGACATAAAGGTACCTCCAGCAGCTGAATCCAATAGGTTCCGCGAAGAAAAGTTCAGTCCTGCATAAAAGGTTTGGATGATCATCCAAGTAGTCAGTCCATGGGTTGGGCAATTTTTAACCAAAGATTTCATTCTTTCCCATGCTTGTGCAACATGCTCATTATCCAATTGTTTAAAATTCATTATGCTACTCCTCAAAGATATAATTTTAGCAGGGGGATAATATCTACCAATAAAAGCATCCTTACATTTAGTCCATGAATCAATACTATTCTTAGGCAAAGATAGCAACCAATCTTTAGCTCTTCCTCTTAATGAGAAAGGAAACAATTTCAATTTTATAATATCACCATCTACATCCTTATACTTTTGCATTTCACAAAGTTCAACAAAATTATTGAGATGGGCAGCAGCATCATCAGAACTAACACCAGAAAATTGCTCTCGCATAACAAGATTCAAGAAAAGGTGTTTAATTTCAAAGAATTCTGCTGTAGTAGCAGGTGGAGCAATAGGTGTGCATAAGAAATCATTATTATTTGTGGTTGTGAAGTCACACAACTTAGTATTTTCAGGGGTATTCATTTTAACAGTAGTAAATAAAGCAAACTAAATAAAGTAAATGCAAGTAACTAATTTTTTTTGTGTTTCTGATATGGAGAACAAGACAGTAAATAAAGTAAAGCTAGCAACTAATTTTTTTGTGTTTTGATATAATGCAGCAAACAAAGTAGTAAATAAAATAAAGCAAGACAAAAACAAAGTAAAGAGATTGGATTGTGGAGACTCCCCTTGCAGCGTGTCTTGATCTCCCCGGCAACGGCGCCAGAAAAAATGCTTGATGGCGTGTACAGCACACGTCCGTTGGGAACCCCAAGAGGAAGGTATGATGCGTATAGTAGCAAGTTTTCCCTCAGAAAGAAACCAAGGTTTATCGAACCAGGAGGAGCCAAGAAGCACGTTGAAGGTTGATGGCGGCGGGATGTAGTGCGGCGCAACACCAGGGATTCCGGCGCCAACGTGGAACCTGCACAACACAACCAAAGTACTTTGCCCCAACGAAACAGTGAGGTTGTCAATCTCACCGGCTTGCTGTAACAAAGGATTAGATGTATAGTGTGGATGATGATTGTTTGCAGAAAACAGTAAAACAAGTATTGCAGTAGATTGTATTCGATGTAAAAGAATGGACCGGGGTCCACAGTTCACTAGAGGTGTCTCTCCCATAAGATAAATAGCATGTTGGGTGAACAAATTACAGTCGGGCAATTGACAAATAGAGAGGGCATGACAATGCACATACATGATACGATGAGTATTGTGAGATTTAATTGGGCATTACGACAAAGTACATAGACCGCTATCCAGCATGCATCTATGCCTAAAAAGTCCACCTTCAGGTTATCATCCGAACCCCTTCCAGTATTAAGTTGCAAACAACAGACAATTGCATTAAGTATGGTGCGTAATGTAATCAATAACTACATCCTCGGACATAGCATCAATGTTTTATCCCTAGTGGCAACAGCACATCCACAACCTTAGAACTTTCTCACATCGTCCTGCATTTAATGGAGGCATGAACCCACTATCGAGCATAAATACTCCCTCTTGGAGTTAAGAGTAAAAACTTGGCCAGAGCCTCTACTAATAACGGAGAGCATGCAAGATCATAAACAACACATAGGTAATAGATTGATAATCAACATAACATAGTATTCTCTATCCATCGGATCCCGACAAACACAACATATAGAATTACAGATAGATGATCTTGATCATGTTAGGTAGCTCACAAGATCCGACAATGAAGCACATGAGGAGAAGACGACCATCTAGCTACTGCTATGGACCCATAGTCCAGGGGTGATCTACTCACTCATCACTCCGGAGGCGACCATGGCGGTGAAGAGTCCTCCGGGAGATGATTCCCCTCTCCGGCAGGGTGCCGGAGGCGATCTCCAGAATCCCCCGAGATGGGATTGGCGGCGGCGTCTCAGTAAGGTTTTCCGTATCGTCGCTCTCGGTACTGGGGGTTTCGCGACGGAGGCTTTAAGTAGACGGAAGGGCAAGTCAGGGGGCCACACGAGGGCCCCACACACCAGGGCCGCACGGCCAAGACCTGGGCCGCGCCGCCCTGTTGTGGCGGCGCCTCGTGGCCCCACTTCCTTTCCCCCTCGGTCTTCTGGAAGCTTCGTGCAAAAATAGGACCCTGGGCGTTGATTTCGTCCAATTCCGAGAATATTTCCTTTGTAGGATTTCTGAAACCAAAAACAGCAGAAAAACAAGAATCGGCTCTTCGGCATCTCGTTAATAGGTTAGTGCCGGAAAATGCATAAATACGACATATAATGTGTATAAAACATGTAGATATCATCAATAATGTGGCATGGAACATAAGAAATTATCAATACGTCGGAGACGTATCAGCTACCACTATGGAGCTGCAGTACAAACAAATGGTGCAGCGACATTTCCACCAGAACGAAAACTAAAAGACATCAGACCAAACAAAAGCTGGGCTATCACTTCTTGCCCAAACAAGCCTTGCTCCTTCATATGCGACTTCCTTTTCTCTTATGGGTGATGAACTTTGAATTAGATGGGTTCCTGACAGCGCGTTCTTTTTTGTGTCCTTGATGTTGCACTCTGGATCAGGTCGGTTACTGTCAGGAAATGAACAAATT